>NC_028644.1:52298020-52345398 GCF_001406875.1 Solanum pennellii
TATTATTATTATTATTGTTATTGTTATTATTATTATTGTTATTGTTATTATTATTATTATTATATTTTTTTTTGGTAACTACATTTTATTAATTACCAAGAACAATCCATACAAACCAAGCAGCTATCACAACATGCTTCAAGACTAAAAACAGACTCAACAACTATACTTACACTACTAACTACTTAACTGTCAAATGACTTACATTGTCTTTCAATCTAGCAGGATTTCTAACAATAGTTATGTAGGCTATCTCTTTAACAAGTTGATCCTCAGTTCTACTCTTGTGTTCAAAGATTCAACTATTTCGCTCCATCCACAGTCCATAGATTCCTTCAGCAAGTATAGTCTTGAACAGTTGTGCATCTGATCTCTTCCCTTTTCCATGAAGAATGCACCACTGTACAAATTGCCCCCAAGTCATTGGAACATCAGTTTGCTTCTCTATCCAGCTTAACAGTCTCCTCCATATTCTATTGCAAAATCACAATGTATAAACAAATGCTCTGCAGTTTCTTCATCATTCTTGCATAACACACAAATTTTCTCTACTTCAATTCCCCACTTAGCCATTCTATCCACTGTTACTAGCCTTTGGTTCATCATGATCCACATTATGAAATAAGCTTTTGGCCTTGCAGCATTGTTGAACATAAGACAGGTCCATATTGGCTTTTGTTGATCTCCCATCATGTGCTTATAAAGTTGCTTGATCACCCCTTTATTCTTCCTTTGTAGTTGCTGGACTTGTTCCACATTTTGTTGAGCATTCATGACTTTTTGTATCATCCAGCTTGCTTGTTTCCTCCTCTGCCACTCTCTTTGCCCCTTTATATAATATGTGTGTATCCATTTGATCCAAAGTTTATCTTCCTTGTTAGCTAGATCCCAGCACAGTTTAGCTATTGCAGTTCTATTCCATACTTTCATATTGATCAATCCTATGCCTCCTTAACTTTTAGGACAGCACACTTTCTCCCATGCTATCAAGGCCTTTTTTGTAACATATCCAACCCCTGACCATAAGTAGCTTCTGCATTGTCCTTCAATCACTTTTATTATACTTTGAGAGTTTAAAGAATTTTAAGGAATACTTCTTGACAGACATACCTCCCTGTCGCAGGTTGATGAACTCTTCAATTTTGTCTTCCTTTTGTTCTCTAGGAAAGAACCTCTCCAGAAAGGCAGTCTTGAGAACATCCCAAGTGATGAGATCATCTCCTATTTCTCATCCATTTTCCCACATTCGGTACAAAACCTGTGCCACGTCTTTGAGCTGATATGCAGTCAACTCAGCCTTTTCCTACTCACCAACTCCCATGGAACATAGTATCTTGTGGACCTCATCCACAAAATCCTGAGGATCCTCTTTAGTCTTGGATCCGTAGTAAACTGAGGGATTCATTCTGTTGAAGTCCCTCAACATGTTAGCCATGGTTCCAACATGCGGGTTTTCCCTGGGAGCACTCTCTCTTTCGGCTAGATCCGTGATGGACTGGCCTGAGTGGTGATGGCCTTTGCCATCTGCAGAAATGCCTCCCACATTTCACAATCTGTCAATACAGCTGGGTTGACAGGCACTTGACCTGCAGCAGCTGGTCTTGAGGAGGAACTTGGTTTCCTCCAACAACTGCTTCACCAACTCTCCTGCCTATATTTCTCCTCGTATTCAATATCTACTCGTAGATACAAGATGAGACTTAGATTCTTTAATGACACAAGTTTTCATAATTCCATATAGCACGATAAGGAGTAGAAGAAGGAAGATTTCTTATCATCGCGTAGTATCCAAGTCATGATTGTGGCGCGCTTCACAACCATAAGTTGGAAACTGCGTAACTTGGTTGTTTTGAGCTTTGGTTCCTAGGTAATTTATCCTCATGCACTGATACCAAGTTTGTCACGACCCGGATTAAGGAATTCGAATCATAACCAGCGTCGTTGACCTCTCATAGGTCGCAGACAAGTCTCTTCTTGCATTTATCATATTCATATCGTTAATTTTAGCGGAAAATTTAAAAAAATTAAAAAATTTAAGTACACATAGATTTCATATAGTTATTACATAGTTATATCATATACTAAGCTCAAAGTAAAGAACAACCATCTATCATAGAGAATCAATTGAAAAAAGAATATGAATATATCATAATTAAGTTTGCCAAACAGGGCCTTATTACAAAGCTTCGAAATGAAACTATGAAAGAAACACTTGGGACAACATCCACTACCTTTGTCTACTACTAGGATAAACTAAAACTGTAGCATCCTCGAAATCAAGAGGACTTACCAAATGGTCAGGAGAACACTGATGTCCAAACCGCTGCAATGAATCTTCAATCTGCTCTTTGACCTGCACCTATAAAAATAGTAAATTGAATAGGGTTAGTAAACCACTTTTACTAAGTATGGGTGTATGCACTCATACACATAAGGCTATGCATAATCAAGGAAAGCTCTTCCAAAACAACATGCCATTTCTGGAAAGTATAATCACTAGACTTTTCTAAATTGTTAGTTGTGAATTTTGAAATAAATATGATGTATTTTAATGCATTCAAAGCACACAACTCATTTTCTATATGATTACAAGACATTAGTATCATCAAAATAATTTTAGAACAACTCGAGTAAAGATTTGAGATTTTGATCTTCTTGAACGCGAGAGCTCCTCTTTGTATACTTTTGTTTATTTTTCAATATTTTTCTTATTGTTTTTGTGTTGTTCAATGATTCCTTTGACCTATGTTTTACTTGCAAGTGCAATGATTCATTGTAGTCCCATACCCACAATGAATCAACTAAGTAATCTGAGGAATAAGGAATAATTTCACTACCTTACAATGAGTCAATTGTTACTCTATATATCCATGAACATTTCATAAGCGAATCTATTTTGTCTATGACATCTATTTCATTAATTTCATGTTAAGGGAAATTATGAGCTTTTTAGTTGTCATTATGTTTCTACTTTCCTTAGTTGGCATCATATAACAAGTCATTTGCGCAAATCTTATTTGGCCTTGCCCATTATTTGATAAAACTTCATAAGTACTGATATTGACAATTGATATTCTAAACTCTTTTTCTTAGCTCACTTTGAACATATGTTCCATCATCATTCTTTCTTGATTACATATAGACATCTTTAGAAGTAACATCATGCGACCTAACATGAAATCCAGTGTCTTTCCCACACCGAAAATGTCACCGATTAAAATGAATTTAGATCATGTGAGCTACTCATGAAATCGAATGTCTGCCCCACACCAAAAAGGGGTGATTCCCGGCTAAGGTGAATCCATCTCAACTGTTCACTCCACACCAAAAAGAAGTAACTCATGGCTATAATGAACCAAGATTATGTCATGAGCAATAATCGGCATAGAACATGAAATCTTGTGTCTTCCCCACACTGAAAAGATTTGGAATCACTAGCCAAAGTGAAACCGAAACATACCTAGCTCTCTTAGGTGGAAACCACTGCTAGTTCCTACGTTGGCTTGACATAGTTCGAAGACTAGGGGCTTATTGAGACTAATTGTCAACCTCAGTGGTAGCCTCGTCTCATGGGACTTACATGTGCAAGCACATGTCATAACTAGTCTATCAGTGATGTGCTCACTTTCGTTATCTTCTTTATCTTTTAAAGTCAACTCAAGTATTATGGAAGCTTTCTTCTAGATTGAGATTTACTTACTCTTTTGATGACTTTTCGTCCTTACTTTACATTGATGCAATGTGAATTGTACTTACATATCATCCTTACTTTACATTGATGAAATGCAAATTGTCCTTACATATCATCCTTAGGTGTTAATGACACTAGTCTCACACATTCTAATACCTTCATTCGGGAGTATTCTTTTAACATAGTAGCTTAGGTGTAAGTAAGACTTATCTAACTTCCTTTAAAACCCCATTTTGGTCACTTACTTAATTTAGAACCATTTAATTATGATATAACTCATGTTACTTCCTTACTTTAGTGTAGTAGCTTCATTTCATCGTTTATGGACGATGAACAGTTCTTTCAATGAGTTACATATGTTCATAGTTTATTCCTTTAGAGCATGTTGGGAGTTGCCCAATTGAATATAAGTCCCTTGGTTATAATATCATTTTGATACTCTCACTACATAAGATTGACATATGATTAATATTGGGCTCAACGTTTGGATATTAAACTACATAGCCATTTTTGTTGGCATAAGCTAATTTTACGTATGTTCATATTTAAATCGAATATGCATGAACCATTAGCCAATCTTTCAATATTTTACATAAAATCATAGCAATTTGCATGCATCCCTTTTTACAAAGTACTGTTAGGAAATTTGTTGGCATAAGATAGGAAATTCAATCAAGTTGTGAATTCATATATGTCTTTAAGGCAATATTAGTTTTATAGATTTTAGTGCTAACGTTTTTAAACCACTTGGAAAGCATCATATTAATAATTCAATGAACTTAGTATCTTCATAACATCACAATAACATCAAGTCAACATTCGGCCAAAACACATAGATCACTTAACATATCACGGACGTAACTTAGCATATCATCGGTTCTTGATTTACATGATAATATTAACTTTACACAATGAAAAGTGCATTGATTCATTTGTTATTGATCATTCAAGAAAAATACATGTTAAGAACATCCAGCACCACATACCAATAACATGATCTCTAACCTAGGGACAAGGGAGTTCGACGACAATACGTAAACAACCCTAGTTTTCAAGATCTTTGAATCGGTCGAAAGAAAGTTCTCTTGGAGAAAGGAGTACAGGAGAGAAACCCATACCTTATGTATATTTAATCTGCGATGATCCTTTGTTGAACGAAAACCTTGAAATCGCCCAAGAAAGAATTTAGCATTATACGTTCTTGCGGTTTGTTGCTTACTGCCTTTGTCGTGATTTTCTTGTGAATGGACGTGATTTCTAGATTTTTTGAAACTGATGTTGAATTCTTCAACTGTAGATTAATTAACTTAATGAATAACTTATTAGTTAAATACTAAAATACCCCTCCTAAGTTGACTAGACATAAGAGGACCATTGACTTAGCCAACTTCAATTTTTACTAAGTTTCTCGTCTTACCAAGGCTTAATTTAATTAAATTGATGGATTAATATATTAAATAATGGACTTAAGGAAATTAGAAAAATACCCAAAAGTCACTAGGACCACAACTAACAACTTAGGACCATACTAGGTTAGGTACTAGGTTGTCTCTTTCTTGTCTTAGCCAAAATCTGGAAATCGCTTTTTGATTTCGGTTTTATCCTTTTAAATTAAATAATTAAGCTGATAAATCAATTAATTATGTAGTCTATGGTAATTACTAAAGTATCCATATGTTGTTAGGACCATAACCAACCTCTTGAACCATCCTAGGTTAGGTACTAGGTTGTCTCTTTAACTAGTTTCTAGGTTAGTGTCACCCGGTTAAGTCCTAGGTTGTCGGGTGCACCAATTAGTTTATTTCATTTTGTCCTAGGTTAGTATGCTATTTAGGGAAGTAGTTTATGGTCTAGAATCGGTTAGGAAGTTAGGCCCCTCATGGAGTGGTCCCTTGTGCACATATTTATCTTTAACTACACTAACCAAATTCGGGTAGGGTGGTCCTCTCCTTTGGCCACTTCTTCACATGTCTCTCACATGTGCTTGAACATGGGTTAGTTGTAATTTCCTAACTAACTATTATTTATGGTTCATTGGATAATGTTTACTTATTGTCCCAAGGATCCTCACTATGTCCTTGGGCACTACTTAATGTACATGATCATTTTAATTAATCATGTGCCATGGTATCTAGCCTTGACACTTGGATGTTCCATACCTTTTTGTGAGTTGGATGAAATATATTTTTATAGATTAGGGTCTTTATTGCAGTTACATTTCCTAAACAAGATTATTAATACTTAGGAAAATTGGCTAACACCCTTTAAGCAAATATTTTCTAATATGACCAATATTTTTTTTATTTGGGTATTTTATAGAAATTGGATCCTACCCCTTAACAATTTTTCTATATTATGCCAAATATTTCTCAATATTGGGCATTGGAATGCCTATGTATCCCCAATATGCATTCTTATAGACTTACTGTGCTCTTCATTAGACATGTAATTATTATGGAATGTTACAATCTCTCCATTGCTCATATAATATTTGGGCAACATCTTTAAATTGATAGGCGGCTAGTTACACCTTCTTCATGGAGGACACTCCCATAATTGCAAGATCCTTATAAACTTCCTCCATGAACATATTTGGATCTTTTTCCACATTGGAGCCACAGATTCGGAGAGGATCATTCTCAAGAACTCTCTTACCATAGAAGCATCCATTCCTCTTATAGGGTTTGGTAGATCCACCACCTCTCTATTATCTTGCGCCACCAAGGCTTGTTCCAATAGTTTCATAGTATCCCTAAGCTCGTCAAGAGTAGCATTCCCTATTTAAGGGTCATTTGGTACTTGATGAGGTACTTGGTGTTGATCCTGAGGAGGATCTTTGTTTGGAACTTGGGGAGGAATCTCTTGCTACCCTTCACCTTCATCAACTATTCTAGAATTAGCTCTAGTATTTCCCATAACCTGAAAAATTATAGGCAAAAATTAGAATAAAGACTTACTAGAGCTAAACCTCTATGGCACGACTAAGAGAAAAATGAGATTATTCCTAAACATCTAATAGCCTCTAATTCATGAAATGTGCCGCAACTCACACCCATAGACAAGACTCTACTTTGATGTTGTTTGAGACATCCTAAGACCATTTGACAACCTTTTGCTTTAACACCAAGTTTGTAATGACCCTAGATCACGTCGAAGCCGTAACATTCTGTATTCAACCTGGAAGTGGTCTATACAAGCCCTTAGAATTCATTACATAACAACAAATAAAATATTGAAGAATTTAAAACTTTCTATAAGACATATCTCATAAAGTATTTCATAAAAGCGTAACTCTTTATAGCGTTATACTCTCAAACCATCTATGAGTGAAATTAATAAAATTATTGTGACGCGCCCACTAATGTCTAAAAACAGAATGAAAGACATAAAAGGAATATAAAGGTTTGTCTTCAAAGCTATGAGGACTCACCACTTCTTCACTTCTTGAAAATCATTGAAACTCAACACTCCATTAATAATTCAAAGCTCACCCTACATTAGGTTAGAATGTAGGCAATATGCATTAGTACAAAAGTACTAAGCCCGAAAGTAAACATATCATCATAAGACCATCTCAAATGTTTAGTCAACATAAGACCCAAGAATAAGAGAGAATAACATAATCATAATATAACAAGTTAACCTTACGAATATAGAAGTTAATACTTCAAACATTTGTCCTTTATACTTAAGTGAACTACTTCACCAGCCACCTCCAAGTATACTTGTTTAACGCCAAGATACTATCCCAAAATACTACCTTAGCTATGTACCTCTCTTTAGTCATTCCTTGTCATAGTACACCTTCGTAATTAAGACCTAGGTTTTCATGACATAAGAGCACTATAACCCTAAGTCACCTCCAAGCACCCTTGTGAAATGTATGTGAGGCATCCCATAATACAAAACACATTAAGATCATTTTCGTCAAATCGAGGTGCATTATAAGCCTACTTCATATTAACATGGAGATATCAATTTAAGTCATTCATATCATGCAAGGCAAATATAGCCACTACCCAAGATAGGTACACTTCATAAGAGGACATTACCTTAGTAACTTTAAGTCATACTTAAGCAATGTATGAATGGCATCCCATTCTATTCATTTTCATCAACTCTAGGTGTCAATATAAAACAACATCATATTAAGAAAAAGTTGTCAACTTAGTAATTCATATCATGGAAGGCAACTATAGCCAATACCCAATCTAGGCACTCTTTATAAGATTACATTCCATAATCACCTTTAAGTCATACTTGTTCCATGTATAAATGGCATCCCTTTATACCATTCACACTAAGTACTCATTTGGGCTAGCTTTCTCAATGCTAACTACCTTTCATACTAGTTAATCAAATAATAACAGACTATCATGCTAGACTTAACTACCATGGAAAACATCATATCATGCAATCCAAGCTATCATATGAAGGTTACAAGTATTCAAACCTAGCAACTATGCAACCACTCAACAAATATGCAGTCTATCCATAAGAGAGTACTGATCTTAAACCCTAAGCTATCCTTAGGAGAGTTTAATCTCTCAATCCTAAGCTACCACTAAATGGTCTTAGAATAACCAAGTCAATCTATCATGAAGACAATCTAGTCTTGATAATTCACAGTATCTCTCAAAGAGTATCGATCCTCCATTCTAGTCTACCTTGCCTATACTAATGAAAGCTACCATGAAAAAAATTCTACCTATGCAAGATCAAGCAAACAATAAGAGATCTTAATTTCTCTATACCAAGCTATCATGAGATCTACCATTCCAAGCGACCATGATATCTACCATCCCATGTTACAAGGACATCTACCATCCCAAGCTACCATGAGATCTACCATTTAAAGCTACCATGAGATCTACTATCCCAAGATACGATGAAATCTACCATACCAAGCTAAGTAATTCAACTATCCATCAAGGAATCATAAGAATCAACCTCAATCTAATATATCTTAACAAGCATGATTCATTTTAGGTCTTTAAGTCAACCTAGAATCCTTCTATGTGAGAGAACTTGACTATCGTAGATTATTCATCTCTAGATTTATAAGAGAAAGAGAACACCCAATCAAGATCACCTCAGATTTGATTTCATCTCCAAAGAACTTACAACAATGGTTACAAAACCTATTTTCAATATTAGCTTCATTCTATCGTGATCCATGTCTTATTAAAAGCTATTCCATCATTTTAATCATTAGAAGGTGATTCTAGTCATACTTGATCATATAGGTTTAATTCTAACATTACAGGTTAAGATCTTTCATATTCAATTAAACCTAGTTCAATTCATATTTAGATGATCCTTACTATGATCAATTTGTGTTCAAGACAACTACATGAAGAATTCGGGTATTTTAGATTCACAATTGGGGGATATCTATGGGGGATCAATGTGTGGATGAACAAATGGATGAAAAAGCTTCACATACCTCTTATCAATGTCTTAGAATAGTCTTGAAACCTTGGTGAAACTCGACCTAGTTTATGCCTCCTTCATATCTTCTTTAATGGTGATCTTTAGAGAACATTAGGGAAGGGAGTGTTTTTATTTTGAAGAGAAAAGTCTAAGTGGATAGTTAATTATTTTAATATACTTAAAATACCTAAAATAAAAAAATAAACGTCTTTGACTTATTTGGAGCGTGGGGTAAATTTACTAATTCACCCCTCATTGGCCGAACCCCTGGGAGATTTGCAGGAGGTGTCCCATGACCACCACCTACGAACCGTAACTGGTGTGACGAGGCATTCTAAAACTTCGTCGTTTCTTACTAAGTCTCTTCCAATTGGGGGTGTAGATCCTACGACTAATTGTGTAGCCACACCCTCCACCTAAGGAGCATTAATGCACCAGCAGGCCGTTTATCAAGGTCGTCGGTCATTCTACTTTTGAAAGGTTTTTGGCCAACATTTGGGTCTTCTTCAAGGAACATTACGGTGGTCCTAATAGTGTAATACCCAAAACTTTTACCCCTAACATCAATATTGTAGGTTTAATAAACATTTGTACATGAGTTGCACCTAAAACCACACATCAAACTCCATGACAACACACTAGAACATCCTAGCACCAAAAAACTAGTTTTCGAACGTCTCTTTACATTTTGGAACTAACACTTCCAAATTAAGTTAGTTGCATTAATTTAGATCTACACACTTCATTTTAACCCTTTTTAACTTATTATATCTCATGTAGTGATCCAACTTAGGTTATACGATTTACAGGGTGTTTCATTATGTTAATAAATTTTTAGCTTACATTTGGGAAAAAGCACAAGTACTTCCTACAGTATGACCGATATCCTAGCGACACACCATAACTAAACTAAGGTCCTATTCACCACCCAAACACGTTTGTTTTTTTATTTTTATCCACCTTTTGGCTTACATGACACACTCCATGACTCCACACAGTTGAGGTGTGTTAGAGATGTTTGGATGCCACGTAAGCGGAAAAGGTGTAAAAAATTACAAAAAATGGGTTCAGGGGGTATTAGGACCTATGTTTAGTTAACGCATGTCTATAATATTTTGGTCATAATCTAGGTAGTACTTGTACCTTATCTCACTAAAAAACCTAGTAGTTTTCTTCTTCTTTCCAATTTCAACAATAATAACTTTGTGTATTCTTAGTTATTTTTTTACATTTCATCAAAATTTAACGTACCACAATGGTGAATTATGTCTAGTGAATTATATATCAAAAGTCTTCAAACATCGAGAAGATTTCATATCTAAAATTTGATAATATTTTGAGGTAAACTTGAGTTGATCAAGATGAAAGAGTCAATATATACTTCATATATGGTCAATGTATAATACATATACAGTTAAGTGATATTTAGTCTTTTAAGTGTATCATAATGTATAGTAAGTATATAAATCATATATACATACCATATATTATATAGTCAGTATACTTTAGCGAATTATAGCATATAATCAATAGATATGTTGAATAATTTTTTAAGTATATAAAAATATCTATTGTAAACTAATTACTTATTTATTATATATAATTTAAACTTATATTCCTAAAACATAAGGCCAAAATAAAACATAAATCTTAAATTAAGTGTCATTTTAGTTATTTTATCAAAAAGTCTCACATAAGGCAAAGGAATTAACTCATATCCTACGCACACTCTACAATTCTTAATGCCAAAAAATATTTGAAAAAGCAAAAGTCCGGAATCGTTTCCTTCTTTTTTAAGCTACTTTGCTTCATCAACCTTCAATTTTTATTGTAGATTCCTACCTATTGCTGAATTTGATAGATTCCTATAAGTTTTTTAATCATCTACCTTGTTTTTTATAAGCTGAACGTTGCTCTGTTTTTGAAAAAAGATGAAAATCTAAACTCATTTGAGATGTGGATGAAGTATTGATACTTTTTTCCTGTGTATTGGTCCGCGGGAGGACCTTTATTTAGTTTTCATTCTGTTTTGAGTTAATATACGGGGATGAAAAACATGGTTTTTTTCAGTTTGTTTTTATATCCTCAATTCTTTTTTGATGGAATTAGGGTTAGGGTTCTTCTTTGTGTGTTTGTGAGGAGGAATGCATTCTTTTGCTAATAGATTTTATATTTAAGGGACTTTGGCCATGAAAATTGAGAGATTTGAAGAAAAAAAAGGTACTTTACTCCAAATTATTCACAAAAACTCAAAACAATTAACTCCAATTTATATTCACAACCAAACTCAAATAGGTTTTCAATCATCATTATTCACTTTTTAATAGTGAATAATGATTATGTAGAATTTGAGTTGTGTTTGGTTGTTAATATAATTTGGAGTTAATTGTTTTTGAGTTTTTGTGAATAATTTGAAGTGAAAAAAGTTAAAACAACTTGAATTTTATGGCCAATCGTGATTGTTTTTTGGAGTCTTTCTTCCCTGCCACTGATATCAGTGGCAGAGGAAGAAAATAAGTTAAGTTATACATGAATTTTGAAATGAAGTTATGTAATGAAATTAGATATAAGTTTCTTGTCTCGTAAAAACAAAGGTATGAAACTTGTAAAGTATCATGTAAATATTCGAATGAGTGATACAGATCAGTTTTTTTGAAGTAATTTCTACCCTTTTATTTTCTTTTAGGAGATCTTTCTTGAGGAGAGAGTATTAGAATGTCAAAATTTGATCCATGTGTTGCCTGTAACTAGTTGTCAGAATGGATAATGGTGATGTAGAGATGGTTAGTGCCAAAAAAATTGGCCCTGCTAGCGATATCCTATTGTCCAATGAATCCCTGGTCAAGTACAAAAATGGTGTTAAGATGGAAGGCTCGATTTGCATAAGCAATGCTAAGGACAAGACAGATGATTAGAGTGATTCAAAGAGAGGGGACTTGAATAATTCTAGAAGTGATACAGAGGGACATCTCAACTCATAGAGTTAGGCAGAGGCACAAGGAATGTAATAGATAAGGACAAAAACAGTTACCGAGGAAAAAAAAGTGCCAAAATATTGAATATGGAGAAGGGAATGTTTAACGAAATGTGTTGATGGAGAATAAATACACATACTACTGAAGTAGAATCATATGATATGGTAAGTGGGTATTTGAAGGTGACTGACAATGAAGTATATAAGCTTGATGAAATAGATATGAATGAAGTTCATCAAAATAAGAAAATTATGTACGAGGTCAATTAGAATGGTATATATAATGGTTGATAGACAAGAGGACCATCAAATGAAAACAAATGCTACCACTAATACCAATGATATTGCTAGATTAGATGAGTTTCTAAAATGAAAATCATATTTACTGATTCTCATGTAGGAAAAATGCGACAACCAGCTAGTCTAATGTTTCTTATCAATCCTACAACTAAAAATGTTGGACAACATAGTTGGGAAGCATCTGAGAATATTTCCACAATGGTGCATACTCTAATATAACGTTTTTGGACACATATGGTATATTAGGTTATGTACCATTGCTAAAATATTCTCATATGATTCCCCACTATGTTGTTTAACATTTGTAGTTGAAGGATTGATCGAAAACATTAGACTAAATGGATTTGCCATTTTTCCAATAGAAGAAGTAGTAAATTCAATTTTCATGTTTTGAGCTCATCTAATCTAGCACCATCATTGATAATAGTTGTAGCATTTGTTTTAATTTAATGGTCCTCTCATCTATTAACCTTCATATAATTACCATTCTTATTGACCTCATAGATCATTTTCTCATTCTGATGAACTTCATTCATTTTTCCTTGGTCAATCTTTTGTACTTCACCATCAATCAACTTCAAATAGCCACTTACCATATAATCCAATCCAGTATCAATAATATGTGTTTTGTTCTACAACAACACATTTCGTTCAAGTTCCCCTTCTCCATTTTCAAATTTTTTAGCAGTTTGTGTGCCAGATAAACTGTTTTTTCCGGACTGACTACATTTTCATGTGTCTCAGATTGACTCTTAGAGTTGAGCTGATTCTTAGTCTTACTTTTAACATTCATCAAGTCCACTCCCTTTTAATCACTCTGATTATCCATTTTGTCCTCAAGATTGCTTATCCCAATCAAGCCTTTTGTCTTAACACCATTTTTGTAGACCGATGAGTCATAGTACACTAGGATCACTAGCAAGGACATTCTTTTCGGCATCCACCATATCTACATCACCCATATCCATTTTGAAAACAAGTCACAGACAACATAGCATATGTATCAAACTTCCACATTCTAATACTCATCTCGTCAAACAAGAGCACCCAAAAGAAAAAGGGAAGGGAAGAAATAATTTCCAAAAAAAACTGATATTCATCACTCTTTCAACTAGTTATATGATTCTCTACAAATTTCATACCTTTATTTAAAATTCATTTTTCAGAAGAAAAGAAACATTAAATATTATTTCATTCTATGACTTCATTTCAAAATTCATGAATATCTTAACTTCTTTTATTTAGTGACAAAGGATGAAAGACTCCAAAAAACAAACATGATTGGACATAAAATTCAACTTTTTAAGAATATTTTAACTCCAAATTAATCACATAAACTCAAAAACAACTCCAATTTCCAATCATAATTATTCATTTTGAATAATGATGATTTAAAATTCGATTTCTGTTTTGTTGTGAATATAAATAGGAGTGAATTGTATTTGACTTTTGACGAGTGATTTGGAGTGAAACAGGTTTTCAAATTCTTTCAATTTTCATGGACAATCTACCTTATATATAAAATCTATTAGCGAAAACATGCATTACTCCACACAACAAATAAAAAAAACCTAACCCTAGTTTCATCAAAACATAATTGAGGACACAAAATCAAGCAGAAAAAAGAATCATGTTTTCCATCCCCATATGTTAACTTTGAATAGAATGACAACTAAAAACGGTCCTCCACATATCAAATGTGTTCAGTTTTTTCAAAAACATAGCAACGATAAAAATATAATAAGTAATGTCGATGAGTAAAAAAAGTTATAGGAATCCATCAAACTCAGCTACATGAAGGAATCAGCAATCAAAATCGATGGTTAATAAAGAAAGAAACAATGGTGACCTTAACCATCCTATGATGTCTTTTGCTTCTTAAAATACTTTTTGGCACTAAGCAATTGAAGAGTGTGATCAGGATATAAGTTAATTCCTTTGTCTTTATGTGAGACTTTTTGAGAAAATTACTAAAATTACACTTAATTTAAGAGTAATGTTTTACTTTTGTCTTATATTTTAGGAATAGTTTCAATAATATATAATATAAATTAGAAATTAGTTTACAAATAAATATAGTTGTATACTTAAGAAAACTATTTGATATATACATTGATTATATGATATAATTTTCTAAAAGTCATATAAAGTATAAGAAAAAGACTAAAAAATACTCCTAAACTATCAGAAATTGCTCTAATTTTCCATCAAACTATATTGCGGCGTACAATTACCCTTCATGCCGAAGTATTGAGTCATACTTACCCTTCTAATTAACAAAAGTATGTCAAGCCCCACGCGGACTCCACATGGATGCCACATACGCACCAAAAAATTCCCACTTCCTTGGAGACTAATAATATCCCTAATATCTTATTCTTCCCTCATTTCTCTTAAAATTCAATTTCATCCATTTCCCCTAATTTTAGCGGGTAGGGAAAGAACCTATTCACATATTTCTTCACTTTGCGAATAGGTTTTGAAGTTGATTACATGGCTCAGTCTCAAACCGGATATTCACGACCGTAGGCTAGTAAATCTTGTTTTTATTTTAATATGTTTACTAGTTCAAAGTTGTGGATGGATCCAGAATGGGTAATGAATTTATGGATTAAAAGGGTAAATCTGAGCTATTTCCAATAGTTTAAAGTTATTTTTGACCCTTTTTCGTAAAGTATATACTGACTATATAATATAGAGAACCTATATATAAGTTATACATTTACTATATATTACGAGACACTCAAAAAACTAAATAGAGTTTTAACTATATATGAAGTATACGTTGACTTTTAAATCTTGATCAACTCAAATTCATCTCTAAATAGTCTCAAATATTAGATATGGAATCATCTCAATGTTTCGAGTCTTTTTATTTATTATTCGCTAAAAATTATGTATGCTTTCAATACATCAAATTTTAATGAAAAGGATAAATAACTAAGTAGAAGCATGAAATGAAAAAAGTGGAGGAGGGGGGAGAAAGAAGGAAACGATGTTATTAATGGTGAAACTATAAGGAAGAAGAAGAAGAAAAAGAGTATAAGATTTGACAAATTTTAGTAATTTTGAAATTTTATCGTGATAAGGTACAAGTAACTCCTTGATTATAACCGAAATCTCATAGAACACATTAACTAAAATAAGATCCTATTAACTCCCCGCCCCTTGGAGCTGAAGGCATTTTGAACTCGATGAACTCCTCAAAATAAAAACAAATAAAAACACAACTAGGGCTCAGTGGGCTACATGTGCTAAGTAGATATCATTGGTCCATTCAAAATATGAACTAATATGGATAAATTAATAGTATAAAATAAACTATAGATTTAAGAAAGTAATAAACAACAAACAACATGAACAAGTGACAACTGAAGCAAGTATGTAATCAATGATGATATCAACCACACACACGAGGACTCATGCCTCCACACCGCAGTTGTTTGGGAAATGGGTTTTTTTAAGATTGAGTACATTTAGTTAATTATATATGTTTCCTTTTTAATATTACCATGTCAGAACATGACATCCTAATCCAATAATACCGTGGCAGAACGTGACACTTCGATTAAATAATTCCATGTGAGAATGTGACACCCTAATCCAATAATGCCATGTCGGAACGAGACAGCCCCATCTAACAATACAGTGCCGAAATATGATTCCAATCCAATAATATCATGTAGGAACGTGACACCCCGATCCAAAAATATATTGTTAATTTATTATTTATTATCACCACTTTTAGCTTCCTTAACACTATTTCATATAGCCTTCTTTATTTAAGGCATTACATAGATAGAGAGGGTTCAAGATTAGAAATTTCACGTTCTCAGGATTTCATACCATTCACAAAGAACACATAGAATATCGAAATGTCAAAACCAAGTAACACAATCACACAACCAATTACATAGAGAACTTCATAATATCACCCAATTCATAACTATTCTATCTATCCAATAGAACAAACCATAACCTATCTCCATAGAAGATCCAACGTCCATTAAACTACTTCTCCAATACTTTTCCTTTACTCAATGCCTCCGATACATTCCAATATATCAAGTATATGTCATAAATGCAACTCAAAATGCATGAAAGAAACATATTACTCATTTCCAAGGAGAAACTAACATCTCCTAGCTCTAACATGCTCAACATAGACTCATTAGGTCTAAAATACATATTGACGTAACATGCTACAACAAGATCCAACAAAATGCAAATGCATCAATTCTAACAAGGCCTACACACATTCACAAACATAATCATCACAAGGAAAACATCAAGTCCATCATATCAAGTCATAAAACAAGAAATCTGGAATTTTTTCTAAAATCATAAAAGAAGCACATACCGGAAATTTATATGAGGATACCACTCTTTATCGTCCTTGGATTGGAGAGCATAGAACATATTCTTATTTTGAGGTTCCATATCCTCACAACTAGAGGAAACCTTCTTACCTTCTCTTATATTAGCCATTGCCTTAGGGAAATCTTTCTTCATATGGCCACTCTCACCACATCCGTAACAACCATCTCTACCGGCCAAATACCTACATTAATCTTCTTACCACACCTAAAACAAGTAGTCCATAGAGACTAACTACATATCCCTAGCGATCTAGGGTTAGACACCCTCTCATCATTATTCTTAGGTGTATTAAAATAGAATTATGAAGAAACTTTTGGTCGATTCATAGAATGACCTTGTCCATCTGGCCCATCATGAAATGACTTATACCCTTTCGACCTAGACATATTCTTTTCTCTAACTCTTAAATTCATGAGTATTGACTCCTATATTTGTTGGTTAAACACCATGATACAAGAGATATCCATATCATCAACAAGAATTAACATACAACATTCTTCTTCAACCAAATCGGATACTCCCATCATAAACCTATTCGTTAAATCCGTAGGATTGGCTACCTGTAATTACCCGAGAGAATACCTTAAAATTTATTGCATTCTCAGGTCCCCATATGGCATTCTCAACTTCTCAGAGGTCTATGACAAAAATCTTTGCATTCATTCACTGCATAAAACATAAAAAATAGCGGAAAATTTAAAATTTTTCATAGCACATCATATGTTATAATATCACTTCATATGTATGTAAAATCATAATTACATAGTCTAGACGCTAAATCTTTTTACCATATTAAGACACAACTAAATAGAATAGGGACACGACCCTTAACAACAAAAACTATAAGTCTAAGCTATTACATCAACTTAAAGAAACGTCTTGACATAGCCAACCATGAATCATAGGGGTCCCTTTAATTGAAGTTGGGAAACATCTATCCAAGCTCGTCCCTCTTAGAAACATCCTCTAGCCATCACAACCTAAACTTTGTGTAAAATGATGAAGAAGAATGGCACTAGTACAAGAATGCACTAAGTATTGCAACTATGCAAAACATGTATTGAAAGAGGACATTTAGTTAGAAATCATGCATCAGGTCTTTATAGTAAAACTTCATGAACATTCGTACAACTAGTACAATATAGTTCACATACTTCATATAGATGTGGATATTACTCATAACAACACTTAAGGCCATTTCATTACATTTAAGGATCATTTATTAAGGTACACTTCACACATAAGAACTATCACCTAAGACAACCTCCAAATCTCACTAGTGCAATGTACAAGTAGTATCCCATACTACTACTCACACCAAGTGATCCAAAGAAGTCACCATACAATTAGGCACATAACATTCCATAACTTACCACACATGCATTTAACCTTAGAAATAAGACCAACATACATCATTAATGGTCACATAAGAACTTTTTCATTCATTGCATATTAGTCATAAATCATTAGTTCATTTTATAGATAAACCACCCTCACAAGCCCTTCACAAGCTTGGTTGTGCAATGTACACATGGATTCCCATACCTTCACATACACCAAGAAAACCCATTTTGAAACCACAAGTGTAATTCACATGCATAATTATAATTTATGTCTTGAACTATGTAAAATCAACTGTGACATGCATTCATGCTAATCAGAACTAAATATGATCAATATTCATAAAGGAACCTCATCATAACTTCTCTTAGAGTCCACATGTGTAATGTATAAGTAGGGTCCATAGTCCTACCTACACTAAGTAGTCTTTCAAGGAACCATGAAAATTAGTTATAATCTTATCTTAGTTCATTTCTTAACTAAAGGGATGCTTAGCCATAATCGACATACACTATGTGAGGTACATGGAATCTGATGTCGTAGAACCCCACACCTAAAAAGGCGTTCTACTAGCCAAGGTAGAACTGACATAATAACTATCAAGATGGATCCACTACTAATGTCCTACAGGTGCATGTAGTTAAGGAATATTGATATTGCTTCTAGAAACCCGACCTATTGCATTTGCGGAGAGGCTTCCATCTCATAAGTATCACATAGATGACCTAACCTATTGCATTAGCGGAGGGGCCTTTTCCTTATTGTACATATCCACTCACTAAGCTTAAACTCACTTTTTAATATCTTAAAGTCTTTATTTATCATTAGTTCATAGAGTAGGCCTTTTGGGACATGCTCCCTCATACATTATATAGCTAAAAGGTTCTAAGATGAGCATCGACATTCATCAAAGAACCGATATTATGTGAGACTGCACTTTCACATAATTCTACCATTCATACATTCATATGTGTGTGCGTTAATATGTGAGATCTAATTTAACATAAACACCTCTAGTCACACATGTTCATAACTTCATTAATCATACACTTTACATGCATAGTAATACGTAATGATGTATAGGAGAAGTATTCTTTCCATAATCATCATGAATCTATCTTATTCATAGACATGCATGAAGTGTGTGTACATTTGTCTACACGATCACATAATAGCCATAAAATGGTATTAAGGAAGCCACCCTCAAAGATCACAAAACATTACAACATTCCTCAAGTCTTAAGTCATACACATATAGAGCATTCAGGACTATAAATTACATACACTCACATTACATCATAGGAGAAAAGAGCATATTCAAAATTAGAATTAGGACCCTAGCACTAGTTTGATCACGTATTCATATAGGTTTCATATTGGTAAGGGTCATGATACAACAATGTTCATCATCATTATCCATATAGACAACTCCTAACCCTAACATGATCATCACACGAACACGACATCATCCACACACCTAGAGCATACAACTAGAATGGAAGATTATACATATAACTTCCTATAACATCAATTCACTTAGACACTATATTAGAATCAAGTCTACATCCTTTAACTTCCAAAACATGGAAATAATCATATCAATTCATCATACATCTAATGCCTTCAAAGATATGATCATAACACATAAACATATATGAGAAAGTAAACACAACCACCATAGGTGGACCATTCCAAGCATCATAATTCAATATACACTCTAAGCTAATAAGAGGAAATAGGTCAACTTACGATTTCTCCAAGATAATGATAATCTTGATCAATTAACATTGATTCATAATCAATTTATATATTAATTAATGTACTATATGTTAATAACAATTGAGTCATAATTTAATCAAAATCACAAGACCCATAATACATCATAATTTGAGAGGATAAGTAGATTATGGGTTCTTCATGGAATTGGATGGGAAATCATGTTAAGAACATAGATTAATCATATAATCGTCATTAGAATAGTTTTGAAATCACATTAACAATAAACCCATGGCTATATTGAAAGATGAGATTTTTGACTTAGAATCATGTTTGAAAAAGCTTTGAAGGACTCCTTAGATGAATGGTTAAATTAGGATGAAAAATTAACATACCTTCTAAATTATAAAGCCCACGAAAATATGTGAAGAAAGATGCAAGAATGCACCTCCATAGCTTTCCTTGACAATGGTCTCCAATGGAGTTTAGAAAGGATTTGGAAGAGAGAGAGTTTTGGATATATTGATTTTTTAATGGGTGTTAGGGTTCTGACTTGGAAAAGGGGTTAAATAGGACATAAAAATAGCTTATGAACGTCTCCCAAAGTTACCAAAACACCCCTAGACCTATTTGGACTTTTAGACATGTCAAACTTGAGTTTAAAACGACGTAACCAAATATTGGAAGTGGCTACGCGTCGCGGAAGCAGCTCCTAATATTTCCTATGCACATTTTTGAGGCAGTGAGCCTTGTAGCTCGCGTGACGCACAAGCAGACCAATTTCAAGGCGCGCGACGGGTTGTGGCCTCCACTTCTTGGTTCTGCATGTTGCCATTTTGCAGCTTCCTTGTCTAACATTTGGGTCCTCCTCGGGGGACCTTAGGATTGTCCTCGAGGAGTCTTACCCGGATGTTTATACCCTTAACATTTTTATTAAGATAGTAGGGTAAAGTACTATGTTTTTCAACTCCAAATAACACAGAAAAATAAGGCAACCATACAAGGACACACTAGTACATCTAAAGACTAACTTTTGAATGTCTCTGACATTTTTGGACGTTTGACCTCAAAAACTCTTCAAATACATGCTGTAAAACAGTTTATTTACATGTTAATAATCCTTCTAGACACATGTGACGCTCTATCTACCTTGGTTCATTTTGAGTGTGTTGACACTACCAAGCTTGGAATGTATTTAGACAAAAGGGTGAATTTAAAAGAGTATTCCTTAACACTCATATTACCTTGCTTGAGTTTGATTAACTCTCTCAATATTCCTTCCCTTGACTCCCAGGGAAAAACCTATCTTGAAATTCTGACTTAATAATTGCCCATTCTATTGGGCCCACTCTCAACAACCTACTATCCTTCAATTGCTCATACAAAATTTGGGCTATATCTTTCAATTGACAGGCAGCTAGCTCCACCTTGTTAATGGGCGATACTCCCATGATTGCAAGAACCTTATAAACCTCCTCTATGAACCTATTTGAATCTTTTTCCACCTTGGAGCCACAGATTACGAGAGGCTCATTCTCAAGAACTCTCTTACCCTAGAAACACCCATTCTTCTTATAGGGTTGGCCAAAGACACCACCTCTCTTTTAGCTTGCGCCGTCAAGGAAGCTCGTTAAGAGTAGCATTCCCTATTGGAGGGTCATTTGGAACTTGAGGACGTACTTGTGTTTTTCTTTAGGAGGATCTTCCTTTGGAACATGGGGAGGAATCTCTTGCTCCCCTTCACCTTCCTCAACTATTCTAGCATTGGCTCCAGTTTTTTCCATAAACTTAAAAATCATATGCAAACATTAGACTAAAGACCTACTAGAGCTAAACCTCTATGGAACGACTAAGAGAATGAAGAAGTGAGATTGTTCCAAAACATCCAATACCCTACAATTCATAAAATGTGCCGCGACTCATATCAATGAAAAAGACTCTACTTTGATGTGGTTTGTAACATCCGAAGACCATTTGATAACCTTATGCTTAATACCATGTTTTTCATTACCCGAGATCACCCCAAGTCGTAACATGGTGTATTCGACCTCGAAGAGGCCTAAACAAGCCCTTAGAATTCATTACATAACAGCAAAGAAAATATGGAAGAATTTAATAAAATATAAGACATATCGTAAAAAGTATTTCATAAAAGCAGAAGTATTTCTAGAAATATTTTCTACCTTCTATGAATGACATGAATAAAAGTATTGGGATGCAGCCCAGATAAAGAATAAAAACGTAATGAAGGACATAAAAGGAACATAAAGGTTTGTCCTCGAAGCTATGAGGACTCACCACTTCTTCACTTCTTCAAAGTACTTGAAACTCTGCCCTCCAATAGCAACTCAAAACTCCAATCCTACTTTCGGTTAAAATGTAGGCAATATGCATTAGAAAGAAAGTACTAAGTAGGAAAGCTACATAACATCATAAGATCATCTCAAATTGTTAGTCAACATAAGACATATGCATAAGAAAAAATAACATAATCTTAACATAACAAGTTAACCTTAGGCATATATAATTTCGTACGTCAAACATTAGTCCTTTATACAGAAGTGAACTACTTCACCATCTACCTCCAAGTATACTTGGGTAATGCCAAGATACTATCCAATAATACTACCTTAGATAAGACCGAGGTTTTCATGACAAAAGAGCACTTTCACCCTAAGTCACCTCCAAGCAACCTTGTGAAATGTATGTGAGGCATCCCATAATACCACACACATTTAGAATATCTTGAAGTCACCCTATTCATTTTCGTGAAATCCAGGTGTCATTATAAAATTAATTGATATTAACAAAAAGATATCAACTAAAGTCATTCCTATCATGGAAGGCAACTATAGCCACTGCCCAAGATAGGCACACTTCATAAGAGGACATTACATAAGTAGCTTTAAGTCATACTTAATCCATGTATGAATGGCATCCAATTCTATTCATTTTCATCAACTCTAGGTGTCATTTAGACCTACTTCATATTAACAAAGAGAATGGCATACCTGGAACACAACTATAGCCAATACCCAATGTAAGCACACTTCATAAGAGGACATTTCATAAGCACCTTCAAGTCATACTTTTTCCATGTACGAATGGCATCCAATTCTACCATTCACACTAAGTAATCATTTAGGCTAGCTTGCTCAATGTTACTTATCTTTCAAACTAGTTTATCAAAGAACAACATACTATCATGCAAGACCTAACTACCATAGAAAACATCATATCATGAAATCCAAGCTATCATAGGAAGGTTACAAGTATTCAAACCTAGCCACCATACAACCAGTCGTCATGATGCAAGCTATCCATAAGGGAGTACTCATCCTAAACACTAAGGTATCATTATAATAGATTAATGTCTGAATTCTAAGCTACCACGAAATGGTCTTGGACTAACCAAGTCAAGCTATCATGAAGATATTCTAGTCATGATACTTCACACTATATCTCAGAGAGTATTGATCCTCCATCCTAGGCTACCTTGCCTAATCTAAAGCAAACTACCATGAAAAACATTCTAGCTATGAAACATCAAGCTAACTATAAGAGATCTTAATTCCTCCATCTAAAGATATCATGAGATCTACCATTCCAAGTGACCATGAGATGTACCATCCAAATTTACCAAGAGATCTACCATCCCAAGCTACCCTGAGATCTACCATTTAAAGCTACTATAAGATCTACCATCCCAAGCTACCTTGAGATCTACCATACCAAGATAAGTAATTCATTTATCAATGAAAGAATAGTAACACTCAACCTCAAGCTATTATAACTTAACAAGCGTGAATCATTTTAGGTCCTCAAGTCAACCTAGAATCCTTCTATGTGAGAAAACATGACTATCGTAGCTTATTCATCTCTAGGTTAATAAGAGAAAGAGAAAACCTTATTAATATCCCCTTACATTTGATTTTACATCGAAAGAACTAACAACAATGGTTACAAACCCTATTTTCAATACTAGCTTCATTCTATCATTATCCATGTCACATTACAAGCTATTCCATCGGTTTGATTATTAGAAGGTAATACAAGTCATACTTGATCATATAGGTTCAATTCTAGCAATACTTGTTAAGATCGTTCCTATTCAATTAAACCTAGTTCAATTCATATTTAGATGATCCTTATTATGATCAATTTGTATTCAAGACAATTGCATTAAGAATTGGGGTATTTCGCATTCACAATTGGAGGATATCTATGGGGATACATGGGTGGAAGAACCCAAAGATGAAAAATCTTCACATAACTTTGGTAAATGCCTTAGAATAATCTTGAAACCTCTGTGAAACTCGACCTAGTTTCTGCCTCCTTCATTTCTTCTTTAATGGTGATCTTGAGAGAACTTTAGGGAAGGGAGTGTTCTGATTTTGAAGAGAAAAGTCTAAATGGATAATTAATTGTTTTAATACATTTAACATACTTGAAATAAAAAAATTACCGTCTATCACTTAATCGAAAAGTGGGGTGAATTTACTAATTCACCCCTTACTTGGCCGAACACCTAGGAGATTTGCAGGTGGTGTCCCACGAGCACCACTTACGGACCGTGGTGTGACGGGGTTTTTTGCATCTTCATGGTTCATGACTTAGGCTCCTTAAATTGGGGGATTATCTCTTACGACTTATTGTGGATCCACGCCCTCCATCTATAGTGAATAAACCCACCAACGGGCCGTTAATAAAG
Source organism: Solanum pennellii (assembly GCF_001406875.1). Taxonomy (NCBI): domain Eukaryota; kingdom Viridiplantae; phylum Streptophyta; class Magnoliopsida; order Solanales; family Solanaceae; genus Solanum; species Solanum pennellii. The sequence continues at coordinate 52,322,567 of NC_028644.1, forward strand.
GTTGTTGGTCATGCTGTTTTTGAAAATTTTTTGGCCAACGTTTGTGTCTTCTTCAAAAAGCTATATAGTAGTACAAAGGGAGTAATACCCAAATATTTTACCCTTAACCTCGATATTGTAGGTGTAATAAGCATTTCTACATGATTTGGACCTAAAACCAAACATCGAACTCCATGACAACAAACTAGAACTTCCTAGCACAAAAATACTAGTTTCCGGACGTCTCATGACGTTTAGGCACTAACACTTCGAAACTAAGTTAATTGCATTAATTACTTCTAGAAACTTCATTTTAACCTTCTTAAAGTTATTATATCTCATGTATATATCTAGCTTAGGTTATACGATTTCCAGGGTGTTTCGTTCCATTACGAAATTTTAGCTAACATTTCAGAAAAAGCACAATTATTTCCTACACTATGACCGATATCCTAGCTACACACCTTAACTAAACTAAGGTCCTATTCTCCCCCATAAAAAGTTTGTTTTGTATTTTTACACACCTTTTGGCTTACATGACACACTTTATGACTTTACACAGTTGAGGTGTGTTGGAGATGTTTGGATGCCACGTAAGCGGAAAAGGTGTACAAAATTACCAAAAATGGGCTCAGGGGTTTGAGGACCTAAGTTTAGTTAAAGCATGTCTATGAGTTTTTGGTCATAATCTAGGTAGTTTTTGTACCTTATATCGCTAAAAAAATTGGCCAAATCTTGTACTTTTTTTCTTCCTTCTAGTTTCGACAATAATAACTTTGTGTCTTCTTAGTTATGTTTTTACTTTTCATTAAAATATAACGTACCACAAAGGTGAATCATGTAAAGTGAAATATATATTAAAAGACTTCAAACATCGAAAGGATTTCATATAAAAAATTTGTTATTATTTAGAGGTAAATTTAAGTTGATCAAGGTTGAAGAGTCCATATATAATTCCTATATGGTAAATGTATAATTCATATATAGTTAAGTCATATTTAGTTTTTTAAGTGTATCATTATGTATAGTCAGTATATAATTCATATATAGGCATGATATATTATATAGTCTATATATTTTAGCGAACTATAGCATATAATTAATAAATATGTTTAATATTTTTTTTATGTACATAAATTATCTACTGTAAACTAATTACTAATTTATTATATATAATTGAAACTTATATTCTTAAAATATAAGGCAAAAATAAAACATTAATCTTATATTGTCATTTTAGTTATTTTCTCAAAAAGTCTCACATAAAGACAAAGGAAATAACTCATATCCTACTCACACTCTTCAGTTGCTTAATCCGAATTTTTTTTTTTGAAAAATAGAAAGCCGCCATTGGAGGGTTAAGCTCGCAATCATTTCCTTCTTTGTTAAGCTACTTTGCTTCATCAACCTCCAATTTCGATTGCAGATTCGTACCTATTGCTTAATTTGATGGATTCCTATAAGATTTTTACTCATCGAAATTATTTTTTTATTAGTTTAACGTTGCTCAATTTTTGAAAAAGATGAAAAACTAAACTCATTTGAGATGTGGAAGAAGTTGTGATGTTTTTATCCGGTTAATTTGTCCGCGGAAGGACCTTGTTTTAGTTTTCATTTTGTTTAGAGTTAATATATGGGGATGAATAACATGATTTTTTTTCAGTTTGTATTTATATCCTGGATTCTGTTTTGATGAAATTGGGGTTAGGGTTTTTTTGTGTTTGTTTTTGAGGAAGAATGCATTCTTTTGCTAATAGATTTTATGTATAATGGACTTTGCCCATGAAAATTGACATATTTGAAAAAAAAGGGGTACTTTTTTCACTCCAAATCATTCACAAAAACTCAAAACAATTACTCCAATTTATATTCACAACCAAACACAAATCTATTTTCAATCATCATTATTCAATTTTTTGATAGTGAATAATGATTATTTAGAATTGGAGTTCTGTTTGGTTGTGAATATAAATTGGAGTTAATTGTTTTTTGTGATTGATTTGGAGTGAAAAAGGTGAAAACAACTTGAAGTTTATGGCCAATCGTGTTTCTTTTTTGGATTCTTTCCACCCTAGCACTGAAATCAGTGGCAAAGGAAGAAAAAAAGTGAATTTATTCTTGAATTATGAAATGAAGTTATGGAATAAGTTCCTTTTCTTTTAAAGACTTAGGTATGAAATTTGTAGAGAATCATGAAACAACTGGAATGAGTGATGCATATCAGTTTTTTTGAAAGTATTTGTACCCTTTTCTTTTTCTTTTTCTTTTGGGTGCTCTTTCTTGAGGAGACGAGTAATAGAATGTCAATATTTGATCCATATGTTGCTTGTGACTAGTAGTCAGAATGGATAACGGTGATGTAGAGATGGTGGATGCCAAAAAGAATATCCCTGCTAGTGATGTCCTAGTGTCTAATGAATCCCCGGCCAAGTACAAAATTGGTATTAAGACGCAAGGATCGATTGGCATGAGCAATGTTAAGGACAAGACAGATGATCAGAGTGATTCCAAGAGGGAGGACTTGAATAATACTAGAAGTGAGATAGAGGACCAGCTCAACTCTAAGAGGTAGGTAGAGGCACAAGGCAATGCAATCGATGAGGACAAAAATAGTTCACAAGGCCCAAAAAGTGCTAAAATGTTGAAAATGGAGAACGGAAACTTTCACGAAATGTGCTGCTGGACAAAAAATACACCTACTATTGATGTTGAAATGGATAATATGGTAAGTGGCCATTTGAAGGTGACTGACAATGAAGTACATAAGTTTGATGAAGGACATTTGAATGACATTCTGCAAAAATAAGAAAATGATGTGTGAGGGCAATCAGAATGGATATGATATAATGTTTGATAGATAAGAGGACCATCAAATGAAAACAAACGCTACAACTATTACCAATGATGGTGCTAGATTGGATGAGTTTCTAAAAGTGAAAATCGTATTTACGGATTCTTATATTGGAAAAATGCCTGAATCAGCTAGTCTAATATTTCTTATCAATTCTTCAACTACAAATGCTGGACAAAATAGTTGGGATGCATCAAAGAATATTTCTACAATTTAATATACCCTTTTCGGCCTCAAGGATATATCCGATATGTACCATTGAAGAAATATTATAGATTCCTCCCCACTATGTTGTCCAACATTTGGAGTTGAAGGATTGATCTAAAACATTGGACTAGCTGGTTTTGGAATTTTTCCAATTGAAAAAGTAGTAAATTAAATTTTCCTTTTTTGAAGCTCATCAAATCTAGAACCATCAATGGTAATAGTTGTACCATTTATTTTAATTAATGGTCCTTTCATCTATCAATCATCATATCATTACAATTTTTATTGACCTCATATATCATTTTCACATTCTAATGAACTTCATTGAGTTTTCCTTCGTCAATTTGTACTTCATCATCAATCAGCTTCAAATACCCACTTACCATATCATCCGATCCAGCATCAATAGTATGTGTTTTGTTCAACAAGCAGCACATTTCGTTCAAGTTCCCCTTCTCCATTTTAAACCTTTTTAGCACTTTATGGGCCTTATAAATAGTTTTTTCCTGACCGACTACATTTTCATTTGCCTCAAACTGACTCTTATAGTTTAGCTGATTCTCTGTCTCACTTCTAACATTCATCAAGTCCTCTCCCTTTGAATCACTCTGATCATCTTTTTTGTCCTCAAGATTGCTTATCCCAATAAAGATTTTTCTCTTAACACCATTTTCGTACTTGACCAATGAGTAATTGTACACTAAGATCACTAGAAAGGACATCCTTTTTGGTATCCACCATCTCTATATCATCCATATCCATTCTGACAACTAGTCACATGCAACATATAATATGCATCAAATTTCTGCATTCTAATACTCATCTCGTCAAGAAAGAGCACCTAAATGAAAAAGGAAAGGGAAGAAATTACTTACAAAAAAAACTGATATGCATCACTATTTCCACTAGTTATATGATTCTCTACAAGTTTCATACCTTTATTTCAAACTGAATTTTTCAGAAGAAAATAAACTTTATGTCTTATTTCATTTTATAACTTCATTTCAAAATTCAATATTAACTTAACTTCTTTTTATTTGTGGCAAAGGATGAAAGACTACAAAAAATAAACATGATTGGCCATAAAATTCAACTTTTTAAAAATCATTTCAATACAAATCACTCACATAAACTCAAAAATAACTCAAATTTCCAATCATCGTTATTCACTTTGAATAATGATTATTTAAAATTGGATTTGTGTTTGGTTGTGAATATAAATAGTTGTGATTTTTGTGTTTTTAGGAGTAATTTGAAGTAAAAAAATGTTTTCAAATTCTTACAATTTTCATGGCCAATTTACCTTATATATAAAGTCTATTAAAGGAAGTATGCATTTCTCCACACAAATACACATAAAAAGCCCTAAACCCTAGTTTCAAAAAACAGAATTGAGGACACAAAAAAAATAGAAAAAATCATGTTTTCCATCCCTATATGTTAACTCTTAAAAGAATAACAACTAACAAAGGTCCTCCCGCCAATCAATTCACCAAAAAAAACATTAAAACTTCATCCACATATCAAATGTGTTTAATTTATTCATTTTTTCAAAAACAGAGTAACGGTCGAAAGATAAACTAGTAATGTCGAAGAGTAAAAGAAGGTACAGGAATCCCTCAAACTCAGCAATAGGCAGAAATTTTAAATCGAAATCAAAGGTTAACAAAGATGGAAATGATAGTGACCTTAACCCTCCAATGACGGCTATTGTTTCTAAAAATATTGTTTGGCACTAAATAATTGAAGTGTGCTAGTAGGATATGAGTTATATCCTCTGTCTTTATGTGAAACTTTTTTAGAAAATTACTAATATGACACTTAATTTAAGAGTAATGTTTTATTTTGTTCTTATATTTTACAAAAAGTTTCAATTATATATAATATAAATTAGTAATTAGTTTAAAAATAAATATAGTTATATACTTAAGAAATCTGTTTGATATATACATTGACTATATGATATAGTTTTCTAAAAGTCATATAAATATAAGAAAAAGACTCAAAAATACTCCTAAACTATCAGGCGCTGCTCAAATTTTCCATTAAACTATATTCTGGCTCAAAATTACCCTTCCAGTTAAAGTATTCGGTCATACTTACCCTTCTAATTAACAAAAGTATGTTAAGTTCCTCGTGGACTCCATATGGATGCCACATTAGCGACAAAATTTCCCACTTCCTTGTACACTTATAAGATCGCTAATATATGATTATTACCTCATTTCTCTTATCATTCGATTTCAGCCATTTCCCCTCATTTTCGCGGGTAGGGTAAGAAACGATTCACAAATTTTTTCACTTTGCGATTAAGTTTCGAAGGTGATTACATGGCTAGGTTTAAAATTGAATCTTCACGACCATAGGTTAGTAAAACTTGTTCATATTTTATTATTTTTACGAGTTCAAACATGTGGATGGATCCACAATTTGGGATGAATTTATGGATTAAAAGGATAAATCTGAGCTTTTTTCGGTAGTTTAAGGGTATTTTTGAGTCTTTTATATAAAGTATATACTCACTATATAATATAGTGTACTTATATATAAGTTATACATTGATTATTTATTACGATCCACTCAAAAAACTAATATAGTTTACTTATACATGAAGTATATGTTGACTATTCGATATCGATAAACTCAAATTGATCTCTAAATACTCTCAAATTTTAGATATGGAATCATCTTGATGTTTCGAGTCTTTTTATTTATTATTTGCGAAAAAGATTTATGTTTGCAATACCTCAATTTTTAACGTAAAGGATAAATAACTAGGAAGATGCATGAAATGAAAAAAGAGGAGGAGGGGGAAATAAAGAGGAAACGATGTTATTAATGGTGAAACTAAAAGGAAGAAGAAGAAGAGTATAAGGTCTAGCCAATTTTAGTAATTTTGAAATTTTAGCGAGATAAGGTACAAGTAACACCTAGACTATAACTAAAATCTCATAGATAAGCCTTAACTAAATTAAGATCCTATTACCCCTAGGAGCTTAGGGCAATTTGAAGTCATTGGTACACTCGATGAATTCCACAAAAGAAAAAAACAAGTAGGGATTAGTATAGGGCAACATGTACTAAGTAAATATCATTGGTCCATTCAAAATAGTAACAAATATTCATAAAGTAATAGTATAAAATCTATAGCATGTAGCAAGTAATAAACAAGAAACGACATGAACAAGTGACAATAGTAGCAAGTACGTAATCAATGACGATATCAAGCACACACACGAGGACTCAAGCCTCCACACCACGCTTCTTTAGGAAATGGGTTTTTATGATTGAGTACATTAAGTAAATTCTATATGTTTTCCTCTTTAATATTACCATGTCACAATGTGACACCCCAATAAAACCTTTTCGGAACACGATACCCTGATTCAATAAAACCATAACGGAATGTGACACCCTGATGTAACAATACAGTGTCAAAATGTGATTCCCAATCCGATAATACCATGTCGGAACGTGACAACCTTATTCAAAAACATATTATTAATTTATAATTTATTATCACCACTTTTCACTTCCTTAACAATATTTCATCTAAACTTCTTTATTCAAGGCATTACTTAGAGAGAGAAAGACAGAGGGTTCAAGATTATAAATTTCTCATTCTATGGATTCCATACCATTGACAAAGAACACATAAAGTATCCAAACCACACAATCAATTAAATAGAGAACTTCATAATATCACTCTATGCATATTAATAACTATTCAGAGTCTATATATCCAATAAAATAAACCATAACCTACCTCTATCGAAGAACCAAAGTCCATCAAACTACTTCTCCATTACTTTTCCTTTCCTCAATGCCTCTGAAACTTTCCAATATATTAAGTATATGTGCAAAAAATTTAAGTTAACAAGTCTATAAACACTTATATTATTTTATTTATATCCCTAAAAATTATGTGGTGAATTCTTTTTGGATATTAGACCAATTAGTTTGAGTAACTTTCTTAATAAAATCATTTCTCAGCTTATTTTATGATAGATTGGAAGGCTTTCTCCCAAGATTGATTGCCAGAATCAATATAATTTTTTTAATTGTAGAAATATTTTTGAAGCTGTGCTTTTAGCTCAAGAAATTGATTCCGATATTAGATTTAGGGGTAAACTATATAATGTGGTTATTAAGCATAATATGGACAAAGCATATGATAGAGTTGACTAGAATTTCTTGATTAATGTTCTTAGAAGGTTGGGTTTTAATTTTAGTGTGACTAATAAGATTTGAAGGATTCGTGCTAATTGTTGGTACTTGGTACTAATTACTTGGAAAGTACATGGCTTTTTTCATTCTACCAGGGGAGATAAGAATGGGACCCTCTATCTCCTGTTCTTACTATTGTGATCGGGAGGTTTTTATCTATATCTCTTAATAAGTTGTTTGAAATATCTAATTTTAAGTCTTATGTATTGACCTAGTAAAATAAACAATTGAATCATCTGGCATGTGTGGATGATATAATTATCTTTATAGCAACAAACATAAGATCCTTACAGTTCATTATGAAAACCGCAACACTATATGAACATCAATCTGGTCAACTTATTGATAAGAACAATATTTTTTATTATGTGTTCAGCAAAGACGCACGGACTTATGTTCAATTTGTGGAAGAAGTTACAAGTTTCTCTAAAGGAAACTTTCATTTTACTCGTTTGGGTTGTCCCATTAGGCATGGTATGAAGAAGAAGGTAAACTTTTCAGAATTGATCAAAGAAATTCAGAATAAGCTTCAATTATGTAAACAGAAGATCCTTTCTTTGGGGGGGGGGTGCTTATGATAAATCATATATTCCAAAGTATGCCTATTTACTTTTATCTGCTATTAGCCCTCTCTAATGTGTTGCTTAAGATATTCATGGGATTTTTGCTAAATTCTTATGGAATTTTAAAGAGGAGTAAAAAGCCACTCACTGATTGCTTCTGTGTTCCAAAGAGTGAGGGAGGTTTGGGGTTTAGATCTTTATTTGATATGTCCAAATCTCTTTTCGCAAAACTTTGGTCGAAGTTTAGGACTTCCAATTCTTTATGGGCTAATTTCATGTGGAAAAAATATTGTAAGAGACATATGCCTTAAGTAGTCAAACGGAATGGTGGTTCACAGGTGTGGAAGGACAAGCTTCAACCTAGATATTTTATTTATCAAGAAATTTTGTGGGAACCCAGAGAAGGTCATGCTAGTGTTTGGTTTGTTAACTGGACACAATTTGGAGCCCTACAGAATGTCTTACCTATCTCACATGATTCATGTTAAATCAATTTTTCAACTGTACAACACACGATGATCGAATAATGAGGTTTTAGCTATTGCTTCAATGAGGAGGTTTGTAGGCACTTTAAAAATGTTCTGGGATATGCATTTTGCAGAGGGCAGAGTTAAGCCTTTGTAGATGCCTAGTGGTACTAGGATGTTTAAAATTTGGATTGCTAAGAAGCTGTGCATGGTGAGGAAAGAACCTATATATTTAATCCTTTACGTTTAGCAAAAATACATACATTTAAGGTGTGTTTCCTTTTGTGGAGAATGTGGTTCAGAAGAATTCGTATAGGAGAGGTTTTGATTAGAAAGGGCATAACTAATTCTATGGACTGTTGTTGTAGTAATGATAATATACAAGAATCTTTTAGGCATTTGTTTATTCTCTATTCTGATTTATATCGAGTGTGGAGGTTTTTATATAGAATCTGCTGGTTTGCATTTTCTAGTTAAGTTCTGCAGGTTCGGTGGAATGTTGACTGCTCTACAAAACTGAAATTAGTTTTGAAAGCAGTTCCTGCATTTATTATATGAAGCATACGGAAAAGAAGAAACTTGATCAAGCATCGGGGAAAATAAGTAAGCTATCTTTGGTGTTAGAGATTCGAAGAATCATATATTTATTTGCTAAATCTCGATATCTTTGGTTAAAAGAGATGCCTATGAATTTGGCCCTAATTGTGAAGTTCTTAGAGGGGTATTTAGAATTGATCAATTGCAAAGTTGTTAGAAGGTTCATCTTCCCAGTGGAACTAATAAATGCAACACTGATGGGTTAGGGATAGAATTTTTTGGCTTGTCTATAAGAAACGTAGAAGGTGATTTCCTTTATATTGAGACCAGGGCATTAAAACATGTTTCCATTATTGACTCTTAAATAAAAGCTATCAAAATGGGCCTAGATTATTGTTTGCATAATAATCAAGTCCCACTGATCATTGAGACGGACTCTCTATTGGCTCAATACGTATTAAATAGAAATTAGGAGGTTCCATGGTTGATAACTTGAGTTGTTAGGTACATAAAAGTTTGATGATTAATAAGGAGGTCGAGATATGGCATACATTCAGGGAAGGGAGCTCCCTAGAAAACTTTTTTACTAATCATATTGTTTATTTTGCAGGTATAAATAGGCAACAATTTCACAATTTACAGGAGATTCCTCAATAGGCTAAAGCAATTGTGAAATTAGAAAAAGAAAAAAACTTCAAATTTGCGGATTATTAAAGTTTAAAACAAGGACTACGAGCTACAATAGGAAGCATAAACACAAACAAATGTATCAACAACATGGAATTGGGTAAAAGACTCAGTTGATATGCAAGAACTAGAAAAGAGAAATATCTAGTAGACTTTAAAATAAAACAAATTTTTTTGTTATCTTGAATAATGGTATCAAATCCTTTAGGGTTTCAACTTGCTGGGATGATGTATTGGAGGTGAGAACCAAAGAAAATTAAATACCAATCGAAGGAGTGGAAGACTTATCTGGGCTAAACTTTATTCAGCTGGAATGAAGTTTGGGATAAGAAACCGAGACCATAAATTTGAGGCCATTTCAAAGGACAATGGACAGAAATTCTCCAGAACATCTCGCATCTCTACTGAAATTTAGATCTATACCACTAAATTGAAGAAGTCTTCATTGGTTCAAATCACAACGTTAGTGTGAATTTTGCAATAAAATGATTTCATCCCAAATCTGTGTTTCTTGTAGATTGTAGTTTGTGCGGAGGTGTTGAGAGATGAATTGAGATCTGCACGCTGGATTTTCATCGGAGAAGATTCGGCAATTTGGGAAAGAGATCGGAGCAAATGAAATGGAGCTCTTCCTTTTAAAGATTTCCATTTTTGTTTTTTTTTAATTTTGTTTTATTATTGTTGAATGAAGACCACTTTTTATCTGTTCTTTATACTTTTATTTTATTAAATAAATTACCTTTTATTGGGTTTCATTTAAATAGAAAACTTACCTTATTCTTTTAATCAATTTCCTAAAGTTCAAACCTAAGGGTAAGTTTTAATTCCTCCAATTAGCGTAACTTCAATGGAATTTAAATAATTCGATAAAAATAAATTTTAATTATCAATCTCCATATATCAAATATTTATTTTTAATATAATAAGTAAGTTACTTTAAAATAATAAACTCACTATTTTGTGAAACGAAATACTCGTACTAGAAACCAATTGCAACACTATAATCCAATTGCACTGCTAAATGTTGAACTCCCATCCTCTTGAAACCCACAAATACTAGACAAATATTAACTCCCCATGTGCATAAATTTCTCAATAAAAATACAAACCTTGCCTTTAAAATTGAACTTTGCAACTTCTTTCTCCCAATACATCATGAAATAAAATGAATGACCAACCTTTCAACAGTTAACTTTTGCTCTAACTCAAACTTCATAATGAAATCCACTACAGTGTATATAAAGAATTTCCAATTCAAACCTCTTCTCAATTTGATTTTTCTTTTCCAATAAATAACAATGGAACATCCTAAATATTACTGGAAGAAATCAAAGAGTTTGAAGCATTACCTGGATGGCAGTCACTTCTAGTTGACGCCGCAAATATTATCTCTCTCGCTTAGTCTTTTTAATTAACTAGGGTAACTGATTATGAACTAATAAATATTAAATCTTACTAATTTTAGTTTTATCTTCCTGAACCACCAACTAATATAAATATTTAAAAAAAAACCACTAATTTTACAACGTAGTTACGAATAATCCAAAATACCATTAGAATCTAGTAAAAGTATTTAATGAAATAAAAAGGTCCAGTAGTCAAAATGATAAAATTGGTCGTTACAATAGTGTAGGAGGTTCTTGTGCCCTTTCCCCTATTTTAGCTAAAATTTTGGTAACAGAGGTAGACGAATGGTCATTTCTTATAATTTTTTCTATATTTTACTTGATTGAAATATTCCTAAATAATAAAAGGTGTTCACTTCAGTCGTTGTCCATAAACCTAACATATTTATAAAATAAAAATAGAGAAACTATTGAAATACACAACATTCATTCCGTATTTATTAATTTTCACTATAGTTTGAAATTATTATGTTTTGTCTCACAAATTAATAATTTCATATAAGACTTTAATTAGATACACTTAGATACGTATTCTTGCTACCAGATATATAAAAATAGGGAGAGAGACAAGCAAGAACAAGAAGGACGCGAGCGAGATTTGTCTATATATCTCAAATATATGTGAATCACACTAGATAACTATATTTAATGTGATCCGCATGTAATTGGGATACCGATACAGGAGAGTGATAGAGAATGGCGAGTTATATGTGAGGGAGGTGAGCGAGATTTGTCTATGTACACTAGATACATGTGAAGCCTCTATGATATATTGTACCTAGAACATATTACACCTAAATTTGATCACATGTATCACGAATACATATTTGTTGAACATATCTTGTCTCAACAATTTATGCCTTGTTGAATAAAATAAAAATCTCTTACAAGTATATTAACTATATCTTTGTAAGGTGTTTATGATTTCACAGATAGAATGTATTCCTTAATTTTAATTTTTAGTTTTTGCAGTAAAAAAATGGAAACCTTTTTTAGTTAACTATTGACAAACGAATAATCATTTTTATTTATGTACACAATCAATCGAGAAGTTAAATATACGAGACAACAACAAGAATATTATTATGATATAAATTTTTTGATGTTTTATGGGGAAATTTGTGATCAACGACACTAACCTACAATCTGAGTGTCTACGAATCGAAGCAAGTATAGTAACCCAACAAAAGGTTGTGGTCGTGTCCTAGGGACGAGATAGTGAAAATTGTAGCTAATTAGAATTGCGTTCTAAATAGTAATAGCTTAAGACATTTTAGATTAAAGCAAAATAAATTCGATTTGTGAAACTGAAGTGTCAAATAACAAAAGGGTGCTCTGTCACAAATAGTAAAAACGAGAAAAATAAAGGGAAAATCAAATCTAGAGGAAAGTTCTTAGGGTGTGATCGCAATATATGTTGACATGAACTAACGGGTACATGCTTGTGATAGAGAAATTAGCAAAAAAATGTTAACTAGGCTAAGCTTTAGGTAACAGTCCCTCTCTGACAACTTTCGCTATATCAAATGGGTTCCTCCAGTACACCCACTTGTCTAATCTAGCAAGCCTACGCCTTATCCACACCTGTTCTTTCAATGAGAAATGTGCTTGGATATGAAGATAGGGGCTCACCCTTTTTGGGCTGAGCCTCTTGCCACCTCACTCCTTAAGATATCAATCAAGCGGTCTTATTTTAGCAACCTCTCTCTCGAGCAAACCGAAAACACATAGGTGATTTTGTATTTGCAACTACAAACCCATTAAGATAAACCACAACCACTAGGTTAAATCACCATTAAAATGCATCTAATCCTACCAGCAAGCAGGACCCAACAATAATATCAACACATAATTGCTATATCACACCCCAAGAATGGAGTTTTAGCCACACATAAAAAAATATTAAAATACACGTAAATAGGATGTCTCAAATAGTTCTACACAAGACTCAATCATGACCATATATAACAAGACTCGAATTACTCATGCATAGCTACACTGTATACTCAAAGATTCAAGTTGTGATACACCATCACAATATATTCTCTAGCTTGCAATAAATGCTACTAATGCAAGTTCAAGCATCAATTGAAGTATCTGAATTCCCTCACACAAGGTATGCTTCTACTTTCACACCCAAAGGAACAAGGAGAAGCGAGAACCACTTAAATGGAGGAATCGACCTTCGGCGGTACCAAATAAATGACTACTTGAATCGGGGTTTTGAGCGCTCCGAAGAAAAAAATTGGGGTTCCCAATGCTTCTCCACGCTCAACGAGATGCGCCAACCTCGGGATGCTTGCCTTCGGGAACGCGGACACAGGTGGTGCATGGCTTGGGTTCAATGAAGGCTGCTGTTGAGGTTTTTATTCCAACTAGCGAGGAAAGGCCTCGTTTTGGTCCTGTAGAATGAATGTGAAAAGCAGAATCCTCAGAATCGTATTGAGACCGGCGAAGACTGTGCTCCAGCTGGTGGTGAAGGAAAGGGGGAAGCGACCCATAGATATCTAATTTATCTTGCCATTTCTTCTTTTTTGGTCTGCAGGGTATGTGACACCCCACAAGTTGACTAGTGCTGAGCCAGGAGATTTTCCTTTGGATCGTTACAACGCAAAAGCAGAAATTTGGAAATGAGCACGAAATGTCAAGGCATCGGTTTTTGGTACCGGCATGCAAAGGTTCGAATCCTTTTACTCCAGATTATGAACACCCGATCGGATCTGGCGCCGTGTGAAACATATATCATCGCCGTTCTTAACCGAGACTCAGGTTAAGCTCCGTCTCGGAACCTTGTGGGGTTAGGAGTAAAGCATCCCGAGGTTGGCGGGGAGGGAGGGAGGAAGGGAAAAGGAATAAAGCAAATATGGTTCGAATCCATATGCCCGCATAGCTAAATTTGAATAGGATGAATCAGCCTCAGGAAAAGTAAGCCCTGCAATTCCCCGTCCGATAAGACTGATCATGCCCTGCTGCTTGGCTTGGAATCAAACTAGCCTATCATGCCCTTTCTTCATTCCACATGCATCACACATAAGGAAGACGCCGAAAGACTTACAATGAATTTGTCCGTTTCGGCGGCCGGGGGGCAGGGAAAAGAGTCGAGTCGATCAGGCTCGACGATCGGGAGAAGCATTTGCCCATATTTTTCAAACAAAACATAACATATCACGTTCACATCATTCTTTCATATGCCATGATACCTTGGATTCATGGACTTGACATTAGGACTTCTTAAAATGAGGGCTCAACATATGGGACCTCAACTAGGGAGACTTCTTTAGCAAACACTGAGTTTGCTTCATTGATTAATACGTACTTCATTTTCATTCATTCATATACTATTGCAACCACTAGTCATACCTAGGATGTAGTTTAAGACTCTCGTCGGGTTTGTTGTGCAATGACCAAAAATAAACTAGTGTCATTACTTGAGCCTAGCTCACCTATTGATTATCCTATCGTAACACCTTTGGTATCATTCATTTCATCATGTAAATTCATCGAGGCTAGCCTCATTCTTTCTTTGGGAACTTTAACCTTAACCGACATATATTATGTGAGCATTATGAAATCTAATGTGTAATCCCCACACCGAAAAGAAGTGGAATCACCGACCAAAGTGAACTAAAATATGCTAGAACATATAGGGAATCCAAACATGCTAGAACCCCTATATTGGCAGTATCGGTTCTAAGACTATAAGATATAAGGAGAACCATACCCGAAATACCGGACATTCTCATCTCATAAGAGTTACATGAACCTCCGCCCTTCCCGAAAGAATGCATCACCGCTCATATCTAGCCTATAGGTACTCAGTAAAATGTTCCATTACATTAAAGTCATACATCATGGAAGCTGGCTTCTAGCATGAGGCAAATATCTCATTAGATGATTTCTCATCTCATGATTAGGTATTAAGTGTGAATTGTCCTTAAACTTACATATAGAGTGTGACTGAGACTTGGCTCTTAAATTTCAACATTCTCTTAGGTGAGTACTTTTGGTGACCTTATATTTGGCGTAGGTACAACTTGTCTCACTTGCACGAGCCTCATATTTTGATGTCACCCTATTCTTTTTCTAACATCTTTTCATTTCATCTTTACTCACTTGTCATTATTTGTTCATCGTATAACATACAAATGCTCTCTTGGAGTTATATTGAGGGATATTGATTCTAGACGTAGATACAGCTTGTCTCACTTGTACTAGCCTATCCTCATGTAGCCACTCTTTTTTTGCTTGTTCATCATTTAGCATAAATATACTCTCTCATTTAATTTAGTGACATTGATTTTAGTCGTAGATGCATCTTGTCTCACTTGAACTAGCCTATAGTCATGAAGTCATTATTTTCTTTACATATTAACTATGAATTCATTCTGAACACTTTCTTTTGGAGTATGTTTGTGATTTGACTTTACATCATTCTACACTCCCCTTACATGAAAGTTCATTTCGTCATACGCAAACGCACTTGGCCTTTTTGTATATTTTACACTCTTACTTAAACCTCCTAGGTTCACATCATTTCATTACATACATCGTAGGTTTGCTTACTTTTAAACGTACGCTGGACTTATGGATCCATACGTAAAATCCATGAGGCTTCATTCATAGTTCATCTAAGTTACTCATACTTACCCAAGATTATGTGGTACAAGACTTATGCATCTTGTTGGTACGCAAAGATCTTTATTTCGATCCTTAGAGGCAACATGCATTATTTATTAGTTCCCGTACAACTTATGTGTCAATACGGAAATGGGCAAGGGAACCCGATTTTGAATCCCTTGAGCAACACTTAATATTATATTTAACATGGTACTGGAATTTTTTTAGATTTGGGGGACCCTAGATCGATCCCCATCACTCCTATAATATTTCCTTTCTTTTCCTTTTCTCTTTTTTGTTTAAGGGGAGGAGGTTGTGGGATGAATCCCACACAAGCTCATTCTTTTTCTCTTTATTTTTCTCATAACTCTCTCATCTATTAAAGAGGTTTTGGGTTCAATCCCACTCTCCATATTTATTTTTCCTTTTAATTTTATCATGAAATTTTTATGTAGTTTAGATTTGGAGAGGTCTTGGGTTCAATTCCCAATGACCTCACAATTTTTTCAAAAATTTTAAAACACAGCTCACATCTCAAATGTTAGGCCTAGACCAACATTTCCAGCAAGCTGGAATTGTTGCTCTTTCAATCCAACTTCCTCTCAAGTTTTAATGTTGATTCTTGGAGTAATTCGGTTGACATTTTTCCAGCAACATTAACCTTATATGAACATCACACATTTGATATTTGCATATAAGAAAACACAACATTTATAACACACAAATTTTAGGCAGCAACATAGTTTATTTACAGCACAACAATGCTCAAACAATTAACGTAAAATACTTTTCCAGAATACATATTTCATTCCTTACATAATTTCAAAATACACATTAAACACATAATAACAACTAGACCTAAAATGATCTACCAGAAGACATAACAACACATACTATGAATCATTCAAAGGATCTAATGACCGGGGCATGCAATGGGGACAACCTTAGTTTTTCAATTACGACTAAACTGAACCTGAAGGGTCTCTTGGGAAAGGGGACAAGAGAGGAGAAAACCAGTACCTTAATGTCGTTCAACACTTGCTTCAATACTGCCTATTCCCACGACACCATTGCCTCACCACCAAAATCCGAAACCCAATCCATCGAGAAAAATGATGTTGATTTTCATTTTCAGCTTAGCTTTTCGTTTGAGTTTTTGTTTGTAAATTCTTCAAGAGTGAAGAACTATTATTTTCAGTTCTTTTTCTGATGAAAAACGTGAGATGAGAGTGAGAGACGTTTGAATGTGAGGATTAGGATTAGGAGAGTTAGGTGCAGACTTAGTCAAACTAGGACTCCCCATTATTTATTATTATTATTATTATAAATATTATTATTATTATTATTATTTTATTAAAAATATGATTTTCCTTTAATTAAATCAGAAATTAAGCATTAATTAATTAAATTAATTGACCAAATCAAATAAATCAAATTAAATCATTGCTCCCACCCAGGTTCTAACCCGGGTAGAGCAAGATTTCACTCAAAGGCCCAATTTTAGCCCTTTCTACCAAAATTTCCCCTCCACCAAATTAATTAGTTAATTAATTAAATATATAGTGTAATTAAAATAATACCCTTTCCTGGAAAAGACCATTTTGTCTCTAAAACATCCAAACTTAAGATTACCCCTTTTTATGTCCGGGTAAGACTTATACGGGTAAATCTGCATATACGGGTGCCCTACATGGCTTTACCCAACCTTTCCTAGCTCAACTAACTCGCCAAGTTAGTTGGATTGGATGTTGCAAAGTTTCAAAGGTCTCGTTCTAGGAGCATCAATCCGTGTGAACCCAGTCTAATTGTAAGACTTTTGGATACACTAAGCATTACTTAGCACAATCATTTTAGGGTTGTTACATTATCCCCCCCCCCCTTAGGAACATTCATCCCCGAATGGCACTACACATCATTTTTAAATAAAAATGGTAATTTTTGAAAATATTTTAACATACTTGAGACTGCTCTTTGTGAATTTCTATTTCACAATTACTCTTGATAAAGTATATTAATCAAGCTTATCTGAAGCTTCATATTTCAGATTGAGGAACATGCTTCGCAATCGCACTTAACTTGATACACCTCACAACTCATGCAACACAAAATTCATGTCCATGCTATACAAAAATAGAAACATGACATGCAAACATGGATTCATTTTAACTCACATAGTACAATTATTACACATATGATTTTTGGACTGACAACACCAAGTCGACTATTGTACTAAAACTTAGAGTTTCTTAAACAAAACAAGTCTTTGGAGGAGTATATCTAACCCCTTAGATAACATCGTTTTGGCCTTAAGATTTGAAATTATATGGCTATGTTCTATTGGTCCACACCGTGCACATTTATACCCTATCTCATTTGGCAACTGAAACCTCACTACCCTAGTTTGATAGTCTATGTTAGCATAACACTTATGGAGAAAATCCATACCTGAGATATTCAATGCTTTTTTTTTTATTGGTGAATATATGATTTACATATTAGTAGGTTGGTGCACATCCTTGAAACCTAGTAGCAGTTTCGCATAATAGACTAAGGAACTCCTTCCTAAACTAGTCTCATCAAAGAATACAACATAAATACACACATAAGTCAAATAAGTCAGCAACCAATATGATGACTCAATCATATTAACATCATACTAGTGCATAAAACCATACACATGAAAAACTATTTTAGGCTACGCACCTGAGACATCACCAGAGGTGTCTTCCCCTACACCCCTAGACTTGAGTTTGATGAATCGTTGCCTCCTTGGAACCTGTTCACTTCGACCATTCGGCTGAACTTTCTCTTTCTCTTTTTCTCGACCTCTCATATACGGAAAATCCTTAATCATGTGACCTGGTTTTCCAGAACTGTAACAAGCGTTGGAGCCGTCCTACTCTCTATTCCATGAAGTTTGCCACACTTCCTACAAGGTGGCCTCTCCTGAGGTGTATCTACTTCACTGTTTCTCTTAACTCTAGGCTCTGAATCCCTATCATGGCGACCCTTGTATGAACTTGACTCTCCATGGTGGGGGAGTCCCTTCTTAAACCTGGTCTTATCCCTGATTTCAGTACTACTCTTCCTTGAAAAATTCTTCTCAGTTTGTCTTGACCTTTTCCCTGCCCTAGTGTGCTTTCTCTTCCTTTTTTCCCACTTCTTAGACATGTACCATAAGCCTAGAAAGGTTCATGCTTTCATGCAACATAGCTTCCCTACACTCCTCTTCGAGATCCTCATCAATCTTAGATCCAGTGTAAACGGGAGGATTCATCCTCGTGAAGTCCCTTAACCTGTTAGCCAAGGTGCTGGCAGGTGGGTTCTCCCTGAGAACACCTTGTTACTCCGCCTAGTCTGTCATAGCATGAGCTTGTAAAGTGATGGCTTGGTCTATCAGTACCAAGGTTGTCATCACTTCTCCATCTGTCAACCCAGTTGGTTTAACAAGCATCTCCATTCCAGCAGCTGGAGCCTGGGGAGGAACTTGATTTACCGCAGCAGCTGCTCCTCCAATCTCTCTGCCTGCGCTTCTCCTTGTATTCATCTTTCTGAATCTAAAGAGTTTATTTTAGATACACTTTTAACACCATGAAATCAGACATTCGAGAAGGCATGATAAGATCAGAAGAAGGGAATTTTTCCTACGCATCATGCAGACTCTAATTCAAGATAGTGGTGCACTTAACTACCATGACTTAGAAACTACTCAATGTGGTTGATGTTAACTTATTACCCTTTGAATTTAACCTAACGCTCTGATACAAACTTTTTCACGATCAGTGTCTATACCCCAGACGAGACAGTTGTCGTTGACCTCTCAGAGGTTGCAGATAAGCCTACATACGTCATCGTTACTTCATCAAGGTTAATTTTTGCGGAAAATTTCAAATTTTTGTTACTTAATATTCATATAAGACATTATACTTAAACTCATAAACGTTCACAATAAACCAACTAATATTAAGATCATCAAATGAAAGAAATAGTTCCATACTGCATTAAGTGTATACTTGCCAAAATGGCACCAATAGAATGCTGAAATAAGATGAGAAAGAAAAGCTAGTGAAACATAACCCACTAACTCAAGAACTCTAATCTTTAAACTTTAAGCATGAAATTTCACTGAAACAAATACATGATTGGAGTGTGGGTGAACACGATCCAACACTATGAAAGCTTACATACCTCTTATGGATTAGACCCATCGAGAAAATCTGCAATTAGACTCAAGAACGTCGACAAACGTCTTCATCCTTGCCTTTTTCTCCTTTTTTTTTCTTTCCTCTTCTTGAGCTCTCAACTAAAACGCTAGGTGTTTATAAAGATTATTAAACTGAATCTAAAAGTATTAGACCCAAAAATATTACAAAAAACGAGTTAAAGCTAATTGGGTAAGAAAAGGACCAAAATACCCCTCGCTATTTTCGGCAAATTTTCCTTAATTGGACAGCCTAACTTCAAAATGTCATATCTCACTCAACCAAACTCGAAATTTAGCAAAATATGCGGAATTGTAAAGATAATTCAAAACTCTTTCAAATGGTATCGTGTAGCACACCCTAAGTAATCATGTATTGGGAGTTATGATGGTTTGAAATTGGCCAAAAAATCATACTTAGCTTAACTTGCAAAATTTTAGATTTTGCTATTTCCAATTTAATTGTTTTTTGGAATAATTGGTGCTAAATCTAGTGACCTGACCTTAGTACTTAAGAGATTTTTAATTCCTTTGTGAAATCTCACTCACTATGATTAATTGTTCGAGTTTTAATTTGAAATTTTTTTTGGGGTGTTACATAAATGAAAAAAATCAATGAATTAACCAAACAATTTTTTGGGGTGTTACTTTTATTTGTAGACTATTTCAAAAAATATTTTTAGTAATTTTTTGAATATTTTTTAATTTTAAATTTTCATATATCATGTTTACAGTCACAAAATGAAAGAATGTTTTTTTTTTATTTTCATAAACTCGTAGTAAGTCAAACAGAACAAACAAATCAAAGTAGAGAGTAGGGGTGTACAAAAACCGAACCAACCAATAAACCGAATCGAAAAATGTTATTGGGTTTTTAATGGATTTATAACAAAATTATAGGCTTTTTGGTTCGATATCAATTTTTACTATAAGGTTACTGGGTAAACCGATAACCCAATAAAACGGTAATAATTTATTACTTTATCCTTCGTAATTATTAAACATTGATAATTTAATATATAATTAAACACTATAACTATATCAATTATTAGTACTCTAGCAACTTCAAACTAGGCCGCTTCACTAGTTTTACTGTTTACTCAAAACCTAGAGATCAAAGTAGGGGTTTAACAATTGTTACTATTTGATTTTAATTTTAGTTTTAATTTGTCTTGTTGGACTATTTTATTTTAGTTTATGTATGTAATTGTAGGTCGTACCATTTGTATGTTTGTAAAGGTCCGTAATTTGATTAACATAAAAAATTTCATACAATGTTTTGGTGGTAACATGTAATTATAATCTTCGTACTATATTTTCTCTTATTGATGCAATTTCTCATTTTCTTTCTTGTTTCACTATATCAAAGAATTAAGAGAAGTGAGAAGGCATATAATATTTTACGAACATTTTCTTATTGGGTAAACCGAACTGATAATGATCAAAAACCCATAAAACAAAACCGATAAAGAATATCTTATTTGTTTGTTATTGGGTTGGCATATTTAAAAATCGAAACCGATAATACATAAAAGCGAATCGAACCGAACCGACCGATGCACACCCCTAATAGATATAGAATAAATAATATATTTCACACTATTTATATTCATTTAGAAAATAAAGTTGTAAAATTTTATTATTGGACTTGCTATTGGGAGAGACAAAACTCAAAATTTGTCAAATAGTTTATGTTGGTAGTCCAATTAAAAAAAAAAAAATCTTGCCACAGTTGAACAAAATTTGAATTTTCCACAATTGAAGTTAACTATACATTCCTCATCTAGTTAACCACAAAAATAAAACAAAAAACATTAGAACTAGAACATAGAATATACTATACAGAATCTATGGTGATCAATACAACAGTAAAATAAAAGTCTAATCTTCTATTATAAAATAAAAGATGGAAAATTTCAACAACCTTTTTTCATCATTCACCTAATCATTTAAAGCAATTAATGTGATTTTAAATTTAGACATGAATACTTTTATATATATATATATCTATATCTATCTATCTATCTATCTATCTATCTATATATATAGACACACACACACGCGCATTTAAATCAAAAAATGTAAAAAAAAATATCACATGAATTTGAACTGAGGAATCGAGAAAATGATTAAAATAGTCTTTAATGTATGTGTAATGTTTAATCTTTGTCCTTAATAC
The DNA here is from genome assembly GCF_001406875.1 of Solanum pennellii. Taxonomy (NCBI): domain Eukaryota; kingdom Viridiplantae; phylum Streptophyta; class Magnoliopsida; order Solanales; family Solanaceae; genus Solanum; species Solanum pennellii. The sequence continues at coordinate 52,344,488 of NC_028644.1, forward strand.
ATTGTACTTGATTGAAATGGTTCTTAATGTGTAACAACAGATGTTCATTGTGGTCCTTAATATATTTCACTCAATTGAAGTGATCCAAAATATATAACAAAAGGTGTTCATTTTGGTCACTTATCCTAAAGCTAACAGATTTATCAAAAAAATGTTAAATTAACTATGAACCTTCGATAGCCAATAAAGTTCACCGTTCTTTTCTTATTTATTAGCTCAAAACAAAGACCACCATAAAATCTAACACAATTTTTTTCCCTACTTTCTCCAACAAAAGCTCACCATTCTTTCCTTCTTTATTAGCTAATAAATGTTGTGGAATTAGATTATTTCTTCCTTTTTATTTTATAAACCAGTTAGTGTCACGACCCAAGCCGCGAGTGGCACCCACACTTATCCTACTATGTGAGCAANGCGAACCAACCAATCTAAACCCCAACATTTCAACCATAATAAACAAAATATAATGCGTAAGACTTAAAACTCATTAATATAACCAATAAATAACTTCTAAAATTTGATACTTATTATTCCCAAAATCTGAAAGTCATCACCACAAGAACATCTATCCTCAAATTACTAAATCTGAGAATATCTAGGAAGCTAAAATAAATAAACAACTAGTCCATGCCGGAACTTTAAGGCATCAAGACATGAAGAAGAAGATCCAGTCCAAGTTAGAAGCAATAGCTCACCCTGAGATCTGACGTGATGAAGACTGGCTAGAGTTGCGGTTGAGTTGAAGACGATGGCACGTTTGCTGCACTCCACAATTAACAAAGAAAAACAAATACAAGTAGGGGTCAGTACAAGGCACAAGTACTGAGTAGATATCATCGGCCAACTCAAAATAGAAAGCAATATATTTCAGATAATAACATAAAATCAACTAATATTCTTAACAGGTGACA
>NC_028644.1:52349193-52349823 GCF_001406875.1 Solanum pennellii
AGTAAACTGCTTTCCCTTAATCTTGTCAAGAAAGGAAGATCTTGCCTCCACACAGGCCAAAAATCCTGCCTTCTCTAGTACTTCCAGCCTCATGAAGTCATTAGCCAAAGTCTTAACCACTCTAGCCAATGGGCGTCTAGAAACCTGCAAGTGAGCTAGACTTCCCATGCTCCCTGCCTTTCTACTTAAGGCATCTGCCACAACATTAGCTTTTCCCGGGTGATACAAGATAGTGATATCATAGTCCTTCAGTAGTTCCATCCATCTCCTCTGTCTTAAATTCAAATCTTTCTGAGTAAAGACATACTGTAAACTACGATGATCCGTATAGACTTCACACTTAACCCCATATAGATAGTGTCTCAATTGCTTTAATGTAAACACTACCGCAGCCAACTCCAAATCGTGGCTCGAATAATTACGTTCATGCACCTTTAATTGCCTCGAAGCATAAGCAATTACATTCTTCTCTTGCATTAGCACTGCACCCAAACCAGAATAGGATGCTTCGCAATAAACAATAAAATTCTTGCCTTCCACTGGCAAGGTAAGAATTGATGCAGTAGTCAACAAGGTCTTGAGATTCTGGAAGCTTTCTTCACATTCATCCGACCATACAAATGGAACATT
>NC_028644.1:52361481-52459678 GCF_001406875.1 Solanum pennellii
CACTAACTTTATAATTATAAGCATGAATAGTCCAAAACGCCCCTTTAAAAACTTTAGCAGAATGCTGACCCAGTCAGGGTTACGCAGCCTGTGACGGTCCGTCCTGCAGGTCCGTCACAAAGTTCAGAGAGTTAATTCTGTGGAAAGATTTGTGACGGTCCGTCGTGCCAACGTCCGTCCTGCCATTCCATCGTGAAGTTCAGAGAGTCGATCTCAGTACCCAAATTTTCAGAATCCAAGTGTTTTGGAACGAGACCCCCTCGACGGTTGGTCGTGCCCACGACGGTCCGTCGTGGAATCCGTCGACCCTGACAGTTATTACCAGAATAAACTCTACTGCTCAAAACGACTAAACAGGTCGTTACAGTTAGATTTATAGAAATTGACTTAAATGAAACACTGATATCCCTTAAAAAAAATTTTGCTAAAATTTGAGGAAAAGCACAAGTACCTCCTACACTATGACCGATATCCCTGAGACAAACCTTAACTAACCCCCCCCCCCTCGGCCAAACTTATTTGTTTTGTAATTTGGTTCACCTTTGTGGATTACGTGACACACTCCATTACTCCTACAGTTGAGGTACTTTGGAGATGTTTGGATGTCACATAAGCTAAAAAGATGTACAAAATTACCCAAAATGGGCTCAGGGGGTAATAGACCTTAGTTTAGTTTACGTGTGTCAATGAGATTTTTGTCATAATCTAGGTAATACTTGTACCTTATCTCGCTAAAATTACAAAATTACTAAAATTGGCCTAACCTTCTACTCTTCTTCTTTATCCTTCCATTTTCGACATTAATAAATTTGTGTCTTCTTAGTCGTCTTTTATTTTTCTTTAAAATTTAATGTAGTGGAAAGGTGAACTTTTTCGAGCGAATTATATATCAAAAGACTTGAAACATCGAGAGGACATTATTTCTAAAATTTGAGATTTTTTAGAAGTAAATTTTAGTTGATCGAGATTGAATAGTAAATATATACTTCATATGTAGTCAATGTATACTTCATATATAGTTAAACTATATTTTGCTTTCTGAGTGTATTATAATATATAGTTTGCGTATAACTCATACATAGGTAGGAAATATTATATAGGCACTGTACACTTCACATGACTTTTACAAAACTATACCGCATAATCAATAACTATTTTGAATATTTTTTAAATTATATAATGCATTTATTGTAAACTAATTACTAATTTATTATATTTAATTGAAACTTATATTCCTAAAATATAAGGACAAAATAAAACATTAATCTAAAATTAAGAGCCATTTTAGTTATTTTTTCAAAAAGTCTCAGATAGAGACAAAATAATTAACTCATATCGTACGCACACTCTTCAGTTAATTAATGCCAAAAGCTATTTGTAAAGACAAAAGCTTCCATTGGTTTGTAAAGCTCACAATCGTTTCCTTCTTTGTTAAGCTACTTTGCTTCATCAACCTCCAATTTCGATTGCAGATTCCTACCTATTGATGAGTTAGATGGATTCCTGCAAGGTTTTTACTCTTCATCATTACTTGTTTATCAGTTGAACGTTGCTTTGTTTTTTTAAAAAAGACGAAAAATTAAACTCATTTGAGATGTTGATGAACTTCTGATGTTTTTTTTCGGTGAATTAGTCTGCGGGGGGACCTTTTTTGCTTTTCATTTTGTTTAGAGTTAACATACCGTGATGAAAAACTTATTTATTTTTTCTAGTTATTTGGAATGAAACTCTTTTTCAAATTCTCTCAATTTCAATGGCCAATCTCCTTGTATATTAATCTATTATTGAAAGCATGTATTCCTCCACAAAAACACAAAAAAAAAAAAAAAAACTAACCCTAGTTTCATAAAAATAGAAAAAAAAGTTGTGTTTTTCATCCGTGTATGTTAATTTAAACGAAAAAGGTCCTTCCGCCAATCAATGCACCCGAAAAAACATCAAAACTTTATACACATATAAACTGTGTGTATTTTTTTCAGCTTTTTTTCAAAAAACAGAGCAATGCTCAACAGATAAACAAGTAATGTCGATGAGTAATCAAACTTATAGAAATCCATAAAACTCAGCAACTGGCAAGAATCTGTAATTGAAATCAGAGGTTAATGGAAATGACCGTGAGCTTAACCCCAAGTGACAATTTTTTATTCTTCAAATATTTTAAAGCACTAAGTAACTAAAATGTGTTAGTAAGATATGAGTTTATTCCTCTGTCTTTATGTGAGACTTTTTGAGAAAATTATTAACGACACTTAATTTAAGAGTAATATTTTATTGTGGTCTTATATTTTAGAAATAGTTTCAATCTTGTATAATATAAATTAGTAATCAGTTTACAAATAAATATGGTTATATAATTTAAAAAACTATTCAATAAATATATTGATTTTATGCTACAGTTTGCTAGAAGTCATATAAAGTATAGGAAACAAGCCCAAAAAAAACCCTAAACTATCAAAAATTGTTTAAATTTTTCCTTAAACTATACTGTGGATCAAAATTACCCTTCCCGTTAAAGTACTAGTCATACTTACCCTTCTAATTAACAAAAGTATGTTAAGTCCAAGTGGACTCCACATGGATGCCACATAAGCGCAAAATATTTCCCATTTCTATGTACACTAATAAGATCCCTAATATCTAATTTTCCTCTCATTTCTCTTAAGATACGATTTCAGTCATTTCCCTCATTTCGCGGGTAGGGTAAGAAATAATTTCACAAATTTCTTCACTTTGCGCTGGGTTTTGAAGTTGATTTCGTTGTTGGGTTTCAAATTAGATCTTCACGGCCGTAGGTTAGTAAATCTTTGTTTTATTTTATTATGTTTACGATTTCAAAGTTGTGGATGTATCCATAACATATGATGAACTGATGGATTAAAAGTGTAAATGTGAGCTATTTCTGATAGTTTAGGTGTATTTTTTAGCCTTTTTCTTAAAGTACATACTGACTGTATAATATAGCGTACCTATTATTTATTTATACATTGACTATATATTACTACACAAAAAAACTAAAAATAGTTAAATATATATAAAGTATGCATTGACTATTCATTCCCGATCAACTCGAATTCATCTCTAAATAGTCTCAAATTTTAGATATGGAATCATCTCGATATTTCAAATCTTTTTATATGCAATTATCTCGAAATGATTCATGTTGGAGTACATAAAATTTTAAATTAAAAGGATTAGGAAGACATATGAAATGAAGAAAGAGGAGGAGAAGAAACAAGGAAAAGATGTTATTGATGGTGAAACTTGAAGAAAGAAGAAGTATTTTGGAATTTTAGCGAGATAAGGTACAAGTAAACCCTACACTATAACCGAGATCTCATAGACACACCTTAACTAAACTAAGATCTTATTAACCCCCCCACCTCACCGAATCTAAGGGCGTTAGAAGTCATTGGTACGCTCGATGCACCTCACAAATGAAAAACAAAGAAAAACCCAATTAGGGCTCAGCCTAGGGCAACATGTACTTAGTAGATATCATCGGACAACTCAAAATAGTAATTAATATGCGTAAAGTAATAGTATAAAATTAACTTTATCACTTAGAAAGTGATAAATAACAAACAACATGAACAAATGACAACTGAAGCAAGTATGTATTCAATGATGATATTAAGCACACACACGAGGACTCACGCCTCCACGCCACACTCGTTTGACATATGAGTTCTTTGAAATTGAGTACATTCAGTTAATTCAATATGTTTTCCTCTTTAATATTACCGTGTGGGAACGTGACACCCATATACAATAATACCATATCGGAATGTGACACATCAATCCAATAATACCGTGTCTGAATTGACACCCCGATCCAAAAATACCGTGTCAAAATGTGGCATCGCAATCTAACAATACTATGTTAGAATGTGACACATCAATCAAATAATATCGTGTCAAAATGTGACTCCCTTATTTGAAAATATATTGTTAATATATCATTTATTATCACCATTTTTCCCTTCCTTATCTATATTTCATAAAGCCTTCATTATTCAAGTCATTACTATGATAGAGAGGGTTCAAAATTATAAATCACGGTCTCAGGATTCTAGACCATTAACAGAGAACACCTAGATTATCCAAACAACACAACCGAGTCACACAATCAAGTACGTAGAGAACTTCACAATACCACTCAATGCATATCAATTACAATTAAGAGTCTATCTATCAAATTGAATAAACCATAACCTACCTCCACCGAGAAAAAAAGTCAAGTAAACTATTTCCCCGATTGTTTTCCTTTCCTCACTGCATCAGAACTATTCCAATCTATCAAGTACATCTGCACAGCTAAGTAATGAACTCCCATTCCCACAAATACCATATAAATATTAAATCCCCGTGTGCATTAGTTTCTCAATCAAAATACAAACCCTGTCTTTAAAATTGAATTTTGAAACTTCCTTCTCCCAGCATATCATAAAATAAAATGAATGACCAACCTTTCAACAGTTAACTTTTGCTCTAACTCAAACTTCATAATGAAACCCACTACAATGTATATGATGAATGTCTAATTCAAACCTCTTCTCAATTTGATTTCTCTTTTCCAATCAATAACAATTCATCATACTAAATTTACTAAATGAAACAAATGAGTTTGAAGAATTACCGGGATGGAAGTCACCTCTACTTGATACAACAGATAGTGTTTCTCTCGCCTTGTCATTTCAATTATCTAGAGTAACTATCATGACCTAATAAATATTAAATCTTACTAATTTTAATATTAACTTCCTGAACCACCAACTAATTTAATTACTAAAACTATCCTACTAATTTTATAACGTAGTTATGGATAGTCCAAAATACCTATTTAGAATCACGCAAAAGTATCTTATGAAATAAAAAGCTTTAGTACTCAAAACGATTAGATAGGTCGTTACATTAGTGTAGTAGGTACTTGTGCCCTTTCCCCAATTTTAGCTAAAATTTTTGTAATGGAAATAGCAGAATGGTCATTTCTTTTCATTTTTTCTATATATTCTTGATTGAAATGGTCCTAAATAATAAAAGGTGCTCATTTTAATCATTGGCCCTAAACCTAAAAAATTTATAAAATAACAATAGTGAAACTATTTAATTACACAACATTCGTACCGTATTACTAATTTTCACTATAGGTTGAAATTATTATGTTTTGTCTCACAAAATAATAATTTCATATAATACTTTAATTAGATACACCTAGATACATATTCTTGCTACCAGATATACTAAAATAGGGAGAGAGAGAGAAGCAAGAACAAGAAGGAGGCGAGCGATATTTGTCTATATATCTCAAATACATGTGAATTACACTAGATACATATATTTGACGTGATCTGCTTGTAATTAGGTTACCGATACCGTAGAGTGATAGAGAATGGAGAGTGATATGTGAGGGAGGTGAGCAAAATTTGTCTATGTACACTAGATACATGTGAATCCACTTGGATACATTGTACCTAGAAAAGATTACACCTAAATTTGGTCTTATGTATCATGGTATACATGTTTTATGTATGTATCTTGTCTCTAAAAATTTACTATTATTCATAATTGCAAACTAACATATATACATCTCTAAGTTTAACTTCAAAACTAGTAGAATTTTTGTAAGTTATCCTATAGAAATGTGTTAAATTTAACTATAGGTCCCACGTGGCTAACAAAATCGATCGTTATTATCTTTTTTATTAGTTTCAAAGAAAGAATTTCACGAAATATAACATCATTGTCTCTATTTTCTCTAACAAAATTTATTAGATTCCTTGATTAAAAACATAAACCGATGGAATAATATTTTGGAAAAGAGAGCATACAAAATTTTGGAGAAAGTAGAAAAAAATAGTGTTTGATATTATGGTGTTCTTTCTTTGAGCTAACAAAGAAAACAACAATGGTGAACTTTTTTCGTCACAAAAGATTCATAGTTGAATTTAATATTTTATTTTTTGATAAATCTGTTAGGTTTAAGGTAAATGACCAGAATGAACACCTCTTATTATACATTAAGGATTATTTCAATTGAGTGAAATATATTAAGGACCACAAAAAAATATTTTGTAGCAAAGTAAAAACCGTTTCAATCAAGTAGAATGTATTAAGGACCAAGATTAAACACTACCCATGTATGAAAGACCATTTTGATCATTTTGTCGATTCCTCTGTTTCAACTTATGTGATATTTTTTACATTTTTAGATTTAAATGCAAGTGTGTGTCCCAATTTACATTTGTAGGTAGTTTATAAATTTCAATTTTCATGTCTTAATTGGAAATTATATTAATTGCATAAATTAATTAGGTGGAAGAAAAAGTTATTCTTGAAATTGTCCACCATTCATTAACTAATTGAAGATTGGACCTTCATTTTACTTTAGTATTTATCATCCCAATTAGCAAGCTCAATAATAAAAAATGTTACATCTTTATTTTTGCAAATGAATATAATTAATGTGAAATATATTATTTACTCCCTTTGTTTTTTAATATATTTGTTTTGTATGACTTAATCTAAGTTTAAAAAAGTAATTTTTTTAAAAAAGAATGTGATTTTAAACTGTCACAACTGGGGGTTACCCCCTAACATGGCGTAGTTGACCTCGAAGGGGTCGTATACAAGCCCTATCATAATCATAAACATAATGTCATAAGAAATAATGCGAAAAATTAAAACATTTCAAACAAACATAATACTTCAAATATCATTAATAAAGAGTTGTGAATTACTACAGTTTTCTCATTAAAACCATCTAAACTTAAGTGTACAAAATTAGGAACTCAACCCTTTTACATCTATGAATGTCATAAGAAAATAAAGTACGTCTAAAACTAGAGCTGAAATAGCAATTTCGTCCTCGAAATGGAGGACTCACCAAAACATAGGGAATAGTCGACCCAAAACCTTTACTTTGAAGAAAGTAGTAATGATTCAACGTCTGGAACCTACACTCGTAGTATGTAGAAAAGAAGGGCTTAGCACAAATATGTAATAAGTATGAAAACATGCTATAAAACATTTAAACATGCTAAATAAGACATTTTTAGTTGAAGTATGCATTTATCATGTATGGGAAGCCAGTAGACATTTGCAACCATAAAAGTCAAGCTATAGTCACAATACACCCATAAAAAAAGTAATATAAATACATTATCAACCTCTAAGAACACTTGTTCAATGTAGGGTTAGCATCCCATAGTACCAACCTTACTAAGCATTCCTTAAAGCCACATATTTATTACCATAATCTTCAATATTACCTAACTCCATAATAATGATTGAGGAATCGTAAAAGTACATGAAATAAACATCATGAAATTCATCTATTCATATCATATCATACCATAAGGAAATCAATTTACAACATCCTAATAAGTCCTCATTGTGCAATGTAAAAGTGAAGTCACATACCCTTATTCCTACCAAGTAAACCCATTAAGAAGTCATATTATAATTTCTATCATATTCATTATCTTGTTATTATTATGAGGGAATATTATCCATAACCGACATATATCATGTGAGATTACATGGAATCCGGTTTCATATAACCCCACACTGAAGGAAGGCGTTCTTACTTGTCGAGGCTAAAACTAATTATATTCAGCTGCTAAGTGGATCCACTAGAAAATTCCTATGTTTGGGTCATAGTTATGGGATAGGGAGATTGTTACTAGAAACCCAACCTCATGCATTAGCGGAGGATCTTCCATCTCATGAGTTTACTATAGATGACCCAAACTATTGTATTAGTGGAGGGGCCTTTTTCTCATTGTCCATATCCACTCGGTACTTAGCATTTCTTCCCAATTGCACATAATTAGTATGGATTTGAATCTACATGTGTGAAGGCATACTTTACCCTTCATTCAATACAACTCACTTAATAGCTCATAAATTCATTATAAGTGAGAACTACCTTTCACCTTAGAATCATCATTTTAGGGGGAGCATCTTTCACCTAATTATTCATAGTGTGTTCATGAGAACTAGGCATTCAATTAACAAAACAACATCAACATCATCCTAGACAATTCATACATAAAAATGGGTAAGGATATAGGAAATTAGTCTTCCAACAACACCTCAATTCACATAATAGTCATAAGATTCCTAACTTTTTAAATGAGTTCACAAGTTAATCAATCACTATCAAAAACCATAAACAATCCTTCACACTTTACCCCTTACAAGGCCACGAATCAAGTCTCACAATCACATTTTTGATATACTATCAACAAAATGAATAAGCATGATTTTATAACCAATTTGACATAACCACATAGAAAATAGTAATCACATTAGATCAATAAGTTCCTTGAAATTTATAAAATTGGGGTCATGAGGTAGTTCATGGGTTAATGGGGAGTTTTACTATAAAATCACTATTAAAACTTCAAACCATTCATAATATACATAAAATAACAAAATAAAAACATTTTTAGAAAGAAGTCATGCTAGAAAGAAAATTCTATGCTACACCCGAATTTGGGAATCCGAATGCAAGCGGCGTTGTTAACCTCTTAGAGGTCGCAAATACGCCTCTTCTTAGCTTTAATCACATTCATATAGTTGAATTTGTGAAAATTTTGAAAATTTTAAAACATAATAAAGTATACATAGACTTCATATATTTTCTACATAGAATAATATTCTACTAAGCTCAAATTAAAACAACCATCTACAATTGATGTAACAATTCAAATCAAAAGATCGATATATAATTTATTAGTTTGCCAAAACGGACTTAATACAAAGCTTTGAAATCAAAGTCTGAAAAGAAACGCTAGGGACAACATCCACTAGCTATGTCTAAAGTACTAATCCAGATAGATAAGTGTAGCATCCTCGAACATCAAGAGAACGTACAAAAGTCTGGAGATCAAAAATCCAAACAGCTTCAATGAATCTTCAACCTTCTCTCTGACCTGCACATATAAAGATAATAATAGTATAGGGTTAGTACATAGTTGTACTTAGTTTAGGTGTATGCACATAAACACATAAGGACTATGCATGATCAAGAAAAGCTTTTCCTATAACAACATGCCAATTTCTGGAAAGTGACATCACTAGACTTTCCTAATTCGTTATTTCTCAATTTTGGTATGAATATCACGTATTTTAATGCATTCAAAGCACACAACTCATTTCTATATGAAACTAAGACCTTAGAATCATCAACATAATTTTAGAACAACTCGAACGAAAATTCTAAAAATTACTCCTCTAAACCTGAGAGCCCTTTTTTTTTTACTTAGTACTTAGTTTATTTTTCAATATTTTTCTTCTTCTTGTTGTGTAGTTCAAAGATCTCTTTAATATCATATTTTACGTATAAGTACAATAATTCATTGTAGTCCCATACCTACAATGAATCAAGTAAGTATTCCAAGCGACTAAGGAAATGATTTGGCTACCCTTACTACAAGTTATTCTTTCGATTCTTGTTAGATTGGGCATGAAATCTTTATAAGCCAATATTTATTGGATAGGCGACATATGTCATCATTTTCATGTTATGGAGAATGTGGGACATTGATTTGCCATTATTTTATACTCCCCTTTATAGGCATAATATAAGAAGTGATTATAAGCCAATTTTATTTGGTTTTGATCATTTTCATAATAAAAGAAGTCATTATTGGCTATGCCCATTATTTGTTGAAAACTTCATTCCTATCAAAAACTGACGATTGATATTGTTAAGATCTTACTTTCTTAGCTGACTTTGAACATACATCTCTTCTTCTTTCTTTTTTGCTTTCTTAAGGACATATTTAGAATTAAGATCATGTGAGCTAACATGAAATCCACTTTCTACCCCACATTGAAAAGGGGTGATTCATCGATCAAAGAGAATCTAGATCATGTGAGCTAACAAGAAATCCAGTGTTTGCCCCACACTGAAAAGGGATGTTTCACCGGATAAAGTGAGACCTAGTACAGTGTTCTCCCACATCAAAAAGAGGTGGTTCACGGCTAAAGTGAACCAATTACTTTGTTTGAGCATTTAACCGACATAGATCATTTGATCTAAATATGAAATCCGGTGTCTTTCCTACACCGAAAAGAGGTGGAATCACCGGCCAATGTGAAACTGCATCATACCTAGCTCGCTTGGGTGGAATCCAATGGCTAGTTCCTATGCTGGCAACACAGTTCGAAGACTAGGAGACATACGAAGACTACTTATCAACCATGGTGGTAGCCTCATCTCATGGGGATTACATGTGCTGGAACAAGCTCATTGCTAGTCTATGGGTGCTTTGCTCAACATCTTTTTCTTTACATCTTTTTGAGTTGACTCAAACATTATGGAAGCTTGCTTCTAGTTATGAGGTTTACTTAACTCTTTGGATAACTGGTCATTCCTTTCTTTACATGATGATATGAATTTAACCTTACATTATCATCTTGGTGTTAATGAGATTTGTCTCACGATTATTACACCATCTTATGTGAGTATCTTTAACATAGTTGTATTAGGTGTAAGTGAGACTTGTCTCACTTACTTTAAAACCCCATTCTGTTCACTTTCAGAAGTCAAAGACTTTTAACTATGTTATTACTCACTTTAACTCGTTTCATGTCTTTTGGTAGCTTTACACCATTTTTTATAACAGTTAAGAACTTTGTTCAATGTAGTTACTATGTTCATAGTTCATTTGGAAAGGTTATGTTGGGACTTGTAAAAATGATTCTCATACCTTGGTTATGAGTTTAAAGTTACATTGGTCATGCTTAATTCTGTTTACATTAGTCATTAGCCAATCTTTCCATTATTTAAAAATAACATTATAAGCCAATTCCATTAAACTGTTTGGGCAAAACATTGTTAGCCAATTTATTGGCATGAACAAAAATTTTCTTAAACTATTTTAATTATATTATCACTACAAAGATTAATTAGTTTCATGAATGTAATATAGTGATTCCTCAACATGAACAAGTTGAAACTTAAACATTTTAAAAGTAACTAAACTTCATAGCCGATTCATAGTAACTTCATCTTATCGAAACAGAAGTAAAGATTATATCATTCCTTAATTCGTGTAGCTAACCCTCAAATCAATCAAATCCAATCTATAGGCCTCATTAGTCATTAACAAATCAAGAAACTTACACATAAAAATCAGATAGCACGAAATACCAACAACATGTTCGAGATTTACATCAACATACTTAATAGAATAAAAAACAAGGACAACTAGGGGATGGATGTTCAACAATGTCATTGGGAACCACCCTAGTTTTAAAATTCATGAGTTTGAAGCGTTTGAAAATCCTCTTGGAGGAAAAATTTTAGGAGACAAAACCCACATCTTATGTAGAACCTAATCTACGAAGATCACCTTGCATGAAAGCTTGAAGAAAACCTTGAAATTACCTAAGAGAATTGAGAGGAACTTCCTGTTTTTCCTTTTTATTTGTTCACTATTTTGCGTCGTGAATTTCTTTGTTGAACGTGAGTCTCAGTCTTAGGAACTGATCTTGACTCATTTGACTTACGTTAATTAAGTAAATTAAATATATTAATTATTTAATTACTAAAACGCCCCTCCTAAGTTGACTAAACATAGGAAAACTTTTAATTACTCAAATCTAAAATTTTCTTTCCTAAGAATTTCGGCCTTGTTTGGGAATTTTCCTAAATTAATTAATTCCTTAATTTAATTAATTAAGGAACCTAGGGATATTACTAAAATACCCCTAAGTCATTAGGACCATAACTAACCCTTTTGGACCATCCTAGGTTAGGTACTAGGTTGTCTCTTGAACTAGTTACAAGGTTAATGTCACCCAATTAAGTCTTAGGTTGTCGGGTGCACTAGATTGTTTATTTTTATTTGTACTAGGTTATTTAGCTAGTTAGGTCAGTTAGTTATATCCTACAGTTAGTTAAAGAGTTATGCCCCAGATGGTTGGATCTTTGTGCACGCCTTCCCCCTAACTACCCTAACCAAATTCGGTTAGGGTGGTCCCCTCCCTTGGCCGTTTATTCACATGTTCTTGCATATGTGTTGTTTGTACTTTCTTAACCAACTATTCATGATGGTTCATTTGGAATGTCTACTTATTATCCCAAGAATCCTCACTATGTTCTTGGGCACTATTTAATCTGCATTACCATTTTAAGTGGTCATCTGCTATAATGCCAAGGCTTGACACATGGATGCCTCATATATATTATGCAAATACTATGAAACATATGTTTCTAGATTCGGGTCTTTATTGTAGGTACATTTCTTATCAAAGCTCATTAATACTTAGAAAAATTGGCTAACACCTTTTAAGCCAATATTTTCGAATATGCTATAGAAATTGGCTAATACCCCTTAGCCAATTTTTTATATTATGCCCAATATTTCTCAATATTGGGCGTTGGAATGCCTATGTATCCCCATTAAACATTCTTAAAGACCTATTGGGCTCTTCACTAGACATGTAATTTTTGGATTGCTACATTATCCCCCCCCACCCTTAGGAACATTCCTCCCCGAAAGACACTATATATCATTTTAAATCAAAAAGGGTAACTTCGAAAGCACATTAACATACTTGAAACTTTATTCTTTGTGAATTTCTGATTCACACTCACTCTTGGTGATGTATATTACTCAAAGATCATCTGAAGCTTCATATTCAATGTTAAAACCCGAAAATGACTATGCTAAGTAATGCCTAAGCGTACCTAAAATGCTTCGATTAGACAGGGTTCACATGGCTTGATGCGCGTGGAACCACACCTCATAACCTATGCACCAGCCAAGAAAACGAACTTGATGAGTTAGTTGAGCTAGTCAAGGTTGGGTACAACCATGTATGGCGCCCGAATTGAAGATATTCACCCATATAAGTTTTAACCGAACTTGAAAGGGGTAATTTTGGTTTGGAGGGTCTAGGGGTAATGGTATTTTCTAGTCTTAAAGTAGTATTGTAACTACCCTAAATATTTAATTAATTAATTAATTAATATAAGGAGTGGACAATTCAGGTACAGTTGACCTGTATTGACTCAATTTAGCGAGAAGGGCTTCACCTGGGTTCGATCCTTGGTGGAAGCAATATTTAAGTTGAAATAACTGGTACTTAATTATCTGATTTAAGTAAGGACATTTTAGTCTTGTCACTTAAGCCTTTGAAATCAGATTTTTATTTAAAATAACAAAGATTCCTATTTTGACTAAGTCCTTACCTAAAACTCATATTCCTAAGCTTACTTCTCACGATTCTCCACTCTCATTATCACGCTTCATTATCAGTAAAATAGAAAAATCAAAAGTTTATCACTCTTGAAGAACTTGAACGCTAAAACTCAAAAGAAAAACCAAACTAAAAACAAAAAGCAAAAACATTGTTCTTGACGGGTGGTGCTTGAAGTTTGGTGGTGAGGCTTTGGTGTCGTGGGAGTTGGCTGTCCATTGGAGCAGGTTTGGTGGGTGATGATTGAAAAAAGGTATGAGTTTTCTTCCTCTTGGTCCCTTTACCAAGATACACCTAAGATTCAGTCATTTCTCAAATGAGCCTAAGCAAAATATTACCAAAAATAGTACTCACCGATAAGAGTGTAAGATTAATAAAGAGACAAGTCTCTAAGAAAAACTTTAATAAAGTATTCAGATTAATGCACACTTAATACTAATGATGAGATGAGAAATCATCTAATGAGCAATGATGACCTCATGCTAGAATCCAGCTTCTTTGATATGTGAGATGAACATAATGGAATTTTATACGGAGCACCGATAGTCTAGCTATGAGTCGCAATTCCTTCTTTCAGGAAGATAGAGGTTCGTGTAAATCTCATGATATGAGACTGTTTAGGTGGTTATGGGTCTCCTTATATCTCCTAGTCTTTGAATCTATGAAGACAACATGGGTTCTAGCAGGGTTTATTTCCGTATACACACTAGAATATATTGGTTCACTTTGGCCGGTGATTCCACCTCTCTTTGGTGTAGGGTAGACACTGGATTTCATGGAGATCACATGATCTATGTCTGTTAAAGTTAAAGTTCCCAAAGAAAGAATGAGGCAAACCTCAAATACTGCACACAATCAAATAAATGATACTAAAGGTGTTTGGATAGGATAATCAAGAGGTGAACTAGACTCAAGTAATGACACTAGGTCATTCTTGGTCATAGCATAGTGAACCCGATGAAAGTCTTAAAAAAATTCCTAGGTATATGAATGAATGAAAATGAAGTACATATGAATGAATGAAGCAGACTCTGTGTTTGCTAAAGAAGGCTCCCAAGCTGAGCTCCTATATGTTGAGCCCTCAGTTGGGAAGTCCTAATTCTAAGACCGTGATTCCAAGGTCTCATGGTATAGAATGGATGATATATGCTATATGTGTGTGCTATATGAAATATTATATGTGTTGTGTGCAATATTAAAAGAATAATAATGTATGTTACTCTTATAGCATGACTTTCCTAATCAGATTTGGCAAGTTCAATTGACTTGGCTTTCCATAATTTATATCGTTAAGAGATACATATTCTTAATCATTCATGTCATTCATGTATACTTGCATACACCTATACTTAGTACAAGTGTGTACTAATCCCATACAATCCTCTACTTTTAGGTGCAGGTGCACGTCGACGCTAGAGCGTACGAGACTATGTTGACACTATCATGTAACAACCCTTAAAAAATGAATATGCTAAGTAATGCATAATGTGTCTAGAATGCCTACGATTAGACCGGGTTCACGCGGATTGATGCGAGTAGAACCAGACCTCTGAACCCTTGCTACAACAAAGCAAACTCACTTGGGAGTTAGTCAATCTAGAAAAGGTTGGGTCCAACCATGTAGGGCTCTCAAATACGAAGATTTACTTGAAGGAGTCTTTACCAGACTTAAAAAGGGAAAATCTTAGGTTTGGAGGGTCTAGGGGTAAAATTGTCTTTTTCCAGACTAAGGGTAGTATCTTAATTACCCTAATTATATAATTAGTTATTTAATTAATAAGGTTAAGGGGCATTTTGGGGAGAGAGGACCGAAAATTGGCTCTTAGTGAAGTCTTGCTCCACCCGGGTCGAACTTTGGTGGAAGCAATGAATTTAATTATTTTTAATTTAAGTTGGTAAAGTAATGTAATTAATTTATATTTATTAATTATTATCTGATTTAAAATAAAAGGAAATCATATTTTTAATAATTAAATAAAAACCTTATTTGACTAAATCCTAGACTAGACTCCTAATCCTAAGAAAACTCTTCTCTCCCACGCTCATCCTCTCCCTCACGTCTCTATCACTCCCACTTACGATTCTCTCTGCCAAATAACTTCAAAAAACAGTAGTTAAATAAAAGTTCTTCACACTTGAAGAACTCACAACGAAAATATAAGAAAAAAAATGAAATCAATCACGTAGGCAAAGAGAAGATTGTGCGTCGAGTTGGTGTTGAGTTTGAGGGGATTTGGACGTGATTTTTTGAGAAGATTTTAGGCAGCAAGTCGAGGTTTGAACGTCATAAAAGTTATGGGTTTTGTTAATCTTAGTCCCTTTCCCAAGAGACCCTTAAGGCTTAGATGAATCTACTCGAAAACTAGGGTTGTCCTCATTCTTGTCGAACTCCAAGTCCCTAGTATCCCTTTGATCTCAATGTGAATTAGGTTAGAGATCATGTTGTTGGTATGTTTGCTGTTAGTTTAAGTATGATGTTTGATTTTCGTGATAATGTGTTTTGAATTGTAAGCATATTAAGTTATGTCAACCGAAAGTATGTGAAAAATGATATGTTTTCATGGTTGAATTTTATGTGCGAATGTTTGTGTAAATCATGAGGTGTAAAAGTGGTGTAATGTTGCTGGATGAAACGGTAATTCTTGGCTTAATATAATTATAAAAAGATTACACTTAAAGATGCACCAAATGATCCACGAAATGCCTTAAGAATTAACGTTTGAATGATGATAAAAAGAAGCTTAAAATATTGAACAAATTTCCAGCATTTGGTAGGTTGGGTTCGGCCAAAAAAAATGGTACAAAATGCAATGAAAAATGAATGTGTAAAATAAGTGAGATCACTAAGGGTTGAACGCAAGACATCATTACATGAAATCTACAAAAAAAATCAACAAAAGATTAAGAAAAAAATGAATTGAAAAGAGACAATTTTCAGCCTGATGGAAATTGTAGTCTCGGTCAACTTATAAAAAAAATTGCGATTCATCTAATATTTTTTTAAACATCATAAAAATTTCGTGAAAAAAATGCAAGGAAACATAGATGTGGTGAGTGGGGATTGAACCCACAACCTTTTGAATGGATGAGAGTTTAGAGAAAAATAAAGGAGAAAATAAAAGTACACAGTGGGGATTGAACCCAGAACCTCTTGCATAGGTTAGAAAGTTAAGAGATAAATTAAGAGAAAAATAATGAGATTGTGGGGTATTGAACCCACAACCTCCTTGACTTAAACAAGAAAGGAGAGGAGAAAAAGAAAGTAACTATTATGGGGTTGATGGGGATCAAACTAGAGTCCCCCAAATATGAAAAATGCGATTATCAAGATTAAAATAAGATTAAGTGTTGTCCAAGAGATTAGGAATTGGGTTTCCTGGCCCAATTCCGTATTGATACATAAGTCATACGTAAGTAAATATTTAATGAATGCTGCCTCTAAAGATCGAAATCAATATCTTGGCATATCTACAAGATGCATAAGTCTTGAAACACATAATCTTGGGTAAATATTAATCACTTAAACAAACTATGAATGAAGCCCCATGGCTTGTATGTATAGACCCATAAGTCTAGCATAATTCTAAAAATAAGTGAACCTAAGATGTACACAATGAAATGATAAAATGAACAAAGAAATGATGAAATGAACAATGAAAGATGAAACTCTTGAAGGGTTAAGTAAGTGTGTGAAACACACTAATTGGCCAAGTGCATTATATTATGATAAAATGAACAATGAAATGATTAAATGAACAAAGAAATGAACAAATGAACAAAGAAATGATGAAATGAACAATGAAATGATGAAACCCTAGAAGGGTTAAGTAATAGTGTGAAACACACTAAATGGCCAAGTGCATTGGCATATGATGAAATGAACATTCACGTAATATGGGATGAGTAATTATGAAGAGAAAATGTGCTAATGTTAATTGATGTGGTAACAACATGATATGAGGCTAATATAAAAGATATGATCAACCACAAATGAGCCTAAGTAAATGTTACCAAAACGTACTCACCTATGAGAGTGTAAAGTTAATGAAGAGACCAGTCTCTATGAGAACTCTAATGAAAGTATAGAGATTAACACACTAAATACTGATGATTAGATGAGAAATCATCTATTGAGCTATAATTTCTTCATACTATAAGCCAGCTTCCATGACATATGAATTGAATGTAATGGAACTTTATATTGAGCACCGATAGACTAGCTATGAGCGGTGATGCTTTTTTCCGGGAAGGGCGTAGGTTCACGTAACTCTCATTAGATGAGACTGTCCGGCATGCCGGGTATAGGTGTCCTTTTATGTCCTAGTCTTCGAACCTATACTGCCAATATAGGGATCTGGATACGCTAACATGTTTTGGGTCACTTTGGCCGGTGATTCCACCTTTTTTCGGTGTGGGGTTTCATGACACTGGATTTTATAATGCTCACATGATCTATGTCGGTTAAAGTGAAAGTTCCCAATGAATAAATGAGGCCAGCCTCAAAATATGCACATAATGAAACGAATGATACCAAAGGTATTAGGATAGGATAATCAAGAGGTGAGTTAGATTCAAGTAATGACATTAGGTCATTCTTGGTCATTGCACAACGAACCCGACGGAATTCTTAAACTACATCCTAGGTATAGTTGGTATTTACACTGGCCCATGAATGAAATGAAATGAAGTACGTATGAATGAACGAATCAAACTTTGTGTTTGCTAAAGCAGACTCCCTAGTTGAGGTCCCATGTGTTGAGCCCTCATATTTGGGAAGTCTTAATGTCAAGTCCATGATTCCAAGGTATCATGGCATACCAATGAAGGATATGAACAATGTTATGTGT
Organism: Solanum pennellii; assembly: GCF_001406875.1. Lineage (NCBI taxonomy): Eukaryota > Viridiplantae > Streptophyta > Magnoliopsida > Solanales > Solanaceae > Solanum > Solanum pennellii. Next base: position 52,379,544 of record NC_028644.1, read on the forward strand.
TATATGAATTATGTTATGTGCTATGTGTAAGGTGTTATGTGTTTTGTGCAATATGATAAGTATGATTACGCATGTTACTCTCATGGCATGACTTTCCTAATCCAAATTTGGAAAGCTCACTCACTTTCTTAATCTCAATTTGGCAAGTCCACTGACTTGACCTTCTACAATCATGTTGTTAGGAAAGAGCTATTCTTACTCATGCATGTCCTTGGTGTGTGTTTTCATATACCTATACTTAGTACAAGTGTGTACTAACCCTATACAACTCTTAACTTGTAGGTGGAGGCACAGGTGGACGCCAGAGCTATAGGATCAACGCTGCAGTTTTCCGGACGTCGAGCATTCATCCGGACTTGGCAGGCCCTCATGCTTTTGAGGATGCTTGACCATTACATTCTAGCTTAGTTGTAAGATTGAGCTAATAGAGCACGTTCCACTAGCATTTCTTTCCCGTTATTGTTCAGACGTTGTATTGGTGCCATTTTTGCAAGTACATCTTTATCGTTATAATAAACTATTTCTTTCATTTGATGATCTTAATGTTAGATGGTTGATGATGAACAATTACGTATGTAGTAGAATGATTATTAAGCATGTCAAGAAAAAGAAAGTTTCAAATTTTCCACTAAAATTAACCTAGATAAAATAAGAATGACGTATGTAGGAGTGTCTGCAACATCTGAGAGGTTAACGACGCCGGTCTCGTCTGGGATCTAGATTTTTGTCATGACATATCCGGACGTGGAGCATTCATCCGGACATGGTAGGACCTCATGCTTTTTAGTATGCTTATCTTTTATATTATATCTTAGATGTAGGCATAATCTAGTGGAGAATGTTCCACTACCGTTTCCTTCTTACTTATTTCAGACGTTGTATTGGTGTCATTTTGGCAACTTTATCTTTACGCAGTTATGAACTATTTCATTCATTTGAATAACTTATTATTAGATGGATGTTGTTAGGTGATCTGATATAATGCAATTCTTATTATGAAGTCTATGTATACTTCAAAGCATACAAAAGTTTAAAATTTTTTGCTAAAATTAACCTATACGATGCAACAATGACGTATGTAGGCTTGTTTGAGATCTCTGAGAGGTCAACGACGCCGGTTTTGACTAGGGTCTAGACCCCGTTCGTGACATTCGAGATTGAGGAACTTTATTCTCAATCACACTTAACTTAACGCACATCACAACTCATGCAACAAAAAAATCATGTCTATGCTATACAAAAACAGCAACTTCAATGCAAGCATGAACTCATTTTAACTCATAAAGTGCAAGTATAAAACACACAGTTATGTACTTAGAGCACCAAAACCGCCTAATGCACTAATATTTAGAGTCTCATTAACATAATCGCACTAAGGAAGAGTATATCACCCTCAAGAACTAAATAAGTGAGGGTAACGGGATCTCATATCGGCCTCGGCCTCCCATGTTGTTCTCTCAACAAGATGGTTCCTCCATAACACCTTAACCGTGGAAAACTCCTTATTCCTCAACCGTTTCACTTGGTGAACTAAAATTTCAATGGAAAACTCTTCGTAAGAAAGGTTCTCATCGAATCCTAACCCCTTAGATAACATCTTGTTGGCTTTAAGATTGGAAACTACTTGGCTTATTGGATTTGAACCACACCCTTCCCATTTGAACTCTAACTCATTTGGCAACTGAGGCCTTACTACCATGTTTCAATATTTTATGGTAGCATAGCATTTATGGACCCAATCCATACCCAAAACTATATCAAAATAAAGCATGGTTAATTCTATTAGATCAGTATGAGTAACTTTATTGAGAACAGCTATTGGAAATCTCTATATACTCTTTCGGCCCTAACACTGTCTTCTAAGGGAGTACTAACTAGAAAAGGTTCATGCAAGATATCACGAAGTATGTAAAATTTGCTAGCTACTAAAGGAGTAACAAAGAGAAGTTGGATCTTGGATTTAACAATGCATACAAAGGAAAAGAAAAGACAAGCAATTTACCAGTGGAAAACATCAACTGACTTCTCCTGCTCCTCTCTACCTTTTAAAGCATAGAACCTTAATCTGGCACCTTAGATCAACTCGGCCATCTCAACACTTTTTCACCATACCTGAGCCACATCCTTGAGCTGGTATGCAGCCAACTCAGCCTTCTCCTTTTCATTAAGACCCATGGCACAGAGAATTTTGTAGACCTCGTCCACAAACTCCTGGGGAACTCATTGGTTTTGGACCCGAAGTAGACTGGAGGATTCAGCCTGGTGAAATCTGTCAGTCTACTAGACATGGTGCTAGCTTGTGGGTTCTCCCTGGAAGCACCCTCTCTAGTGGCATGGGGTGTGATAGCCTGTGCTTGAGAAGTGATAGCTTGGTCTATCTGAACCAGTGCTGCTCTCAATTCTCCATCCGTCAACGCAGCTGGGTTGACAGGCACTTGCACTCCAGCAGCAGGGGCATGAAGAGGAGCTTGGTTATCCCAGCAGCTGTTTCTCCAACTCTCCTGCCTGCATTTCTTCTTGTGTTCATCTTTCTACAGGAACACACAAGAAGGAAGCTTGATGCTAAAATGACAGAAAATTTAAAAGCACTACACGGCACGATAAGAGTAGAATAAGGGAAGATTCCTAACATCACTTAGACTCTAAGTCTTGATTGTGGCGAGCTTCACAACCATAAGTTAGAAACTACATAACATGGTTGTTTTGACCTTTAGTTCCTAGTTAATTAAACCTAATGCTCGAATACCAAGTTTTTCACACCTAGATTATGGAATCCGAATGCAACCAGTGTTGTTAACCTCTTAGAGGACACAGACAAGCCTCTTCTTAGCTTTCATCACATTCATATAATTAAATTTGCCGAAAATTTAAAACTTTTATACCATGATGAAGTATACGTAGACTTCATATATTTTCTACATAGATTAATATTCTTCTAAGCTTAAATTAAAACAACCATCTACAATTGATGAATCAATTTAAATCAAAAGATCAATATATAATGTAAAAGTTTGACAAAACGGCCTTAATACAAAGCTTCAAAATAAACGCCATAAAATAAACGCTAGGGACAACATTCACTAGGTATGTATAAAGTACTAATCTAGATAGATAAGTGTAGCATCCTCGAATATCAAGAGGACCTACCAATGTCTGGAGATCGACAATCCAAACTGCTGCGATGAATCTTCAACCTTCTCTCAGACCTGCACCTATAAAGATAATAATATTATAGGGTTAGTACACACTTGTACTAATTATGTGTGTATGCACACATTCACATAAGGACTATGCATGATCAAGGAAATTGCTTCCAATAATAACATGCCATTTTCTTGAAAGTGACATGACTAGAGTTTCCTAATTCGTTATTTGTGAATGGTGGTATGAATATGACGTATTTAAATGCATTCAAAGCACACAACTCATTTTATATATGAACATAAGACCTTAGAATCACCAACATAATTTTAGAACATCTCGAACGAAAATTCTAAAAATAATTCCTGCAAACCCGAGAGCCCCTTTTTTTAAAATTAGTTTATTTTTTAGTATTTTTCTTGTTCTTGTTATGTAGTTCAAAGATCTCTTTAATATGATAAGTGCAATGATTCATTGTAGTCCCATACCTACAATGAATCAAGTAAGTAATCCAAGCAACTAAAAAAATGATTTGACTACCCTTATTGCAAGTTATTCTTTCCATTCTTGTTAGATTATGCATGAAATCTTTATTGGTTAGGCACGTTATGTCATCATTTTCATGTTATGGAGAATGTGGGACATTGAGTTGCCATTATGTTTTATTCCCCTTTATTATCTTAATATAAGAAGTCATTATAAGCCAATTTTATTTGGCTTTGATCATTTTCATATTAAAAGATGTCATTATTGGCTATGCCCATCATTTGCTGAAAACTTCATTCTTATTAAACACTGACTATTGATATTCTTAAGCTCATACTTTCTTAACTCAATTTGAATATACATCTCTTATTCTTTCTTTCTTGCTTTGTGAAGGACATCTTTAGAATTAAGATCATGCGAGCTAACATGAAATCCAGTGTCAACACCACACCGAAAAGGGGTGATTCACCGATCAAAGTGAATCTAGATCATGTGAGCTAACATGAAATCCAGTGCCTGCCCCACACCGAAAAGGGTTGGGTCACCCGCTAAAGTGAGATTAATTCTAGTGTTCTCTCCACACCAAAAAGAGGTGGTTCACGACTAAAGTGAACCGAATATTTTTTTTTTGAGAATTTAACCGACATATATCATTTGAGCTAAACATGAAATCCGGTTCGGTGTCTTCCCCACACTGAAAAGAGGTGGAATCACCGTCCAAAGGAAATCGCATCATACCTAGATCGCTTAGGAGAAATCCACTGGCTAGTTCCTATGCTGACAACATAGTTCAAATACTAGGAGACATACGGAGACTAAATATCCACCTTGGTGGTATCCTCATCCATGAGGCTTACATGTGTTGGCACAAGCTCATTGCTAGTCTATCGGTGCTTTGCTTAACTTCTTTTTCTTTATATCTTTTAGAGTTGACAGAAACATTATGGAATCTTGCTTCTAGTTATGAGGTTTACTTAACTCATTAAATAAGTGGTCATACCTTTCTTTACTTTATTAAATATGAATTTAACCTGACATTATCATCTTGGTGTTAATGAGACTTGTCTCATGATTATTAACACCATCTTATGTAATTATCTTTAACATAGTTGTATTAGGTGTAAGTGAGACTTGTCTCACTTCCTTTACCACCCCATTCTCATCACCTTCATATGTCAAAGACTTTTAATTATGTTATTACTCACCGTAACTAGTGTCATTTCTTTTGGTAGCTTTATACCATTCTTTATAACCGTTAAGAACTTTGTTTAATGTAGTTACTGTGTTCATAGTTCATTTGATAAGGGTATGTTGGGACTTGTCCAAATGTACATACCCTTGGCTATGAGTTTAAAGTTATATTGGGCATGCTTAATTTGGTTTACATTAGTTAGTATCCAATATTTCCATTATTAAAAAATAACATTATAAGCCAATCCATTAACTTTTTGGGCAAAACATTGTTAGCCAATTTATTGGAAAGAACCAAATTTTACTTAAACTATTTTCATTATATCATTACTTATCAAATCAATTCGTTTCATGAATGTAATAAAGTTATTCGTGAACATGAACAACTCGAAACTTCAACATTTTAACAGTAACTAAACTTCATAGCCGATTCATAGTAACTTCATATTCTCGAAACACAAGTAAACGTTATATCATTCCTTAATCCATGTAACTAACCCTCAAATCATTCGAATCCAATCTATAGGACTCGTTAGTCATTAATAAATCAAGAAACTTACACATAAAAATCAGTTAGCACCACATACCAACATCATGTTCGAGATTTACATCTACATACTTATTAGAATTCAAAACAAGGATAACTAGGGAGATGGACATTCAATAATGTCATTGGGAACAACCCTAGTTTCAAGATTCATGAGTTTGAAGTGTTTGAAAATACTTTTGGAGGGAGAAGTCTAGGAGTGAAAACCCATACCTTATGTATAGTTTAATATATGAAGATCACATTGCACAAAATCTTGAAGAAAACCTTGAAATCGCCTAAGAGAATCAAGAGAAAATTTCTGTTTTTCCCTTGCGTTTGCTCACTGTTTTGCATCTTGAAATTCTTTGTGTTTGAACGTGAGTCTAAGTATTAGTAACTGATCTTGACTCATTCAAATTAGTATAATTAAGTAAATTAAATAAATTAATTAGTTAATTACTAAAACACCCCTCCTAAATTAACTAAACATAGAAAAACATTAATTAGTCAAATTTGAAATTTTCTTTCCTAAGAATGTCGGCCTTGTTTGAGAATTTTCCTTAATTAATTTAATTAATTAAGTGACATAGGGTAATTTAAAATACCCGTAAGTAATTAGGACCATAACTAACCCTTTTGGACCATCGTAGGTTTTGTACTAGGTTGTCTGTTGAACTAGTTACTCGGTTAATATCCCCCAATTAAGTCTTAGTTTGTCGGGTGCACTAGATTAATTTTTTTTATAGGTTAGTTAAATAGTTATGTCAGTTATTTAGAGCCTAGAGTTGTTTATAGATTTAGGCCCCACATGGTTGGACCCTTGTGCACGCCTGACCCCTAACTACTCTAACCGAATTCGGTTAGGGTGGTCCCTCCTTGGTCGTTTCTTCACATGTGCTTGCACATGTGTTTCTTGTACTTTCCTAAATAAAAATTAATGATGGTACATTTGAAATGCTTACTTATTGTCCCAAGGATCCTCACTATGTCCTTAGACACTGCTTAATCTACATGACCATTTTAAGTGAGCATGTGCTATGATGCAGAGGCTGTAAACATGGATTCCTCATATCTATTATGCAAATACTATGAAATATATATTTCTAGATTAGGGTATTTATTGCAGGTACATTTCTTAAACAAGTTCATTAATACTTAGAGAAATTGGCTAACACCCTTTAAGCCAATATTTTCTAATATGCTCTAGAAATTGTCTAATACCCCGTAGCCAATTTTCTATCTCAATATTGGGCATTGGAATGCCTATGTATCCCCAATACACATTTTTAAAGACCTATTGGGATCTTCAGTAGACATATAATTTTCCGGAATGTTACATTCTAATTTAAAATCTTAAACCCGTTTTCAAAAGTTAAAGTAGAACTGTAGAAGGGATTCATGGAGGAAAGTATTCCATGAATCAAGTTTCTCATATCTTTAGTTGACTATTTGCAACAAAATTAGAGAGAAAATCTCAATCTTGAACCCTAATCTTCATGTTCTTGGTGTTATTTAATAAAGGAACTCTAGAGAGAGAAATATTGGAGAAGAGAGGATTTGATTTTTAGAAGTGAGTGTATGTGAAAGTTATTCATTTTGTGCGTAGTTTAATATAAAATACCTTATATAATTATTTAGAAATAATATAAATATACCCACATCTTAAATTAACTTTTAAACAATATTTACGAAAATGCCTCTTACCCACAAGAACTTTCCAAATAAAACTAAGGAAAAGTCCAAAGAAGCATTTCAAGGCCCTTGAATTGATGTATCTTCCTTGAACCCTCCCTTAAACTTATACTAAGCTAAATTTTTGACCTTTTTATATCTCAAATTTATACATAAACTTCTAAGGTTCATTCGTTAAACTCAAGTTTCACCTATAAATTTTTCGGGTGTTACATTATCTCCCTCTTGAAATCATTCGTCCTCGGATGGCACTTCACACACCATACGGAATTTGGACTCTAGACTAGAATCCCAACAAGCATGAAATATCAAAATAATACACAAGATAAGGAGGAAACTTCAACTATATCTCAACACAAATAATGCAATAGAAAGGGGGGCACAAACTACAAGTATCAACCCAATATGCATGAAATTCAACATTTCTCATGTTCATAGGAGGGATTACCTTCCCCAATAAAAAAATAATATACACAACAATATGGAGTCAATATGCCATTGTATAAAACATAGTAAGCACGTTCATCAATTCTTCTCATTATGTTAAATATGCAACATCATACTAAAATTCACAACAAAATGAGGAACATATCAATCATGAAAATCTCAATTTATACTAAACATGATTCCTCAAAAGAACATGCAAATATCATAAGGAAAATCATGGAGAAACTTGTACAATACACATGACTCCCAAAACACTAAAACTCAAGAGGAACTAATTTCCTCATGCTTGAATATGAGTAGAAGGAAAAATATGAAAATAACGGAATTTCATATCGGCCTCAGCCTCCCAAGCAACACCCTCAAGTAAGTGATTCATCCATAAGACTTTAACAGAAATTACCTCTTTGTTCCTTAACTTCTTAACTTGCCAATCTAAAATCCCAACTGGAACTTCTTCATAGGAGATATTTTCATCAACTCCTAAACCCTCTAAGCAAAGTATGGGTACATGGTTACCAATACACTTCCTGAGCATGGAAACATGGAACACTGGGTGAACCGGAGCTAACTCATTCGGTAATTCTAGTTCATATGAAACCTTCCCCACACGTGTCAAGATTTCGTATGGAGCCACAAATCGAGGACTAAATTTCACTTCTTTCCAAACCTCATCACACCCTTCATAGGTGAGATTTCTAAGTAGACACAATTACCAAACTCAAATTTAAGATCCCTTGTTCTATTGACGGTATAAGACTTTTGCCGACTTTAAGTCGTTTTCAACCTCTCACTAATGAGTCATTCTTTCTCTATGACATCATAGACTAAATAGGGACCAATAAGAGAAAACTCACCCACTACAAACAAACCCTCTAAAGATCTACACCTCCTACCATAAAGTGCTTCAAAACGATCCATGATAATGCTAGAGTGGTAATTATTGTTGTAGGTGAATTAAATCAATGGATTATAATCATCCTAATTCCCCTTGAAATCAATCACAAATGCCCTAGACATATCTTGTAATGTCAAATGGTCCTTTCTTCTTGTCCATCTGTCTGAGGGTGGATAGCCCTATTAAGTTTAACATTGGTACCAAGCCCTCTTTGGAATGCTTTACAAAAATGTGTGGTAAACTGAGTACCCCCATATGATATGATCGACAAAGGAAATCCATGTAACTTCACTATTTCCTCGATGTATAATTTAGCATAGTCCTCTGCCGAGAATGACATTTTAACATGAAGGAAATTGGCTTATTTCGTCATCCGGTCAACAATAACCCAAATAGAATCATTTCTCTTTCTAGTAAGAGGGAACCCCACAACAAAGTCCATATTCACCTCCTCCCACTTCCAAATAGAAGATCTATATCCTGTAATGAACATCCTGGTTTTTAGTGTTCGTCTTTGACTTGCTGACAATTTGGACATTTATCCACAAAGCCCGTTATATCCTTTTTCATTCCATTCCACCAATAGACTTCGTGTAGATCACGATACATGTTAGTGGCTCCTGGATGAATAGAATATTGCAAACCATGATACTTCTCTAGAATCTTCCCTCTCAAGCAATCTACATCTAGAACCAGGGGCGGATCTTTTCATTACGTTGGGGGTGCCACGCCACCTACAAACATTGACGGAAACTTTATTATATATAAGTATATATGTACAATATGTAGATATATATTAAATGTGCCACCAATAGTACAAGAGTGATTCGTGGTGAGATGGTTAAAGTCTTACTATTTGAGCCATATGTTGTGGGATCAAATCCCAGTGACATAGTTTAATTTTTTTTTTCTTAAAATTGCTTCTTAAAATATTTGTTATTTATTGAAATTATCTTTTCTGTTACGAAACTATAGTTGAAGAAGAAGAAGAAGAAGAAGAAGAAGAAGAAGAAGAAGAAGAAGAAGAAGAAGAAGAAGAAGAAGAAGAAGAAGAAGAAAAGAAGAATAAGAAGAAGAAGAAATAGAGAGAATAGAAGGCTTATTATTTCTCTTAATGAATGATTTTACAATGAAGAGAATCCCTCTAATTATAGGGGAAACCTACTTTGTCCCCAAATAGGACTCTTAATCATATCCTAAATGTACTCCATATGATTGACATTCACTTTAATACAAATAATTTATAACACTCCCCCTGAATGTCTAATTCATAGATGATGTGCCTCGTAAAAAACTTACTAAAAAACTTTAAGAAAAGAAAACTCTAGTAAAGAAAACAAGTACACATATCTATTAATACGCATCTATGATGCCTGATTAAAAACCTTACAAGAAAAAACTAGTGGGACAAAACCTTGTAAGAGAAAAAGAGTACAATGCGTGTTAACTTTACATAATAAGAACATCAATCTAGAGACTTGAATCTTGGAATTCCAAGATTGTGCACCATCTTTTTGAAAGTTGTAGTAGGTAGAGACTTGGTGAATAGATCAGCCACATTGTCACTTGGCGAATCTATTGCAAATTTAGATAACATTTCTTTTGAATTTCATGTGTATAGAAAAGCTTTTTTGAAATGTTTTTGTTTAATCTCCTTTTATGAATCCTCCCTTAAGTTATGCTATGAATGTTGCATTATCTTCATATAAAGTAGTGGGTACTTTATCACACTCCAAACCACATTTATCTCGAATAAGATGCATCATACACATTAACCACATACATTTTCTACTTGTTTCATGAGTACCTAATTTCAGCATATTAGATGAAGTGGCTACAATGAACTTCTTTGTAGATATCCAAGATATTGTAGTCCCCCCACATATAAAACATAGCCTGTTTGGGATCGAGCTTCGTGTGGATCAAAAAAATATCCTGCATCAGCATAACCAACAATATTAGGGCTACAATTATTATAATAAAATGAGCCCATATCATTTGTCCCTTAAAGATATCGCAACATGTGTTTTAACCCATTCAAATGTCTCCTAGTAAGCATAGAGTATACCTTGCTAACAAATTAACAACAAAAGCTATATCATGCCTTGTAGTATTAGCAAGATACATTAGTGCACCAATTGCACTAATGTATGGTACTTTAGAACCAAGAATTTCCTCATACGTTTCTTGAGGTCGGAATGGATCCTTATTCACATCAAGTAACAAACAACAATCGGAGTACTTAAGGGATGCATTTCATCCATACAAAATCTTTTCAACACTTTTTTTGTGTAGGCAAATAGATGAACAAAAATACCATTTGTCAAATGCTCAATTTGCAAACCAAGACATAATTTTGTCCTTCCCATGTCTTTCATCTCAAATTCGTTCTTTGAATAATCAATTTCCTTTTAAAGATCTATGCGTTCCAATAAGATTTATGTCATTAATATAAATAGCAAGTACAACAAATTCCATTATTGTATTCTTTATAAAGATACATGGACAAATTGCATTATTTGTATAATCTTCCTTAATTAAATATTCACTAAGACGGTTATACCACATGTGTCCCGATTGCTTCAAACCATATAATCATATTTGTAATTTAATTGAATACATTTCTCTAGATTCTTAATTAAATGATTTGGGAATCGCAAATCCTTCAGGAATTTTTATGTATATCTCATTATCAAGTGATCCATAAAGGTAGGTTGTAACCACATCCATCAAATTCATTTCAAGTTGCTCATGTACTGTGAAACTAATGAGATAACGCAATGTTATTCCATTCATAACGGGTGAGTATGTATCTTCATAATCGATGCTAGTCCTTTGAGAAAATCCTTGTGCCACGAGGCATGCTTTATACCTGTATTTCATTTTTCTCATTTCTTTTTTGAACAAAAATCCATTTGCATCCAACAGATTTAATAACATTAGGTGTTTGAATTATAGGTCCAAAAACATCACGCTTGGCAAGTGAATTCAACTCTGATTGAATTGCTTCTTTTTCAGTTTGGCCAATCATTTCTTTGTCGACATTCTATAATAGATTGAGGTTCAAGATCCTCATTATCTTGCATGATATTTGTTGCAGCATTATATGCAAAGACATAATCAACCACTATTCTAATCGATTCAGATTAGTTTCAACATCTCTTAAATTTATGGATAGTTCATTATTTCCTTGAGTTTCAAGTACATTGATTCTTTCATGAATTTCAAAGTTATTAAAATTTTGAACTTCAATATGAGATTCTTTCATAGTCTCATCTTGTCATTTAATCTTTCATTTTCTAGGATTTTGATCCTTAGAACCCAATGGTCTACCACGTTTTAGGCATGCTTTTGCTCATTAACTATGACACTAGTTGATGGTCCTATAGGGACATCAATTCGAATTGGGACATTCTCTGCATGAATATGTGATTTAGTAATCCTTTTCAAATCTGTAAATCCGTCTGGTATTTGATTTGAAATTTTCTGTAGATGAATAATCTTTGGTACTTGTTGCTCATAAGTAGAAGAATATGGATCAAGATGAGACAATGATAATTTTTTCAACAAAATTTCTCGTTTTTTTTCACTATTCTCTCTCCCTAATTTTGGGAAATTTTTCTCATCAAACTGACAATCTGCAAATCGACCAGTAAACATGTCTCCAGTTAATAGTTCAAGATAGCGAATAATGGAGGGTGACTCAAATACAACATATATTCCTAACCTTCTTTGAGGGCCATCTTAGCGTGGTTTGGTGGTGCCACAGGCAGATGTACAACACATCCAAAAATTCCTAAACGGGATATATTAGGGTTTTGACCCATAACCAATTGCAATGGAGAAACCTTATGATAATTTGTCGATCTGAGACGGATAAGTGTTGTAGCATTCAAAATTGCATGTCCACATACAGAAGTGGGAAACATAGTTTTCATAAGCGATAGTGTTGCTATTAATTCCAGACATTTAATTAATGACTCAGTGATACCATTCTGGTATGAGCACGAGCAACGGAGTGTTCAACTCTTATCCCTATTGCTGAACAAGAATCATTAAATGATTGGGATGAAAACTCTGCATCATTATAAACACGAATGGACTTGATCTAATTATTAGAAAAGTGTGACCTTAATCTTATTATTTGCGTCAATAATTTTACAAATGTCAAGTTACGATATGACAATAGGATGACATGAGACCATCTAGAAGAAACATCTACTTAAACCATAAAGTATCTAAATGATCCACTAGGTTGGTGAATAAGTCTATAAATATCTCCATGTTTACATTCCAATAACACACGGGAACTAAATCTCAACTATCGCTGTTGATGGTCTGACAATTAACTTGTCTTGATAACAAGCAGTACTAGAAAACTCACCATTTAAAAGAACGTTTAGGCCCTTTAATTGATGTCCATGATAATTTTCTATAATTCGACTCATCATTATTGACCCAAGATGTACACAACAATCATGCAAAAGTACAAATGTATTGGAATCAGTAAACATCATATTTACTATAAAATGTGCCTGAATTGCACTATTTTTTATCCATTACAAGCCAGAAGATAAAGCAAGGAACTATTAAATAACACATGTCTGCCCAGAGACATTCTTGGTGATACTAAAATATTCAAGATTCATTTCATCCATTTATTGGATATGATAACCATTTTCACAGATATCATTAAAACTCAACAAGTTTCTCTTAGATTTTGGAGAAAACATAGCATTATTAATGATGAGTTAACTTCCCTTGGGAAAAATTACAATGACTCTTCCAAAACCCTCAATCATATTATTACTACCAAAAGTTGTAGTAACATTTATTTTTCCCATACTTAAATGAGTAAAATATTTCTTATTTTTGAATATCGTATGTGGTGCACCAGAATCAATCAAGCAAATGTCTTCATATTTTGATAATACGTTTTTTGAATTATCCATATATTCACATGAACTGAAATACACAAAATAAATATATGTTAAATGTTAGTGTTCTCAAAACGTTACAACATATTCAAAGTAATTAACTAAGAATTAAATATTAGAAATTGAGACTTAATTTTTTGCTTCCTCTATGTCAAAAATGAGTTGTTAGGAAAAAATAAAATAAAAATTATTCTTTAATCCTAGTTAATAACAGACTGCATGTTTTTAACGTTAGATCAAGTTAAAGACCTAATATAATGCAAACACATGATAAATCCTGGTTAATAACAGATTCTATGTTTTTAACATTAAATCAAGTTAAAGACCTAATATAATACAAACACATGATAAAGTTTAGTATTTTACCAATACCATCATATTAGAATCATATAAATAAATCAATGAAAAATATATATTATTTAATTAAGATGAACTAAACTAATAAACTATAAAAATATGACTAAACTAAATTAATATAATAATCATCATGTAAACAACTATCATTACATGAAACTTATTAATAACTTCTACCAAAAACAAAATAAACAAATCTAATAATGAAAAGATCACTCTTCCATTTTCACAAAACCATCACCAATTAAGTGATTTATCTTTTCTACAGGATATGCGAAAAAATCTGCTACATCCAAGTGTGTGATATCATCCTGATTTTCAAAGATAAAATTTGCCTCGGGATTTTTATGTTTCTTCATTAATGATTCTTGATAAAGCTCAACCAAGTGTTTGAGTGTACGACAATCACATGCATAATGACCTCTTCCACCACATTGAAAACAACCTTCCCCAGTTGCTTCACGTTTCTCATCCTATTTGTTTTCCTTTTGATTTTGATTTTTTTAATGAATGATTAACACTAGAAAAAGAATTACGTTCTTGACCATAATCACGACCATGTCCACATCCACGACCACGTCCACATCCAACACCACGTCCACGACCACGATTAGGGCCGCAACCTTTTCCACGCCTGGTATGGTGGGCGTACGCCTAATTCACTTCATGAAGTGGTTCATATCCAGTACGTCGATCCTCAGGATTTTTCAATCATAAATTATTATTGTGCTCATGCACAAGAATATGAGAAATTAGTTCAGAATACTTTTTGAAATCTTTCTCTCGATTTTGTTGCTACAAGAGCACATTCGAGGCATAGAAAGTGGAGAACGTCTTTTCTATCATATCAATCTCACTAACTGTTTCTCAACATAATTTTAACTGAGAAGTGATTCTGATAATGGTAGAATTATACTCATGTATAGACTTGAAGTCTTGTAGCCTTAGATGCATCCAATCATATTGTGTCTTTCGATGTGTGACCATCTTTAAGTTGTCAAATCTTTTAGGTTTTTCCACAAAACAAGTGGATCCTTAACTGTCAGATATTCGATTTTCAGAATCACATCAAGATGATAATGCAAGAATATCATTGCTCATTCATAGTTTTGATTTAATGCCTTATGTTCTTTTTTCATGGTGTCTCCAAGGCTCATTGCATCAAGGTGGATTTCTGCACCCAACACCCATGAGAGGTAGTTCCTGCCCTAACTTTGAAGGGCAGTGAACTCCAGTTTTGTATGATTGACCATTAAAATTAAAAACAAAAGAATAAATAATACCTTTATTAATTCTTCAAATCTTACCTTCACATTTGAGAAATTAAGGCCTCGTGTTGATAACGTGTTATGAAACTATAGAATAATGATAATAAGAAGAAAATAGAGAGAATAGAAGACTTATTATTTCTCTTGAGGGATGATTTTACAATGAAAAGGAGCCCTCTATTTGTATGGAAATCTAACTTGGTCCCCAAGTAGGTCTCTTAACCATATCCTAAAAGGACTTCACATGATAGACATTCACTATAATACAAAATACTATATAACATTTCAATTTTTTTTAATTTTTTTCTTTCTTTGCTACTTCTCTTATCTTTAAATAATTTTATATTCATGAAATTTAGCCCAATTCATCCTACTTCTATCAATTAACATTATTTCTCTATCCTATATTAATTATTTACATTACTAAAATATTTGTCAATTAACAAAATTAAACAATAATTTTTCTAATTATCCTAACAATATTTTTTTCATGAAAGCGTAAAAAACATTTGTAAAAACTTGCGAAAATGATCTTAAAGTAAAATAGTAAATTTTCATTTTTGTTTACAATTTCTTAAAGAACAATGTAAAAACAAATTCATAACAAATACCAAAAAATTAAAGGGGTATAATATTTTTTTTTTCTTCTCAATAATTTGATAATGTCATAAACACTCACATGCATCAAATACACTCCAACAATAAAATATGATAAAAAGATCCTTTGTATTCTTGACAAATCATTACATAAATCTTGGTACTATTTTCCTATAACCTAAAATCGAAAATCATCCATAAACTCCTATATTCTACATATATACAAACTCTCTCGACTTATATGATAGCCATTTACTCTTGAAATTCAAGCTATGTGAGACCCTCAACTATCATGAATTTTTTCATGAACAACCTACATACACTTTTTCAGTGATTTATTTTTCAAATAGATTCAAAAGCAAATAATTCAAATCAAACATAAAATTTCTTTAGTTGATGAGTCTACTAGGCACCCATAGACTCTAAATCCTTGATCCGACTCTGTCTGGAACACACAACCTACCGTGGTACCTAAGCACCCCATCTCCCCCTTGCGAGTAAGCCTCAACAGACTTGGTGAGAACTGAGTCATTCAACTCCATCAAAATAATTCAAGATGTTGTTTTGACTTAACATCAACTACTACAGATGATTCGAAACGATGGTGAACTGTGAATCCACCTTTCGAGGAATCTACCAATTTGACACCTAAACACTTTCTTTGTCGGAGATTCAAATCTCTCTGACTAAACACATATTGGAGACTTTTGTGGTCACTTAACACATAAATATGTACCCATATAAGTAGTGACTCAAAATTTTCAAGGCAAAACTACAATCGCCGACTATAGTTCGTGGGTCGGATAGTTCTTTTCATGTATCTTTAGTTGCCTCAAAGCATAAGTCATTACCTTGCCATGTTTTATAAGGAAACATCAAAAAATCCACTCGAGAAGTGTCACAATAAACTACAAATCCATCAGTACCCTCAGGTAAAGTCAAAACTATATCGGTGGTGAGTCTATTTTTTTATTTCTTGAAACTCTTCTCGCAAGCTTCGACCACTTAAATTTGGATTTCTATTGAGTCAAAGTTGTTAATGGAGAAGCAATATATGAGAATCCGTCTAAAAATCTTCTATAATAACCGGCAGAGCGTAGAAATCTTCATATATCCATGGGACTCAGAGTTCTAATTCTTAACCGCATCAGTCTTCTTAGGATCAACCTCATGCCTAGGCTTGACATTTTATGACCGAGGAGAGCAACTGAACTGAGCAAAAACTCAGACTTGCTAAACATAGTATACAATTTCGGGTCTTTAAGAACAAGCAATACTATCCTCAAATATTCCGTCTGATCATCCTCACTCTTAGAATAGATCAAAATATTGTCAATAAATACGATTCTAAAGAATAAAGGTATTGTAACACCCCAGAATTTTTTTCGAACTAAGAATCGTTTATCCTAGTGAGTGATATTTAACCATGGATTTAAAAATTTAACAAGTATTAAGGTCAGGTCACTATATTTAGCACCAATAATTCCAAAAAGAATTATATTGGAAATAGAAAAATCTGAAATTTTGCAAGTTAAACTAAGTATGAATTTTGGGTGAACTTCAAATGATCATGAGTCCATGTACATGATAATTTTGGTGTTATAGAAGATACCTTTGGAAATGTAATTTAATTATCTTTCCAAAGCCGCTGAGTTTGCTAAATTTTGAGTTCGGATGAGTGAGGGGTATTTTGGTCCTTTCCTTACCTAATAAGGTTTAATTCATTTTTAGTCATATTTTAATGTTATAATCCTTTTAGGTTAAATTTCATAATCCAAAAATACTATTAGGGTTTTAGTTGAGTGTTCAAGAAGAGGAAAGAAGAGAAAAGAAGAGAAAAGAGGAAAAGATCAAGCGTTCGTCGAGATTCTTGCGTCTTATTGCGGAATTTTGCCTTGGATCTAATGCCTAAGAGGTACGTAAGATTCCATAGTGTTGGCTTAGTTCACCCACATGCCAATCATGTATTTTTTTGAGCGAAATTTCATGCTTAAAGTTTAGAGATTAGAGTTTTTGATAAGTTTTTGAAAGGTGTTCTTAAAGTTCATTCTAAATCTTGTTGCGTTGGAGTTCTTATTAATTATTGAGATCAAATTGAGTAATTTTATTGTTTTCCTGTAAATTAGAGTGTAATTAAGTTAATTAATTGAATCCAAGTGTTTGGGGAAGAAATAATTCAAACTTAGGCGATTTAAGGTGAGAAAACGATCAAAAGTGCTCCGCAGAAACTTTGGGTTGGGGCCTGGCGTGGAACGCTTTCCAGAATACTCCAAAACAATCTCTGTCCGTCAAGGGTTGGGTTTACTTTAGAACCCTAGGATCGTCTGCCCAGTCTAGTTTTTATCCGATAGCTCAGTTTTAGTTAGTTTGAAGCGCACCTTAAGTTTTTTTTGAGTCTCGCTAATATAAGCTACTTCTAAACACCTAAAATGAGTCCTAACATGATCATAACCTTGAATTCATAGTTAAAATTCAAGGTACTGTTCAGAATTTTGTT
This sequence comes from Solanum pennellii, assembly GCF_001406875.1. NCBI lineage: Eukaryota > Viridiplantae > Streptophyta > Magnoliopsida > Solanales > Solanaceae > Solanum > Solanum pennellii. Next base: position 52,397,578 of record NC_028644.1, read on the forward strand.
TTGAGAATTCTTTCACACGTTCTAAGAAAGTTTTTTTGAGGAGTCTTCCACAACTTCTAGTAACTTGTTTCAACACTCAAGCAAATGAGTATAAGAGTTAAGAGTATGTATTCATTAGTCTACAATATCACCTAGATCCTTCTTATCATGAATCATAACTCCTGATTTCATAATTCACATCCAAGTGAGATTTATGTCACTCCCCAAGCTACCCCCGAGACGCCTACATGGAACCTAGGACCACAAGTGATCCATAGCTAACCCTGCTGGCATGATCATGAGCATACTAAACATAATAAACTATTTTGGAGGCTAAATCATACTTAAAATGAAAAGATGGAGACTAACTATTTTCTATAACTGAGATATTTGAAACAATGAGTTTAATACAAAAGAAATATTAACTCAATACTAAGCGGAATCTAACTATGTCTCTAAATAGCCTATAAACTAGACTAGAAATACTGGGACAAGCCCCAGCTAAATCTAGCAAAAACTGAACTAAATGACTAAAAACTTAAATGAAACTCATTATTGTTGTCCTCAGAGAATGAGGACTCACCACTAAATCTGTTCAACTGGAGATCGAGAGATCGATCTATGCTTGATCTGGATACTGAGAACCTGAACCTACATCACGAGAATATGATGCGTACGTATGCGTCAGTACTTGAAAGGTACTTAGCATATAGGATAGAGTAAAGTTGAAATAAAACATAACTGAACAAGCTCAAAAACAACTTTAATAATCTGAACGTGACATGCTGATTTCTGAGCTAACTGGATGCAATGACCAATTTATAACATGTTGAAACTGAATACTCAATATACTGATAAATGGTTAATGCAGAGAGTCTAACTGAACTGTGGGAGCTACTAATAACCAGTAATAAAACCACATGAGATAAATGTGGAGTCTGATGAATACGCCACATCGAGAGGACCCAATATACCCTGCCAAAGGTATAAAGGCATGGTGGCGTGATCACTAAACTGATTGCCCACAGTGGGGACTTACAACCTACATGGCTAGTAGTTTTTGGACTATTAGGTACGCTAAACCCTAGTCCTACTCGGTATTATGCTACTTCAAATGAATCCTATATATTTACTGATTATATATGAATTTCTATAAATAATTGATAGCTCGAACTAAATATGCAAAATGAGAATGAAACAATTAATCTGGTAATTGTGCATTTATAACTAAGGCATGTATATCTGAAGTGTCTGAAATATATGACCTAGCATGTGTAATTCAAGAACTAAAGAAATACAAAGCTAAGGTTTTGAAATTCATGCGATAATCTGAGTAATAAAATGATAATCTTACTTGGAACATATATTTAATAAATTCACGAAGTTATATCAACTTTCAATAAACCCTAGGTTTATTCACGATAAGAGAATCAAGAACTGACTGAAACTAAGGACCCAATGGGTGTAAGGAACCCACTAGTGAAATCCCACATACCTAGTGATGAAATCCACGTAAAATACTTATGTTTCGGGGATGGAACTACTGGAGTTTGTGGCGTTCTTGAACTAGGGTTCTTGAGCTTTTTTCTCCTCTCTTGCTTCTAATTTTCTATATTTTGATTTAATGATTTGACTTGGATATGTTTGTCTTGGAAAGGTCAAAAAGACCTTTGGGAAGGTCAAAAATACCTTTGGGAAGGTTGCAGTCGGGACTCACGATGGGCAGGACTGACGGTCCGTCGTGCGCCCGACGCCCTGTCGTTGGGTCCGTCGTGAGTGCCTGTTCGACAGGCCTTTACTAAAATGGGAATACCTTTTTACTCGGAGGTGTTATTTTAGCAAGGTCGGTGGATATGGAAATATAATTCAATTATATATCTGTGGGAAGGTCATGGGCGACCTAATTATGTTTGTGGTAAGAGTTATGATCATTTTAAGTTGACCTAACTGCATTTCCACCTACGGACCGTAGGTCCACCTACGAACATGTTGGTCCTCCATAGCTCTAGGCAGAGAGTGGTTGAAGGGAGTCTTGATTGACGGTCACGGACTATGATCCGTCGTTGGACCTACGGACCGTACGTCCATTCGTCATCCAAGACTTAACTAATTTTTCTAGGCTGAAATTTTTGGGAGTTTCTGATCCCGTCGACGGTTGTGCAGGATATAACGTGGTTCTGGCTACGGTCCGTCGATGCCACCATTGGTAGCACCTGTAGATTTTTCTGAAAAACTATTTTTTGGTCTTTTTTGGCTACAGGGTGTTAAATTATCTCCCCTTTGGGAACATTTGTCCTCGAATGAAGACTAAACTAGCTAAAATAGAGGGAGAGATGCAAACCCCACTACTAATCTCTGAGAACTGAGTTCTAACTGAACTGTGTTTTAAGTACATCCAATTACGCTAAAAATGAAAGTACAAACTGAGGGAACAGGATTTTAAAATTGAATTTACGCATCAATGACTTTAAAACTGAAGAGGAACTATTACCTCAAGCTGGAGTGGAATCGGAAGGAACAAGGTAAGGAAACTTGGCTTTAATGGCTGCTTCTGCTTCCCAAGTAGCTCCCTCTATGGACAGACTCCTCCACAAAATCTTGACTGAAGCGACTTCTTTGTTTCTCAATCTTCTAACCTGTCGGTCAAGAATCTCAACTGATACATCCTCATAAGAAAGACTATCTTTCACCGCCACACTCTATAATGGCACTATAGAGGCTTGGTCACCCACGCACTTCTTCAAGAGTGAGATGTGGAAGACCGGATGCACTGCTGCTAATTTTGCTGGCAACTCTAACTCATATGCCACCTTGACAATCCTTTTTAAGATCTTGTAAGGGTCTACATATCTAGGACTGAGCTTCCCTTTCTTTCCAAATCTCAACACCCCTTTCATAGGTGAGACATTCAGAAAAAAAACCAATCATCAACATGGAACTCTAGTTCCCTTGTCCTTACATATGCATAAGATTTCTAACGACTTTGGGTTGTTTTAAGTCTATATCTAATGAGTTTCACTTTCTGAATAGCATAAAGGAGTGAATCTGGCCCTATCGAAGCTGCTTCACCAACTACAAACCAACCAATACGAGATCTACATTTACGCCCATAGAAAGCCTCATAAGGGGCCATTTGAATGTTGGAATGGTAGATATTATTGTAAGTAAACTCAATAAGAGGAACGTGATCATCCCAACTACCTTTGAAATCGATCACACCAAGATCTCAACATATCCTCTAAGGTATGAATGGTTCACTCTACCTGCCCATCCGTCTGTGGATGAAATGTTGTACTAAGGTTAACTTGAGTATCAAGACCTTTTTTAATTGACTTCCAGAAATGAGAGGTAAAATGAGGAAATCTATCTGAGATGATAGACAAAGGAGCCCCTTGAAACCTCATAATTTCAGTAAGGTAAATCTTTGCATAGTCCTCTTCCGAATATGTAGTCTTGACCGCCAAAAAGCGAGAAGACTTAGTCATCCTATCAACTATTACCCAAATTTAGTCTTGTTGTCTGCGAGTACGAGGTAACCGTGTGATGAAATCCATTTTGATCACATCCCGCTTCCAAGTAGGAATATCAATCTCCTATATCCCTCTTCATGCCATTCCACCAAAGACTTCCCGTAGATCGCAACACTTCTTAGTGGCACCTGGAACAATAGAATACTTGTAGTTATGAGCTTCTGCAAGAATATGCTGCCTCAATCCTCCAACATCAAGAACACACAATCTACCTTGGTAGAGAAGTACACCATCTCCCCCTTTGGAGAAAACCTCCACTCTCTGATTGGTGACTGCACCCTTTGGTTCATGAAATATCGAATCACTGTCTTGCTTTTCCTTAACCTCCACTACCAAAGACGATTCTGCCCCATTCTGAACTGTTACACCACTGTCTGATAAGCTCATAAGGCGAACTCCTAAGCGAGCAAGCCTGTGAACATCCTTCAATATCCCCTTCTTGTTTCCTCAACATATGCTACACTACCCATAAATAATCTTCAAAGAGCATCGTCAACTACATTCGCCTTTCCAGGATGATAATGCACACTCATATCATAATCCTTAAGGAACTCAAGCCATCTCATCTGGCGAAGATTCAACTCATTTTGGGTTAACACATACTGAAGGCTCTTATGATCTGTGAACACATCTAAATTAACACCATACAAGTAGTGTCTCCATATCTTGAGTGCAAACACCACTGCTGCAAGCTCGAGGTCATGAGTTGGATAGTTCTTCTCATGCACCTTAAACTTTCTAGAGGCATAAAATATAACCTTATCTCTTTGCATCAACACACAACAAAGGCCAACCTTGGATGCATCGCAATAGATCACATAACCATCTGAACCCTATGGTAGAGTCAAGACAGGAGATGTAGTCAATCTAGTTTTCAATTCTGTGACGCTTTTCTCACAATAATTTGACCATTGGAACTTGACCATCTTATGAGCCAACCTAGTCAATGGTGAGGCTATGGATAAAAATCCTTCCACGAACATTCTATAATAACCTATAAGACCTAAGAAACTTCTAATATCTGTAGCAGAGGAAGGTTTGGGCCATTGTTTCACTGCTTCTATCTTTTGTCAATCTACACAGATCCCTTTGCTAGATACAATGTGACCAAGGAAAGCAACGGATTGCAGCCAAAACTCACATTCAATAAACTTAGCATATAACTGGCGATCTTCGAGAGTCTGCAGAACAACTCTCAAATGACTTGCATGTTCTAGCTCACACCTAGAGTAAATGAGGATATCATCAATGAAAACGATAACGAACAAGTCTAAGTACTGTATGAACACTCTTTTAATCAAATACATGAAATCTTCAGGAGAATTGGTTAGTCCAAATGACATAACTACAAATTCATAATGACCATACCGAGTTCTGAAGGCTTTTTTCGGAATTCCACTATCTCTGACTCTGAGCTGATGATAACCCGATCTGAGGTCTATCATTGAGAAATGACGAGCACCTTGAAGTTGTTCAAACAAGTCATCAATCCTGGGGATGGGATACTTATTCTTGATTGTGACCTTATTCAACGGTCTATAGTCAATGCACATTCTGAGGGAACCATCTTTATTCTTTACGAACAATACTGGTGCACCCAATGGTGAAATACTAGGTCTGGTGAAACCCTTATCTATAAGGTCTTTCAACTGCTCTTTCAATTCCTTAAGCTCTGTTGGAGCCATTTTATAAGGAGGAATAGAAATAGGCTGGGTATCGTTAAGGAGATTAATTCCAAAGTCGATTTCCCTTTCGGGAGGAACCGTGGGAGATCTTTTGGAAATACTTCTGGAAATTCATACACTACTAGAACTGACTCAAGAGATGGGGTTTCAAGATAGAATCCTTAGCCCGAACTAGATGATAGATATAACCCTTAGATATCATCTTTCTGGTCTTAAGGGAAGAAATAAATCGACCCATAGGAGCTAGGCTACTACCCCTCCATTCTAAGATTGGTTCCGCTGAAACTGAAAACGAACAATCCTAGTTCTACAATCGACTGAGGCATAACATGAGTGTAACTAATCAATGCCTAGAATGACATCCGAGTCTACCATTTTTAATTCTACTAAATCTGCTGAGGTGACTTTCTGAGAGACTATGACAGGGCAATTTCTGTATACCTATCTAGCTATAACTGGGTCAGCGACTGGAGTAGACAGTGAGAAGGGTTCTGAGAGAGTTCCTGGACTGACACTGATTTGGAGCGATATACTAAGTTACAAAAGAAAAGTTGTGTTTGTTGTCTTTCCACTGAGTGAACCATTTGTGAGTCACATCCTTGAGTTTGTAGGATGCCAATCTCACCTATCACTACTACTTACCTGCATCACACCAAATATATATTTGACCTCATCAATGAACTTACGTGGGTCCTTACCAAATTGCGATCCTAAAAATATTGGCGGATTCATCCAACCAAAATCACAAACAATGGCTGCCACTAATCGGTCATTTCTATTAGTAGGAACTAGAACCTGCTGATTGTTCTGATTGGTCATACTCTAAGAAAAAAACTAAATTAGCGTTCTGAAATACTGCATTTGAACTTCCTTATCTTGTACTAGATGAATTGTGTTAGCAATGCGTGTATTAAAAGTCCATGCCGAAGATCTAAGAGAAGGCTTGATCTGAAACACAGAACGTCGAGATAGGGTGGAATAATATAATACCTCACGCACGATAAGAGTAACAAGAAAGTGAAGTTTTTCCTAAAAAAATTTATAGACTCCCTAACATTAGATGTGGCGCACTTCACACCCATGAAAAGTACTATACTTGGTGAGGCTTTTTAAGACATCTTAGGACTCTTGAACCTAGTTCTCTGATACCATGTTTTGTCACACCCGGAGATACCCCCGAGACGCGGACACAGAAGCTAGGAACATAAGTGATCCCAAGCTAACCCTGCTGGCATGATCATGAGCATAATAAAGATAATAAACTGTTGCGGAAGATAAAGCATACTTATAATGAAAAGATGGGGAATACTCATATTCTATAACTTAGATACTTGAAACAATGAGTTTAATACAAAAGAAATATTAACTCAATACTAAGCTGAATCTAACTATGTCTGAAAAATAGTCTCTAAACTAGACTAGAAATAGTGGGACAAGCCCCAACTAAATCTAGAAAAAAACTGAAACTAAATGACTAAAGACTTAAATGAAGCTCATGACTGTTGTCCTCGAAGAATGAGGACTAACTACTGAATCTCCTGAACTAGAGATAGTGAATTCTATAAATTAACTGATTATATATGAATTTCTATAAATGTTGGATAGCTCGAAACTAAATATGCAAACTGAGAATGCAATAATTAATCTGGTAATTGTGCATTTATAACTGAGGCATGTATATCTGAAGTGTCTTAAATATATGACCTAGCATGTGTAATTCAAGAACTAAAGAAATACAGAGCTAGGGTTTTGAAATATATACGATAATCAGAGTAATAATATGATAATCTTATTTGGAACATATATTTAATAAATTCGGGAAGTTATATCAAATTTCTAGAAACCCTAGGTTTAATCATGATAAGAGAATCAAGAACTCACTGAAACTAAGGACCTAATGGGTGAAAGATACCCACTAGTGAAATCCCACATACCTGGTGATGAAATCCACGGAAAAATACTTAAGTGTCGGGGCTGGAACTGCAGGAGCTTGTGGCGTTCTTTAACTAGGGTTCTTGACCTTTTTTCTTCACCCTTGCTTCTAATTTTCTATGTTTTTATTAAATGATTTGACTTGGATATGTTTTAATCATGTTTCTAGGCTTAAACTTACTAAAATCTTATGATTTAGGGTCAAAACGATGTAACTTAGGGTTTAAACGGAGTGGGAAAGGTCAAAAAAACCCTTGGGAAGGTTGTTGTCGGGCCTCACAAGGGCCAGGACTGACGGTTCGTCGTGCGCCCGACGCCCAGTCGTTGGGTCGATCGAGAGGGCCTGTTCGATATACCTTTACTAAAATAGGCATAACTTTTCACTTGGATGTCTTATTTTTGTAAGGTAGGTGGATATGGAAAGATAATTCAATTATCTATCTGTTGGTAGGTCATGGTAGACCTAATTCATTTTGTGCTAAGAGTTATGATCATATTAAGTTGACCTAACTGCATTTCCCCTTAACTGGCTGCAAATTTTCCACCTACAGACCGTAGGTCCACCTACGAACCATGCTGGTCATCCATAGCTCTTGTAAGAGAGTGGTTCAAGGGAGTATTGATCGATGGTCACGGACTACAGATTGTCGTTTGACCTACGATTATATGTCCGTCCGTCATCCACGACTTAACCAATTTTTCTAGGCTGAAATTTTTGGGAGTTTCTGATCCCATCGACGGTTGTGCATAACAGACCATGGCTTAGGCTACGGTACGTCGATGCCACCGTCGGTAGCACCTGCAGATTTTTCTGAAAAACTAATTTTTGGTCTATTTTGGCTACGGGTTGATACAAGTTAAGAGTAGAGGTCAAGAAAGGCTTTAAGTTAAATCGTGAATCTTTACTATTAAGATTGCGTTAAGATTTGAGGTAGTAAGTAAGAGAATGAGAATAGTTGTATACATGAGTTCCATCTAGTTACTTATACCTTCGAGTCACGTCGTTTATGCCCATAACTTTCGTATGAGTTTCATAAATTGTGTGTCATTGAGAGTAGTAGTATCACCAAGTTCTAAGTCATGAGTATTGAGTTGTTATTCCGATATTGAGTTAAAAAGTACCTTCTAGTTCCAGAGTTGCGCAGTTCATGCTCATAATTCCACATGAACTCTCCAAGTTAAAAACCATGTAATTATCCATAAACATGAGATCATGATCCTTAAATACATACTTCAATTTAAGAAAATTTTAGATCAAAGTCAAGGAAGCTAAGAAGTCTAGAAGTTAGAAAAAAGTCAAGTAAAGTTATAAAGTTTTCTAGAGTTTTTCACAAACGTTTCACTTCGTTTTAAAAGATTCAAAGTTCAAGTCAAGCAAGAGAAATGAGTTGAGTTCATTTCTTAAAAGTTATAGGGGAACTAATTATTCCCTAATAGTTAAGTTTTCAAGAAAGGAAAGAGTATCAATTTAGTTCTGTTCTCAAGAGTTATAAGGTAACTATGTAATCCCTAAGCGTTTAATCAAAATGTTTTAAAACTTTTGAGAAATAAAGGAAGCCAGACTTCCAAAGAGCCTATGGCTTGTTTGAGGAAAACAAAGAGCAAATTATGATTTCCAAGAGACCTTTTTAAAGCTAAGTCTTGAGCACTAATCTCAAATCACAGAATCAGTATAATTTTAAATATGAGATCTAGTATATTTTTGTGAGTAATATTAAGCATTGGTATGGGGGAGAGTTCAGATAACTCACATCCCCCATAAACCATGTAGCCACCATGGGTAGAAAAGGGTCATACTTGTTAGATGAACCTTTTTTGCAGTTTACTAGTGGATCCATTAGGCAGCTCAAATCTTGTATCTTTGACCGGGTATAATATGACCTGGAAGAATGAGGGTATATCGTTATAGAATCATTGTAGGTCTTCAGTGATGGTTTTCGGTTAGAGAAACTCCCACAATATTAGTTACATGGTTCCTCAAGGATTCTACTTAGTATAAATGAGGGTATGAGACTTCACTCATGCATTGCATAGGTAGACTTTGAGAGGGAGCATTATATATATTTTATGATATTTTTATCATGTGTTAACATCCTGTTTTTTAAAAAACTTTTATTTATATTGAACTTGTTTTAAACTACTTTTTATTGAAATGAGTTTAGTTAAGTATCATGAGTTGAGTAATTTAAGTTGAGTATCGTTAGTTGAGTATCACATCTTTGAGTTCAGTATTTAATCTCTATGTTTAGTATCTTATTCTTGAGTATTCATTGGGTTTTAAGTTTTAGAAGAGGTAAGTATGTTTCCATATTTTTATTGAAGTATCAATTTTAGGTTATGCTTTAGAATTACCCTTACATGCTCATACATTCCACTTACTGAGTCAATTGGCCTGCATCATGATGCAGACAAAGGTATTCAAGATCATTCACAAGAGCTTTGTTGATACATCTGAGATTTGAGTTAGCTATGGTGAGCCTCCTTGATTCCGGAGGAATTCATTTATTTTTATGCTTAGTTAGGAGGTCGTGGATCCTGTCTTGATTTCCTTCATTATTCGTTCGAGGCTTTATAAATATATAGTCAGTTTAGTTAAGGAGTCTGTATTTTGCATTTATTTTATTAAATTTTTTCATGACTAAAGTTTCCTATTTAATGGCGATTTGAATATATTAGTTTTATTCAAAGTTTTTCAATTGAGTTGAAGTCTAGTAAAGTTGAGTTTATTGAAATTTATTTCAGTCTTAATCTTTGTATGCATAAGTAAGTCTTCCACTCATATTCAGTCAGGATGTGGTTTCTTAGGGACCAGTAATGGTTCTTGAGTGTCAGCCATTTCCAGGGTGTAGGCTAGGTTCGTGACAGGCATTTCCTTAACACCGTATTCATAAGATCAATAAAACTTGTAAGGGCATTCGTTATACCAAAATACATTACTAAGAATTCCAAGTGACCATACCTTGGTCGAAATGTTGTTTTAGGATTATCAACATTACTAAGAAATAAAAGAGACCATACCTAAGTTGGTTATAGCAGGTATTTATTCATTATAGTGACCTTATTCAGTTAGCGGTAATCAATGCACATCCCAAGTAACCCATCCTTGTTTTTCACAAATAGTACCGGTGCACCCCATGGAGATATGATAGATTGAATAAAACCCTTCTATAATATTTTTTTGAGTTGTGCTTTTAACTCTTTCAATCGGCCGAGGCCATCCAGTAATGAGGAATAGATGTTGGCTTTGAATCTGGAATAACATCAATGCGGAAGTCTATTTACCGTTCTGGAGGAATGCCTAGCAAGTCATTAGAAAAAACCTTAGGAAACTCCCTCACTATTGGGACTGACTCTAAATGAAGAGTATCGGACTAAACGTCCTTAACCCATACAATATAATAAATACAACCCTTAGAAATAATTTTGCAAAATTGCCCTCTAGGAATTGAATATTCCCCTTTCCATTCAAAAATGGTCTTATGAGGAAACTGAAACTTTACTACCCGAGTCCTACAATCAATGGAAGCAAAACAAGAACGCAACCAATCCATCCCCAAATGACATAAAAATCAAACACTAAGTCTACAAAATAAATTCGAGTAGCTTTATGACGTAAAGAAATAGGATAATTTTTTTATACTCTTTTTGTAACAATTGAGTCACCAACTGGAATAGACACTGAAAAGTATTCTATTAGAGTTTTGGGGAGTACATAATATTTCATAGATAACAAAGGTGTAGAAAAAGATAAAGTAGTACCAGGGTCTAACAACAAATAAATATGAATGGGGAACACTTGTAACATACTAGTAACAACATTCGGGGATCCCTAATGATCACTTTCGGATTGGAGAGCATAAAAGTATCTCTTCTTTGGAGCATCTAAATTAGAACCTCTTGGGGGGCTTGATTACCCTTGCTTTTGTTAGAATAACAAGTTTGGCAATATTTTAGTTGATGCCCACCCTTTCTGCATCTAAAGCACACACCCATACTGACAAGACAGTCACGTTTATACTTCTTACTACATTTTACACATGTAGGACTCTCGACATAAGAACCACCTCCACTAGCACCCTGTGGCTTAAAAGTAGGTACCCTTTCGTTGTTAGTATTAGAAGTATTAGTGCTACCTTCATTATAAAACCTCTTCTTTAACTTTGGTTTGCCTTGAACCACAAGTCTGGTTTTAGATGAATTGTTATCCTCTACACTTGTCCTCTTCTATTCTCTACCAACCTGCCTAAGCTTTTCTTCCTCAATTTGTTTGGCATGAACCATAAGGCGTGAAATGTTCATTCTTGGAATGAGAATAGTCAAAGGACACTCGTTTACCACCAAGAAAGGTACCCCCATGTCCTATTTATTCTTACTGGCCTATGAGTCTTCCACTAAGATTAAGGCATTCATAGATAATTGAGTGAACTTACACACGTACTCTTTCACACTCATACCTCCTTGGCGAAAGCTGATGAATTTATGTATCTTCCTTTCCCTTAAATCTATTTGAAAAATTCAGTCAAGGAAAGCCGACTTGGACATTTCCCAATCAATTGTGACCTCTCCCACAGTTCTTCCTCTTTCAACTATTCATACCGAACCTGATCTACGTCCTTCAACCGGTAGGAAGTCAAACCCTTTTCACGATTAGTCAGTCCCATAGCATCAAGAACCTTGCACACTTAATCTATAAAGCCTTGTGAATCCTCATCCAATTTGGATCCATAGAAGGTAGTGAGATTCGTTCTAGTGAAATCCTTTATCCTTGAAGTGGTTATGCTAGCATTCAGATTTGGTTAAACTATTGCATCTCTACTGACTTGAGCCGTAAAAGCCTGAATCAGGGCCTGAAGAGACATCTTAATCTCCATATTAGTCATATATATCGCTCCAACATGCACTTGAGGATTCCGAGGAGCATGGGGAAGATTCCTCTTATTGACATTCTATTCTTATCCTCTCCTTGCATTACTTCTCCTTGAATTAATTTCCTATAATCGTAATAAAGAGTTTAGAAAGAAGGGTGTAGGGTTATGTATTTAACAAGGAATAGAGAGTAATGAAATAAGGTAAAAACGCCTAAACGTCTTATAGCCTCGTGCTCATAAGTGTGTAACGCTTCACACACATAAACAAGACTCTATTGGATGAGGTTTTTATAAGACCTCAATTCTAAATATTATTTCCAAAATCTTATGCTTTGATACCAAGTTTGTTACGATCTGGGGTTACCCCCTAGACGTAGCATGGCAAAGTTAACCCCAAAGGGATCGAATACAATCTCTTAGCGTAACATACACATAGTATCCTATGAAATAATCCGTAAAATTTAAATTATTCAAACAAAATTCATACTTCAAATATCATCAACAAAGATTTATGAATTGCTAGACTGGTCTCACTAAAACCATCTAAACTTAAGAGTACGAAATTAGGGACTCAACCCTTTTACATCGATGAAAGTCAAAAGAAAATAAAGTACGTCTAAAACTGAGCTGAAATAATAATTTATTCCTCGAAATGGAGGACTCACCAAAACATAAGAAATTTTCCACCCAAGCTTTACTTTGAAGAACAAAGCTCTGCTTTGAAGAAGAAGGACTCACCTACGAATTCCTTGAAGCAACATATTTATTACCATAATCTTAAAGATTACCTCACTCCATAATCATGATTGAGGAACTATAAAAGTGCATGAAAGTCATCTATTCATATCATATCATACCATAAGGAAACCATTCTACAACATCCAAATAGGTCCTCATGTGCAATGTAAAAGTTAAGTCTCATACCCTCACTCTTACCAAGTAAAGCCATTAAGAAGTCCTATTATAATTTCTATCATATTCATTATCTTATTATTATTAGGAAATATTATCCATAACCAACATAGACCATGTGAGTTTACATGGAATTCGGTGTCATATAACCCCACATAGAAAGACTACGTTCTTACTTGTCAATGGTAGAACTAATCATATTTATATTCTAAGTGGATCCACTAGGAAATTCCTATGTTCGGCACATATTTATTGGATAGGGATATTTCTACTAGAAACCCAACCTATTGCTTTAGAGGAGGAGCTTCAATTTAATTAGTTTACTTTAGATGACCGAACCTATTGCATTAGCAGAGGGGACTTTTCTTCATTATCCATATTCACTCTGTACTAAGCACTTCTTCCCAATTATACATAATTAGTATGGAATTGTATCTACATGTGTGAAGGCATACTTTACCCTTCATTCAATAAAACTCACTAAATAGCGTATAGATTCATTTAAGTGAGAACTATTTTTCACCTTAGAATAATTATTTTAGGGTGAGTATCTTTCAACACACTATTCGTAGTGTTTTCATTACTCATTCAATCAACATAACAACAGCAACATCATCCTAGACTATTCATACATAAACATGAGTAAGGATAGGGCAAATTAGTCCTTCAACAACACCTCAATTCACATAATAGTAATAGGATTCCTCACTTATTAAATGAGTTCACAAGTTCATCAATAACTACCAACAACCACAAAGAATCCTTGACACTTTAACCCTAACAAAGTCATTAATCAAGTCTCACACTCACATTTTTTAAATACTATCATCAACATGAATAAGTAATACACAATAATGATCACATTGCATCAATAACTTCCTTAAAATTCATGAAATTGGGGTCATGCGGTAGTTCACAGGTTCATGAGAGTTTTACTATAAAATCACCATTAAAACTTCAAACCATTCATAACATACATCAAAAAACCAAATTATTATGTTTTTAGAAAGAACCCATGGCTACAAAGATAATCCTAATTTTGAATCTTAAACCCGTTTTCGAAAATTAAAGTAGAAGGGTTTCATGGAGCAAAGTATTCCATGAATCAAGATGTTAAACCTGGAGCCTACACCCTGGACGTGGCCGGCACCCAACTACCATTACTGTCCATGAGCGAACCCTTGTCCTGACTTACTTACTCAGTGGAAGACTCAACTCAAATCAATCAATAAAATAAAATATGGTTAAGAGAAATACTTAATATGATAGTCTGGCCAAAATTGTACTTAAGTCTCTACTCTTAAACAAGTGAAAATTAAAAGGTAAAAGAGATTCCAAAACTGAACTACTAAATGTCTATGAAGCCTTTAAACCGACTGAGATGGATGTTTGGACAGACCCCACAACATCCTAATGAAGTAAACTAGTAAAGAAAATGAAAATGATGTCCTTTGGAATGCAAGAAGGTTCACCACTGACTTTGGAGTTCAATCTGGATCAACGAAGCACTGTGTGCTGATCCTCCTTACCTGCGTCTGCATCGTAAAACGGTGCAGGCCAACTGGCATCAGTACATTTAATGTACAAGTATTCTAGTTGGAATGCTAAACACAACAATAATGCTTGAAAGGAGTAAGAATGAACTAACCTTTTCTTTGCCCAACTCATGAAATAACAACTCAATATAAAGCAATAAGGACACATGAGATATAAGAAAACTTATAAAATAGTGTATACACTTAGTTTATTAGGGATAAACAATAATAAGACTGGGGAGAAATGGGACCTCCATGTGACCCTAGCGTTTTGAGAGGCGGGGGGCTCCAAATTCTTTGAACCATTAATATACTCAATACCCAATAGTTTAGATTCATAAAACAGCCCCAACAAGAATTCAACCATTGTTCATTAAGAACTTCCATGTTCATAAATCAGTCTACACTTAGATTTCTGAACTGAATCAAATTGGGTGTGGGTGAAAGAACAAAACAATAAAAGATCTCACATACCTGAAACTGATCATCCCCGACGAAACTCTCTCAACGGTCTTGGTGAAATCTTTGTCTTTTCTCCTTTCTCCTTCTGCTCTTCTCTTTTCTCCCATGACCTAAGCGTATTCAATATTTTAAAAATTGACTTAAGGCTTAACTTTTCCCTTAATAAATAACACATATTAGGAATTAGTAGGGTTAAAAGACTACTTTACTGTTACTAATATCCGGATTGAATTCTCCTATATCAAATAGCCCAACTTCTTAAAAGCATAGCTCACTCATATGATATCAACTTCCGAAAGGCATATCTCAAGGGATTTCTAACCATATAAAGAACTAACCATAAATCCTCCTGATGTGCGACTTATGGCCGTTTGAAAATGACTAAAACATAACTTTTACACTTGGGAAATTTTCCAGATTTACCTATTTATTCTTGGTTTCTTAGCTTATTATGAGTTGTTTCAAGTTACAAAATGTTGCAAAAGTTTCCCATACCTTTATTTGAAGTTTTCCATGAAATTGGAGTGAAAACTTCAAGCTTGAACCCTAATATTCAAGTTCATGGTGTTTTTCAATGGATGAACTCTAGAGAGTGAAGTATTAAAGAAGAGAGGATTTGATTTTTTGAAGTGGTTGTTTGTGAAAGTGATTTATTTTTGGTGTATTTTATTATAAAAATAACTTTTAAAATTATTTAGAAATAATATAAAATGTACTCCCTTATTAAATTAACTTAAAAATAATATTTACGAAAATGTCCCTTACCCACAAGGATTTGCGAAATAAAACAAGGCAAAGTCCAAGGAAGCATTTCAAGGACCTTGAATTGATGTTCCTTCCTTGAACCCTCCCTTAAACTTATACTAAGACAAATAGCTGGACATTTTTATACCTCAAATATATACATAAACTTGTAAGGTTCATACGTTAGACTCAAGTTTCACCTATAAATTTTATGCGTGTTACATAATCATGATATCTGAAAAATTAAAATAAATAAATTACCAAAAATTAATTAAAATATTAATTTTTAAACGGTCTAAATAAAAAAGCAAGGAAAAAACAATTGTTTGGTTAATTATTTCGCTTTATTTCTAACACTAATCAATTGACATGATTTGTGTAATCATTTTATATCATGCATAATTTGTTACTTTGGTGTAAATTTAAAGCTAGAAATGAACATTTTTATGAATATGTCATCAAATTTCGAGAAAAGATTAATTTATGTCATCTATCAAAAGTTGGTGAAATGGTCTAATGTACCCTTATAATTGTATATGTATTCAAAAGCCTCCTATATAACATTTTGTTAGCTAAACTCTTAAACTCATTAAAAATATATATTTTAAACTCTTTTCTAATATGATCTTTCTACGTGTAATCCAACCTCTTATACATGTAATTTCATATAATTTTTTAGTGACATCTAAGAAATTAAATATTCAAAAAATAATAAACAATCAAATATTTAATTTTTGTAAGTTTTGAGTTTTTTTAAATATCCATGGTGTTCAGTCTTCATATGTGTTTAAAATTTGAGCACCAATTCATGTCAAATAGATGAAATTCTTTATTTGACTTCATCAAATTTCAACTTCAAGTCCACTAACACAAATATATCGAGCCCCAATCACAAATTTGAATTAATTTCACAATTATATTAGACTCATTTGTTGTTCTTCAAGCTTCTCAATGATGTTTTTCCCTTATTTGATACTCCCGCTATCCTATTTACTTGTCTATTTTTTACTTACCAGACCTATAAAAAATAATTTGCATAGTGGGTTTACCATTATACCCCTATTAATGGATAGAATTTCAAATTAATTTGCTCATTAAAGAGGATCTACTTTTTTTAAAAAAATATTAATTCTCTAAATTAATTGATGATATAATAGGTAATTTTTTTTTATTTTGCAAAAATAGTCAGTTACAAAGGACAAATAAAAAGTCAAAATTGAATAAATAGAAAACTGATAGAGGGAGTAGTAAAAAAATTAATAATAACATTAACCCATTAAAATATTTAAGTGGATGGAGGAACGAAACAAACTTTGAAATTTCATACTACTAAATGATAGAATGGAGAAGGGCCTAAAATGCCCTCAAACTATTTGAATTGGTATAAGATTACCATTCATCCACCTTTCGCCTTAAAATACCCTTGGCATCCATCGTTTAGCTCAAAATATCCTCGATGTTAGTACTTTGGCTCATATTTTCCGTAATTTTTATTACTTCCCTTAAAGTAAAATTATTAAATATTTATTTATTATGTTTCTTTTTGTGATTGGTTCAAGTTAAAATACTACTCAAATAAATAATAAATCATATTTTAAAAAACTTAATTTTTATAAAACCACATATGATTCATATTTTTCCCGATTTACTTGAAAATAATATTTAGAAATAATTGATTTCAAATATCTTCCTATTGACCTATTTTATATCAATCCGAATTTAATATATTGTAACACATTTCATAAGTGGAGATCCAACTAAATTTCATACTCTCCTCGTCTGATTGTCCATCTAAAAACTTATTATATTTATTAATATAAAATTTCCTATCAGTTATCCAAATGTCTTGTTCATTTTCTTTTTTATTTTTTTAATCTCATATCGTAATTGGGACTCAAACTTGAAATGAACACACACACGCACACACACACACACAGTTTGTATTTTTGTTATGGTAAGATGACGATAAGGATCATAGAAATGATTATTTTATTATTTTATTTTAAATTTTAGTTATACACAAAATAAAAATACAATATTCCAATATATTTGCTTAATTATGTCATATTTTAATGAACTAATTATTTCTACATGAATGTATTGTTATTTTCCTCCTTTTCTCTCTCTCTTTTGGCATAAATGAAAAAAAAATTCAAATGACGCACAAGATCCAAATAGAAAACTTTTCAAAGAAATAGGATGTGAAGGGCTAGGTGTGAGGGGCTAGGCGCAGGGAAGAGTGTAGATAGTAGATGCATAAACTTTTTTTAAAGTTTTTAATTTACTATGGAATTCAAAATCAATCATATGAGCTTATTTTAGCCTAAAATGCCCTTAAATTGTAAAATTTGGTACAACATTTATTGTTACAACGACATTTTTACATAGTGGGACTAAGTCCTGTTGTGACGACATGATCCTTAAGTTTTTGCGGTGGCATTCCTTTAGTTAAAGGATCAGCTAACATTACTTCAGTGCTAACATGTTCAATGACCACTTTCTTGTCTTTAACACGTTCTCTTATTGCTAATGTCTAGATATTTGATGTCGATATGTTTGCTTTAGCTACCACTTTTATTGTTCTTATCCATAAGATAACAACTGAATTGTCACAATGTAACCTTAATGGCTTAGATAGTCGATAATTCTGAGTCCAGAAATAAAACTCCTTAACCATACACCATGTGAGGTTTCCTCAAAACAAGAAAAGAAGTAAGCCTCCATATTGTAAGTAGTAACTAGAGTTTGTTTGGCAATTCGCCAAGATATAGCTCCACTGGTTAACATAAGTGTGTATCCTGAAATTGATTTTCATGAACCAACATAGCCAGAAAAGTGTGAATCAGAGTAGCCAATGACTTCCAAATTATTTGATCGTTTATACATAAGCATTTAGTCTTTTCTTCCTTTAAGATACGTTAAAACTTTCTTTGAAGCTCTCCAGTGGCCAAAACCTGGATTACTTTGATATCTTTCTAACATTCCAACAACAAATGATATGTCAGGTCTTCCACAATTCAGAGCATACATCAAGCTTCTGACAACAGAAGCGTAAGGTATGTCCTCCGTTTGTTCCCTCTCAAGATCATTTTCAGTCATTGATTAAAATAGAACTTGTCACCCTTCACGATAGGATCTACACTTGGTGAACAATCCTTCAATCGAAACCTCTCTAAAATTTTAATGATATAGGATTCTCGAGATAAACATAAGGTACCTTGATGTTTGTCTCGATGAATCTTAATGTCAATAACATAAGATGCATTACCCATGTCTTTCATAACAACACTTTTAGATAGAAATTATTTGACCTCATGTATCATTTCCTTATCATTGGATGCATGTAAGATATCATCCACATATAGGACTAAGAAACATATTTTACTCCCACTATATACATTGATCCATAATGTTCTCAACAAGTTGAATGAAGCGATAACATTATAAAATTTCAAATACCATTGATGGGAATCTTGTTTTAGTCCATATATAAATTTCTTTAACTTCGATACCAAGTGTTCACCATTACTAGAGGGGAATCCTTCAGGTTGTCTCATGTAAATCTCTTCCTCTAGATCACCATTGAAAAAATGTAGTTTTCGCATCCATCTGTTGTAATTCTAAGTCAAGTGTGCTACTAATGCCAAAATTATGCGAAAGGAGTAATTTTTAGACACAGGAGAATATTTCATTGTGTAATTGATTCCATTCTTTTGAGTGAATCATTTATCAATGAGTCCTTCTTAATATCTTTATATGTTGCCTGATGAGTCCTTTTTAGACTTAAAGACCCATTTACATCAAATGTCTTTAACACCATTAGGAAAATAGACAAGATCCCAAACCTTGTTATTTTCCTAGATTTCATCTTTTTTGAATTCATGACTTATGAAAATGACTCAGGATCCAACTCCAATATCAGATTCTTTCAAATATCCAACAGTCACTATGAATTGATGATTTTTTTTCTCTAGCAGATGTTCTCACTGTTGCACCAACATGCTTCTGTGGATCATGTTGTTCAACTGGTAGTTCACTAATTTTAGGAATTACTTGAACAACTTGATCGATATGCATATTTTAAGTAGTTTTTTGAATCTTATTTATTTGTTGCTCAACACTCAATTGAACTTGAGGGGGGTAGTATGTACATAAATAAATTTTTTAATTGAAGAGGAAGGTTGATGAACTCTTATAGAAATTGTATTATGTAATTGATCACTACAAGTAATTAAGTCATTTTCAAGAAATTTTACATTTCTTGATTCCACAATTCTAATACTGTTAGATGGATAGTAGAATATGTATCCTCTAGACCTTTCAGCATATACAATAAATTATCCACTAATGGTCCTAAGATCCAGTTTCTCTTCTTGTGGGTTGTAAATTCTAACTTCAAATGATCATCCCCATACATGTATATGTGTTAAAATAGGTTTCCAACCTTTGAATAACTCAAAAGGTGTCTTTGGTAAAGCCTTTGTTCGAACTTGGTTTAATATATACGTTGTTGTCTCAGGAGATTCAATCCATAAGGACTTAGGTAGCTTAGAGCTACTTAACATACTACGCAGCATGTCCAACATTGATTTGTTTCTTCTTTCTGCTACACCATTCTGATCTGGAGAACCATGTATAGTATTTTGGGCAACAAGCCCATTTTGTTGAAGAAACTTCACATACGAACCTTGTGCTTGTCCATATTTTGCACATCTATCGTGACACTCACCACATTTATCTGTTCTCACAATCTTAATCGTTAAAACTTTAAAGACTTCTAATGCTTTGCTCTTTTTATGAAGCATGTAGAGATATACATATCATTAATAAAAGTGATAAAGTATTTCTGACCATATGCGTCCATGTTTGAACAACATATATTTGGATATATAATTTCTAATATGGTTGAACTCCTCTTGCCACCTTTATTTGACTTCTTGGTTGATACACTCAAACTTACTTCTACAATAAGAAGTAAAGCGGTCGTATCAAGTAAAGAACCCAACTAATGAGGTTGGGATCTTTCCCACGAGGAAAATAGTTCAGACTTAACTTCAATCTATTATTACTATTATTTAGTCAATTATTTACTTAGAAAAGAAAAAACAATAAAAGGGGGGGGGGGTTATTTCTAAATTAATAAAGATAACTAACTAAATTAAAGTAATACACTAACAGAATCAAACATTGGAGTTTAATCAATTAATAAAAGTAACTAGGGTATAAGTGTTCCCCACAGGTCCATAATTTTATAATGCTAACAATAACAATTATTTCCTAGTATCTTGCATGCAAAGTGATAAGTTATGTATTTGTAAATACTTGGTCCGGCATCTAGAAAATTTCACTCCGCACCTTGGTCCGGCTACGTGTGTTGCTATACTAACCCTTACCTTTACCTCTTATTTAACATTGTATTCGATATTTGACTATTTTATTACGTCGTGCCAATCAATACTAGCCTATTAGATAGTACACACTAAATCTCTGTTGATAATTCTTTTCCTATTATCTACCTCCTTGGTCCGGCAAGTAGTATTAAGGCGATTTGTAATGTTGGCCATCCATTAAAAAGACTTCTAAGCAAAAGAATTTTCAATACATGCAAGACACTATTCTAGAATTGTTATTTTAGTTAGATTTTACCTCATTATTCACCCATGATTCCCACAACCCTAGTTTTGGAGTTTAGTTACCCATAGTGATAATCACAATATTCATATATGTAATATAAGAATTCATGCACTTACTTCAATGAGAAATAATAAAATCCAGAATTTCACTTGATAAATCATCAAAAGCACCAACAATCAACTCAAGAAAAAGTGTATCTATTACTGAAATTAATCGAGGACTAAAAACTCTCCAATATTATAACAATCACAAAGTCTACTAACAAAGAGTCTAACTTAAGAGAATCTAACCCCAAAATTGTAGTTTTTCGAACTATTTATTAAAAAAAAAACTTAATAAAAGAAGGACTTTAATTGCTGAAAATCTATCAAAACACGGCTGTATCAACGGACCTCATGACGGACCGTCGTGGTCATGAAGGGCCGTCATGGTCAGGATGGGCCGTCATGGCCTCTGTCATCCTATATTTTACAAATCCTTATGCTTCTTTCTTCATTACCCTCGACGAACAGGTATGACGGACCATTTCAAGCACGATGGTCCGTCGAGTGTATCCGTTCCATAAAACTTTATCTTCTTGGAATTTGGGTATTGTGACTACTTCTCTGATCATCACAACGAACCAGCACGACGGACCGTCGAGGATATGACGATCCGTCATAAACTTCGTAATCCAACACTTAGGTCAGACTTCCCCATCTTCTTTCAGCAGCTCCACTACGATGCCACCTACGGGCCGTCACAAGCTCGACTGACCGTCACAGGCCCCGTAGGTGGTAATTTTTCTGCAGTTCTTGCTCAAAAACTTCTGCGTTTATCTTTAGACAAATTTCCTTAAAAAAAAGAGAACTTACATAAAAATCAATACAAAAAGGCTTTTGGACACACATTAAACTTAAGGAAAAAGCATTAAAAATACCGTGAAACCACGGTATATCAACACCCTAAACTTGAATTCGTTGTTTGTCCTGAAGCGACGCACTATGACTCACTACAAAATCTTTGTAAAATAGTATCCATGTTTTATCTTTCGCAATCATTTGGCTATCAATCCCGATCAAGCTCATCATGTTTGTGCATGTTATCACAATTAGGCTTGCATTATGTGGAATCAGACATTGATACAGACTCACCACGCACTGACAACTATCCTTTTCAATTTTTCACTGGGGTGCTAATATTTCCGGTATTGCAACTAGTGTTCTCACTTCAAAACAACATCCTCATTTTTCACACAATGATTTCAGTTTGAGTATAAGGATTACTTTTTCAACACTCACTCTCAAAACTAATTCACAACTCATTCATACATATTGCCATAAGCTTGCTCGTATTTTAACTGTTTTAAGTTCGCTATACAACTCTTACGATCACGATAGGACTCTCTTTGATTGTAACATAGGCTCAGGGTCAGGTAGGGTATATTTAGGTATACTTTGGTGACTTTTTGACCTCCTTGACATATCGGCTAAACATACCACTTTTTTTCATTTTTTTTCGCCCAATTTCTCATATTCTTTCACCTTGCTATTTTCCCTACTTTCTTCATTTGTGTAAGTGAGTCTCTTCTTTTCTTGCTTGTATTAATTGTTTTTTTTTATATTTCAATTCTCTTTCAACTGGTTCTTGAGTTACTCTACTTTTGTTCTTTCTCTCTCTTTTTTCTTTCAACCCCGCTTTCCAGAGCATTCCACATAGTAGCCACCCTCAACTCATGTCTTTGCCATGAGTCAAAGTACACAATACCCAAAGTTGGGTCAGGGCCATGAAAATTTTGTTTACTGCATTAGCCACCCTCAACTTATGCTTTTGGCATAAGCTGAGGTGCACATGTTCAAGGAGAGACCAGGGCCAACACATTATTCCCAGAAAAGATCTGTTGGGTGAAAGGGAAAGGTCTATTTTATGTTCAAATCATTTGGATCAAAGCGGGATTAATTTCATTCGGATTTTTTTTAGGCTAATAATTTGATAATTGAACAAGGGCCTATGATCCTTTCCTAATTGTCTATTACAACTTACTTTTAGAGGGACTAGCCAGGCAAGTTCTAGCTCAGTACAAATAGTGGACTATTCAAATGTTCCTCACACTCACTTGACATCTCATTACTCTACCAGATTATCAGACACCTAGTTCGAATTTTAGACTTAGGGTCATGCAGTGGTGTATCTCTATGTCATGCTTAGAGCCACACATTTATCAATTACTATGCCTAGTCATGCATCATTTTCATTTACTCAGAACATCATTTTAGCCATCATGCATCAGAGTTAAAATATGTACACAAGATATAGACATGCCGGTTCAACAATAAAAATAATCAGTCTCTTGGGGAAAAAGAACAAAGGCATGAAAACCCCAAAAGAGGATAGTGAATTGGGGTACTCAGACTTCACCCTATCAATCACTTTCTATTCACCCCACCCCAACAAAAATACATGAAATTATCCCCAATGCATATAAAAATTGAGATACGAGAGTGGTAGGTAAAGCAAACCTGGGGAGCAAAGCGCCGATGATCAGCAAGTTGGTGGGTCCGGTTCCCCGGAACCCACTACATCTGTAGTTTGGACACCCTCAGTAGTGTCCTTATCAGCAATAGTACTCTCAGTAGTGCCTCCCGCTATCACCATATCTCTGTAGATTGACGCCCCAGTAGCTGACTCTACATCCCTATTCCGATGCGCCTCCTCATCAGTAAGCAAGGCTCTCCTCGCAGCCCTAATCTCATGACTCTCCTTTTTCCGCGATCTAGAATGATCCTCCTCTCGACCCTAGCTCCTCTTTGCATGATCTCGAGGGGGAGGTGGTGGAATCTCATAAGTGGCTAATAAGGTCACCATCACTGTGTCCTCCGCTGGCTCTGCAGCAGGGGCCTCAGACTTAGGCACCCTAGCCTCTAGAATCATATCAATGTCCGCTCGCAGACTCTCGACCGCAGCCTGAAGGGTCGACACGTCCACCTGAGGGGTTAGCCGGGCTAGCACCCGTAACTCAATAGCGTCCACGCACTGATGAACCTCAAAGATATTCCGCTCTGTGTGCTGGACAATTTAACTCTCCAAAAGCTCTTCTTCCTCAGCAATACACCTCTGCATCTAAGGCTGGATGTGATGCAGAAGTTTAGCCATCTGTGCCTCGAGTTTCTGGACACTAGCAAGTGGGACAAGAGAGGGGAAAGGGGCTGAGCGAGAGGAGCTCGGGGGCAGTGCTACTACTCGGGATATACTCGACCGGGATAGTGTCAGTGGTTTCTGAAGCAGCCTGCAGAGCCGTGCGAGCATGTGCTACCGTCTGTATCAGCCCGATTTTCACCAAGATGAGAAGACTCTGGACGAGGAACTCTGTGTGGAGCCAACTCATTGACCTCATCCCTGATGAGGCCGATATTAATAGTGCCCAGCGGAGTCTTGAGCTGATCATTGTGCCAGATGGGCACACCTGCGGACCTGCATAAGGAAAAGATCATGCACGGAAAATAGTAAATAGTTGTGACCTTGACAACCCTCTCGCGCATTACCGCCTGTAAAGCCAAGCAAAGTCCACCTTGAACCTGGCTATCATCGCCGCCATCAGAACTGCACGATCCCATGTAATGATATTATCAGCGGCCGTGGGGGAAAGGCAGTGGCGGACAATCAACCATAAGAACTTAGCCGTGAAGATCAAGTTAGCCTTCTTGATGGATCCCTTCTGCTCTGTTACACAGTCGGCACCATCTCCATCAACAGACAAGTACAGGGCCGTCCACATTTTTGTGGATTATCTCAGCGATGGCTCACATAATAATTGGCCATCTTTTACAATTTGCCATCGGTAGTCGAACTCCGCGATGAGAGGGGACCTGTTGGCATCAACATGCTCACGGTATAGATATTGGCGGATGGCCGGCAGGGAGATATCGACCTGAATGCTACGTACTCGGACATGCTCAAGTTGGGCCTTTTTGGCAGGGGCAGCCTACCAATCTATCTATGATCTGAGAGTAGCCACGTAAGAGGCGTAGAACTCTCGGACCAACTCCTCAGTATAACGGCCCAAAGAATGCACTGTCCACTCCAGCCTGTGTACGGTGAAGAGATTGTGGATCTCTTGCATAGTGGGGAGACTACCCATAAGGACCCGCCTCTCAAGTGTAAGGGTCTGTGTCATGACGCCTTTATTATTTAAAAACATGGCATTGAAATACACTTGATATTGTCCGTCGACACACCATCGGTTGGTCTGGTCGCTAACCGGGGTGAGAGCACCAGTAGGTGAGCCAGGAGTGGAATCAGAACTGTCAACCTCATCAGACGAGGCAGACTATGCAGCAGCGAAGGGTGCAGGGATTTCTGCGGAACCAGAGGATTCCTCCGACCACGAAACTCCTAAGGAGCAAGACGCTCCTTCTTCATGTGTAGCTGACCCAGAAGGTGTGTCGGTCAGTGTGCACTCCTCATCATACAGGGAGGCAGTGACTACTCTGGATGCCACCTTTTTGGGCGTAGCTCTCGTTGCACGTGCAGCTCGTGGTGGAGTGGCAGTGCCTGGGGGCACGTACTCGGGGTCATGCTCATCATCAGAGCCTATAACAAGTCGGGCAGACGGGGCGACAGTCTTTGAATGCCCACGTGCGTAAAATTGATCTTTTTTTGGTTCCATTAGAGATAGTGCCTGTAAATAATCATTATTAGTATGAGAAGGAGCAAACAAGACGAGAAAAAATGATACAAAATAAATATAAGAGCTAAGTTGTACTGAGTTTTCTGCAGTAAAAGTGAAACACGACGGGCCAGGTGACGTCTTGTCGTGAGTACGATGGACCATCATGGGGCTCGTCATGTCTTACATCATTTATGTGGAGACCGCTGAAGAAAAGTCTCTAAGAAGTACGAAGGCTAAGTAGAACGGACCATCGTGACAATGATGGTCCATTGTCGATGTCCGTCGTTGGGTACTTAGAAAAAAAGTATGGAGACCCTTAGGAGAGGGGTCTCTGACAGACACGACGGTTGTGCAGGACGGTCTGTCGAGGGTATAATGGTCCGTCGTAGATTTCCATCAGAGGTCACTTACTAAAAGTATGGAGACCATCAGGAGATGGGTCTCTGACAATAATGACAGTTGTGCAGGACGGATTGTCGAGGGTATGACTGTCCGTTGAAGATGTTCGTTAATGGACACTTAGAAAAAGTTAGAGACCCTTAGGAATAGGGTCTCTGACAACCAGAACGGTTGTGCAGGACAGACCGTCGCAGGTATGACGGTCCGTCATAGATGTCCATCAGAGGACGCTTAGAAAAATTAGGGGACCCTTAGGAATAGGGTCACTGACAACCATAATGGTTGTGCAGGATGGACCGTCGTGGGTATGACGGTCCGTCGTAGATGTCCGTCAGAGGAAACTTAGAAAAAGTTGGAAACCTTGAGGAATAAGGTCTCTAACAACCAGAACCATTGTGTAGGAAGGACCGTCATGGGAACGAGGGTCGGTCGCATGTGTCCGTTGGTGGACACTTTGAAAAAATTGGACTTTGGGGTGTTAGGGGTGTTGGAACGGACCCAATGACTATCCGTCGTGGGTATAACGGTCCGTCATCGAGGTCTCATTCTATCATTCAATGACAGAACTGAGGATGCCTCATTCATCCTCTGTGACTCACGTGGAGTACTTAGTGTTAAGCTATATGTTTCTAACCCAAATACCTAGTAAACTAGCAATGCTAAAGCACATATATGTAGAATTTTAACAAGGCAATTTGAGGATTCTAAACATAGATTAGACAAAATTGGATCAAAGAATGAAGACCCATCAATAAGAAATAGGCTAATACTAATTGAAAAACACAAATGCAATATAAATGGGTAGAAATCATAGACACATACCTGAGAACAGGAGAAAGACAAGCAAGTGAGGAACTTGGTTATCAAGAACAGAACCACGGCAACAGACTCCGATTAGTAGACAAAAGATTTTAGGAATTGGGGAATTGGGGAATTGATCAGTTTAAAGAGAAGAGAGGTAGGAAGTTAGAAGTTTGAAAGGGAGGAAAATGGTAGAAAGAGGGAAGGAAATGGGTGAAATGAAGGGGTGGGGGTTTAAATGTTAAGAATTTTTAAAATACTGCCAGACGGGTCAGGTCGGGTTCACTCATTAATGACGCAACGAGTCCCCAACGACGGTCCGTAGCAGATGGGACGGTCCGTCATTGGTTCCATCATGTGCGCCCTAGTTTTGAAAATAAATGAAAGACGTACTTGGCACAACAGATTCATGCGACGGTCCGTCGCAGGCGTGAAGGTTCGTCGATATGTCCGTCAGTGACTGTTGCAGGGTGATTTTCTGCTGAATTTCCTAGTCATGTACCTGCAAATTTAAAACCCATTAGTAGAAATTGCTATCATTACTAGAAAAAAAACTATATGTATTGGGTTGCCTTCCAACCAGCGCCTGATTTAACATCGCAGAACGACTGAAGACACTTGATTACTCAGACTTCATCAAGATGGTATACCTTAATCACTTCATTCGCCGATTCAGCATGCCCAAAATAGATTTTTATGTGTTGTTCATTCATTTTTTACCGCACACACTCCTTGGTTTCCAACTCAAGTGCTCCATGAGGGAATAGTTTGGTAACCAAGTAAGGGACAGTCCATTTGGACTTGAGCTTGCCCGGAAAGAAACAAAACCTAGACTTGAATAAAAGCACCAAGTCCCCAACCATAAACACTATTTTTTCAATTTTTAGGTCATGGTACTTAATCATCTTTTCTTTGTAGAGGGCTGAGCTTTCATAAGCTTTTAGGCGAAATTCATCGAGTTCATTCATCCCAGTTAACCGTTGTTCTGCAGCTTCGTTTCAATCAATTTTCGACTCCTCCATAACCCACATGGCTTTATGATTTCATTCAACCGGAAGATGACAAGCTTTCCCATATACAAGTTCGTATGGGGACATACCTATGGGAGTCTTATACGCTGTCCGGTAGGCCGAAAGAGCATCATCAAGCCTCCTTGACCAATCTGTTCTACTAGCGTTCACTGTTTTGGACAATATCTGTTGGATCTCCCTATTTGACACTTCAACTTGCCGACTAGTTTGAGGATGGTAAAGAGTTGCCACATTATGGCGAACCCCATATTTCTCCATTAATCCCATGAATAATCTGTTGCAAAAGTTGGAGCCCCCATCACTAATAATTGCCCTTGGGGTTTCAAAACGAGAGAATATATTTTTTTTAAGAACACAATGACACTCTTCCCTTCATTGTTTGCGAGGGCGACATCTTCCACCCATTTAGATACGTAATCAACCGCTACTAAAATATACTTTATTCCGTGAGAACTCACAAAAGGACCCATAAAGTCAATACCCCAAACATAAAATAACTCAATCACAAGAATGGGGTTTAGAGGGAGCTCTTGCTTTCTTGAAATGCCGCCATCTCTTTGGCATCTATCATATGCTTTATCTAACTCATGAGCATCTATATGAAGAGTTGGCCAATAGTAACCACATTGTAATATCTTATGAGCAGTATGGATACCACTATGATGTCCACTAATGGGTGAGGAATGGAATGCCTCTAAAACACTCAACATCTCACATTCTAGCACACAACGCCGAATAAGCCCATCGGTACAAATCCTATATAAATATGGTTCATCCCAAAAGAACTTCTTCACATCGTACATAAACATTTTTCTTTGATGAAATGACAAGTCCGATTGAATAATATCACTAGCCAGATAATTCGCGAAATCTGCGAACCATGGACTGAAGTCTAGTGAGGCAGCCAATACATGCTCATCGGGGAAAGTATCATAAATATCAGTCTTATCCCCTTTCTCTCTCCTAACTTCATCTTCTAGTTGGGACAAGTGATCGACAACTTGATTTTCGGTCCCTTTTCTACCCCTCACTTCAAAGTCAAATTCTGTAGCAGTAATACCCAACGAATCAACCTCGGTTTTGCATCCTTTTTTGCCTTCAAATATCTCAATGTTGAATGGTCATTATGCATTATAACTCTACTACCTAACAAATAGGAGCGAAATTTTTCAAAAGCAAAGACTACTGCAAGTAGTTCGTGCTCAGTCACTGTATAGTTCTTCTAAGCTTCATTTAGGGCTTTACTAGCATAGTAAATGGGGTGAAGGATTTTGTTCTTTTTTTGTCCCAATACTACACCAAGAGCAACACCACTAGCATCGCACATCACCTCAAATGGACTATTCCAATCCCATAAAAAATGATAGGTGCAGACACCAATTTTTCTTTTAGCTCGCCGAATGCTTTAAGAAAGGATTCATCAAAATAATATTTACAATTTTTCTCCAGATGTTTGCACAATGGATATGCAATTTTTGACAAATCTTTGATCAAACTCCGGTAAAAACTTGCATGCCCAATAAATCTTCTCACACCTTTTACAGAGATAGGTGGGGGAATTCTCTCTATTACCTCGTCTCTAATGCGATCAACCTCTATGCCCTTTTCTGAAATGCGATGATCCAAAACAATACCTTCTTTCAGCACGAAGTTGTACTTTTCCCAATTTAGTACTAATTTGCAGTCTTCACATCTCTTAAGGACCTCAGAAAAATAGTTCAAACACCGCTCGAATGAATCATCAATCACAGAAAAATCATCCATAAAAACTTCTATAGTATCTTCCTCCATGTCAGAGAATATTGACATCATACATCTCTGAAATGTGGCGGGTGAATTGCACAACCCAAACGACATTCTCTTGATCGTAAAGGTCCCATATGGACAAGTAAAATTTGTTTTATCTTAATGTTCTGGTGCAATAAAAATCTAATTACACCCTGAATATCCATCAAGAAAATAGTACCAGCCTTTTTCGGCAAGTCGATCAAGCATCTGATCCATGAAGGGCATAGGAAAATGGTCCTTTTCAGTCCATGCATTTCATTTACGATAATCCATACACACCCTCCATCTAGTAACCGGTCTCATTGGAACAAGTTCATTTTTCTCATTGGGGACCACAGTCAGTCCCCTATCTTAGCTACACACTGAACAGGGCATACCCAACTACTATCGGCGATCGGATAGATTACTCCGGCGTCCAACCACTTATTTATTTCATTCTTCATGACCTCTTGCATAGGTGGATTTAAGAGTCTCTGGTGCTCAATACTTGGCTTTTTATCGGGCATGAATTGGATTATATGAGAAGAAATACCAGGAGGGATCCCAATAATGTCCGCAATAGTCCACCCAACATCTCTTTTGAACCTTTTTAGCACTTTCACCAAACTCTAAACTTGTTGTTCGTTCAGGTCTTATGCAACTATTACCAGCAAAGTGTCACCATTTCCTAAGAATTCATACCTTAGATGAGGTGGGAGACCTTTTAGTTCTAACTTTGGAGCCTCCTCTATTGATGGTTTCGCAGGTGGAGACTCGCGACTCTTCATGTCTGACTCATATTTCTTCGGTTTAAACTGAACATCACCTCGATCAAGAGCCGCGACTAATGACTCATACTCTTCAATGCAATCGTTATCAAAATTCATTATCACTGCCGCTAATGCTTCTACACCTAGACGTTCTTCTATTTGTCTCTCAGATTACTCACCATCTTTGTAGAATAGAGCAGACACCAATTGGAGCTCATCCTTATACCTCATGGACCTGCAAATGTTGAAGGTCACTTCCTCATTGTTCAACTAAAATTTTATCTGCCCCTTTTCGATATAAACTAAGCCTCTTTCCCGTAGCAAGAAATGGCCTCCCAAGAATAATGGACACTTCAAAATCGACTTCACAATCAAGAAAAACAAAATCTGCCGGAAATATGAACGAGTCCACTTTTACTAGTACATTGTGGAGTATCCCTATAGGCCTTTTTACTGTTCGATTGGCCATTAGTAGCCGCATCGCAGTGGGCTTTGGATCACCCAAAACCAACTTCTTGTAAATCGAGAGGGGAATGAGATTTATTCTTACCCCTAGATCAGATAATGTTTTCGCAAATTGTAATAACCCGATTGTACAAGGAATATTGAACGCACTCGGATCATCTTTATTTTTTACCAAAGATCTTGTAGCAATAACACTACAATGCTGCATTCTATCATCATCCTCAAAAGTGACCGATCTTTTCTTTGTAACCAGATCTTTCATAAACTTGGCATAACCGGGCATTTGTTCTAAAGCTTCTACCAAAGGGACATTGATAGAAAGCTGCTTCAACATTGTTATAAAACGCCGATATTTACCATCCTCGCTCTTTTTCACTTATCTTTGAGGAAATGGGGGGTGGGTCTAGTCATGGGAGTTACCTTTTTAGGCACTTTGGCATCTTTACCAGTGTTATCTTCTACTTCACCATTCACCTATACCACTTTACATTATCCTTTATCACCTTTTTCTCATTAGACGGCATAGGTGGGTCAATGGTTTGCTTACCACCGCGAAAAGTGATGTCATACAATGTCCATCATTTTTCGGAATTTGGACAGTGTTTCTAGGAAGAGTGCCAGGTTGCCGTGTGTTTACAGTCGCAGATAATTGGGACAACTATAAGTCAAGCTGCTTAATCGATATTGCATGTG
Organism: Solanum pennellii; assembly: GCF_001406875.1. Classification (NCBI taxonomy): domain Eukaryota; kingdom Viridiplantae; phylum Streptophyta; class Magnoliopsida; order Solanales; family Solanaceae; genus Solanum; species Solanum pennellii. The sequence goes on from NC_028644.1 coordinate 52,429,433, forward strand.
TATTAACTTTCTGCCCAATACACGCTAAATCACTCCTCAACTCTTTAGTATGATCATCACTAGCATCGAACCTCCTCATCATTTTGTGCAGCATATCCTCAACTTGCGCCATACTACCTCCACCATCCTAGGTGTAACTTAACGATTATGAGGAGGAACATAGGGCTCAATTCTATCATTTCTATTACCATAGTTACCCCTGTTGAAGTTGTTGTCGCGGTTGAAATTTCTTTCTCAAACATAATGACCCTCACGGTTATAGATACCATAGATCCAACCTTGGTTCCCTTGACCTTGGCGCCAATTATCCAGATTAGAGCCTTGGGCACTCGGTCGGAAACCCCTTATATGCTTATTTACCGCATAGGAATCCTCCTCATAATAGCATTCATCATTTAGTGGTGGCGGTTTAGACAAGTAGTTAACTGCATTTATCTTTTCTACACCCCAGTGACATGTTTTAATACCAACCCATGCTCAGTTATTATCTAACCCATCTTTTCACGAATCTCATCTCTGGCTGGGTTGTGAGTGGATTGCGCTACGAAGGTATTTCTCCCAGTATCTGACATCCTAGTACTCCAAGCTTTATTATTCCGGTAGATTTTCTCTAACTTTTTGGCAATCTCAGCATAAGGACACTACCCATAAGAACCACCCGCAATATTATCCAAGACCACTTTATTATTATCATCCTGTGCGCGATAGAAGTATTCCTTCAATGACTTATCATCTATGCAGTGATTACAGACTCTTCTCAAAAATTAGGTAAATCTATCCCAAGAACTACTAACTGACTCTCCTGGTAGTTCCATAAAGTTGTTCACTCTGTTTTTGTGGTTTAGTTTCTTGGATACCGGGTAGTAACGTGACAAGAAAACGTCCCTTAGTTGGTTCCAAGTTAAAATTGAGTTATAAGGGAGCTCAGAGAACCAAATAGCAGCCTCTCCCGTTAGTGATAGAGGAAAGACTCTTATCCCTATTACATCCAAATCCAAATAGGTCCTCCCTAAACAACTTTTACACACTGCCTTTACCTTAGCTATATGGGCATGTGGGTCCTTAGAAGGAAGCCATGAAAACAAACCTCTGGCAGTGAGCATTTGCATCAGACTACTAGTTACCCCAAAAGGTTTAGCCTAGTGATAGAGGGGGCAAGACCAGTGGCCCATAAGATTCTGCTATATTATCATAGCCTCTGTAGTATTATTGAGCACGTGGAGCGGTATTTTGTCCCCTTTGTTGATTTTCACCCTGATCATTAGGTAATAACTAACATGAACATCAATTGGAGCTGGGATGTTCTGGTTTGGATCATTATCACTAATACCTAAGTTTCGATTCATATTGCATAGTGTACGCTGTAATTTGTGATCGTAGGGAAACAAGGGTTCTCTTCCTCCGTGGATTTGGCATACAAGGAAGATAGTTCTGCAAGAATAAAAAACAATTAAAAAATAAAATTAAGAAAATATTGACTAAACTTTAGAAATAAGTTTAAGTTAATTTAAAAGCTACTTTCCCCACCAGCGGCGCCAAAATTTGATACGGTCAACCTTACTTTTCAAATAAGAAGTAAAGCGGTTGTTTCAAGTAAAGAACTCAACTAATGAGGTTGGGATCATTTCCACGAGGAAAAAATAGTTTAGACTTAACTTCAATCTATTATTACTATTATTTAGTCAATTATTTCCTTAGAAAATAAAAGACAATAAAAGGGGGGTTTTTATTTTTAAATTAATAAAGGTAACTAACTAAATTAAAGTAACCAACTAACAGAATCAAACCTTGGAGTTTAATAAATTAATAAAACTAACTAGGGTTTAAGTGTTTCCTAACTTGATAATGCTAACTATAACAATTCTTTCCTAGTATCTTGCATGTAAAGTGATAAGTTATGTATTTCTAAATCCTTGGTCCGGCATCTAGAAAATTTCACTCCGCACTTTGGTCCCGCTACGTGTGATGCTATACTAACCCTTACTTTTACCTCATATTAAGCATTGTATTCGATATTTGACTAAGTTATTACCTCGTACCAGTTAATACTAGACTATTAGAGAGTATACACTAAATCTATGTTGATAATTCTTTTCCTATTTATACCTCCTTGGTTCGGTAAGTAGCATTAAGGCGAGTTCTAACGTTGGCCATCCGTAAAAAGACTTCTAAGCGAAAGAATTTTCAATACATGCATGACACTATTCTTGAATTGTTATTTTAGTTAGATTTTACCTCATTATTAACCCATGGTTACCACAACACTAGTTATGGAGTTTAGTTACCCAAAGTCATAATAACAATATTCATATATGTATTATAAAAATCATGCACTTATTTCAATGAGAAAGAATAAATCAGAAGTTCACTTGATTAATCAACAAATGCACCAACAATCAATTCCTGAAAATGTGTATTAATTACTGAAATTAATCGAAGACTAAAAATTCTCAAAAATTATAACAATCACAAAGTCTACTAACAAAGAGTCTAACATAAGAGAATCTAACCCCAACAACGAATTTTTTCGAACAATTTATAATAATAAAAAAACATAATAAGAGTACTCTAATTGCTGAAAATCTGTCAAAATGCGGCAGGATCGACGGACCGCGTGACGAGCCGTCGTGGTCACGACGGGCCGTCATGGCCTCCGTCATCCTATTCTTTACAAATCCTTCTGCTGCATTTTTATTACCATAGATGAATAGGTATGACAGATCGTTTCAAGCACCACGGTCCGTCAAGGGTCTCCGTTCCATAACACATAAACTTCGTCAAATTTGGGTACTGGGACTACTTCTCTGATCATCATGACGAACCAGCAAGACGGACCGTCGAGGCTATGATGGTCCGTGATGAACTTCGTAATCCCACACTTAGGATCAAACTAGGGTTTGGATTCAAGTGCTTTTTTCTTCAATTTCACGGGGAACACATATAATAATGTATGGTTATCCTTCATCTAAGGAAATTTTCACCCTAGAGTCAATGTAAAAATAGTTTTCTACAAGTTTCCAAAGATTGTGAAAAAGCTCAATTCTTACTCAAACTCATGGGATCTTTCATAAAAAAAAATTTAATTGATAAACCGTGAAATATTGATTTTTAATTGGTGATTTTAAGGTGAAAATTTTTTATGAACCCATAATTATACTAAATTTCTAAAGTTGGCTTATAAAGTGGGTTTTATGATTATGATTGGTTATTTTTAGAATTGTGCTTAGATTGTATTGTACTATTTGTATCTATTGTTATATCTATATATTTATGATGAATTTTTAGAGACTTGATTAATGGTAATCATGGATAGAGTGAAGATTATGTTGTTCTAATTCTCTTACTAAATTAGAATTATTCTTGTATTGTTTGATCCATTTATGGTAGAGGTGTTTACTTATTATACATGTATTGTGGTCTTAAACATTATGGAATCACATGGTGAATTGGAGTATTATCGTGTTAAGACATATGTGAATGTATAATGTGAAGGTATGAAGTAGTCTCAAGGAGATATTGCATGAAGTGTGATTGTATTGTGATTGAAGTATATTCTCTCTTAATGCTCATATGTGTTGATGTTAGAATGTGAAATGTTCCTATAATGTGATGTTGTATCTTGACTTGGTAGATTTAGGTGTATATTCTTGATACATGAAAACTTGTTGAATATGATCTTTTTGAATTTGTATACTTAGGTGCCTATCCTTAATGTATGAAACTTGTTGAATGTGATATCTTGACATGGTAAGCTTAGGCATCATTTTATTGAGTAATGAATGTTTAGAATTGATAGACCTAGTATTGGTACCTTTCTATAAATGACTAAGATGGCCTCTAGGCTATGTCTTGAACCAGTACACCTAATTTTGGGTGCCCTTCATGATGAGTTTAGACCCCTAAATAAATGTAGAACCTTTAAGCGGTACACCTAAGTGTAAAGACCTCCTTCTTGGGTGAGCTGATGGACTTAGAACACCATCTTTTAGAAAGTAAATGACTTATCTCTAATGAACCTTGATCGGTAAGACCAAAGCATGGTTCCCTTCTTAATAGAAGTACTATGGGTCGGTAGACCCAATGTTGGTACCCTCTTTAGTGAATGAACTAATCTATGGGAACTAAGACTAGCACCGACTAGATATGGTTAATATGATATCTCCTTTCAAAGAAAAGGCTAGAGTCGAATGAACATCTTTCGATATCTCTAAACCATGTGCCAACATGGGTTGTCCATTAGTTCTACCCTTGGCAAGTAGAACTTCTTTTATTGTGTGGGGTCTTATGAAATCGGATTCATGCCTAGCTAGTGTCACTATGTCGATTAATGTCTATTCCCATCAAGTGGGATGTGCACGTTAGTTACTTGATGGTTTCTACAACGTGTAGGCGGTAGTATGGAATGTTATCTAAACATGGCACGAGTAAGATTAGAAGGTGATAAAGTGAGTTCCCGAAATCTTAAATGACTATTATGTGAAGTCCCCTAAATTCATGAATGTCTTCTTAAATTTCTTTAATAATGAATGTTGACTTATTGTGTTAGGTTGTAAAGGAAAAGTCCTCATCTATTGTAGTCTTGAGGAACACCTAGGTATGGTATGAAGAGGTAGTATGGTCTTCCCCTCCATGTCTTACTTAGGTGGGCCTTAGGGTAACTATATGTGGAGGGTCTAAGATGGTGAAATGGTATATTTGGAAAAGAGGCATATGTGTTGAATATTGGTAGTAGTTAACCATGTCTATAATGTGGATATTTTCTTATATGTGGATGGTGGCTTATAATATGCCTCTTATACTTTTTTGTGATGTTTTGTATAAAATAAATATTGCATGAAAATCATACTCAAATAAATGTCCCTTTTTGCATGTTTTTGCATGGTCATCATACTTAGTACATAATTGTGACAACTCCATTCTTTTCTATGCTTGACTACAAGTTTAGGTGTTGAAAAGTAAGGTGCTTTCAATAGTAAATATTGAAATTAGAGTTTCTTTCAAGACTTTTGATATGTCCTCATATGTCGAGGGCACGGGTGTTATGTTCTAGTTTCTTTTGTCAATAACTTGTAATAGACTTGTAGTATTTACGTTCATTGTAAAGGGTCTTGTCCCTGGTATGTTTCTTGAATTTGGTCGAAGTTTTCCATGTAAGACTAGTATTTTGTTTGTTTATAAAGATTTATAAATGTTGATGACTTTGAAGTCTTATGATTTTGTTTAAAAAGGTTATAATTCCGCACTATTTTTATAACCTATGTGATGAATAAATGTTAAGGTCTTGTCTAAGACATCTTTGGGGTCAAGTATATCGTGTCGTTACTTGGGGGTGCTCTCCGGTCGTAAAACATGATATCAAAGCATAAGATTCTAGGAATGGTCTTTATGTTCAAAGCCTCACAAGCCACGTCTAGTAAAGTCTTGTTCATCGGTATGAGTCACGACACATCTATTAGCAAATGGATATAAGACGTTAGAAGTAACACTTCTTTCATATTCTTGAAGTCATGCCTTAGAGTTGAGTACTATAAGTGTATTTTTCCTAATCTCCTCTGTTGTATTTATAGTATATTAAGACAAGGGTTGACCCGTGGAGAATGGAGACAAGATAGTGAATGAAAAGTTCCTTCTTAAGGTCTTCAAGGTGACCAATCCCCTCTAGGTATTAATGAAAATGAGGTTCCCGTGGTTCCCTCAAACATGACTTATGAGAAGATTAGAGCGGCTTTTCTCACCTTAGCCCGAGCTATGATGGACCAAGCGAATACATATGTGGGGCCTAGGATGAATGCTAGTGAGAGTACCATAGCCTCGAGGCTGAGAGACTTTGTAAGGATGAATCATCCTATATTTTTTGGCTCTAGAGTGGCCGAAGATCGCACAAGAATACTTAGATGGTGTGTATAAGATAGTGTCTGTTATGGGAGTATCTTCTAGGGAGAAACTGGAGTTGGCTTCCTATTAATTGAGGGAGGTTGCTCAAGTGTGGTTCACTCAATCAAGAGAGAATAGGTCGGTTAAAGCGGGTTCTATAGAGTAGGAAGAGTCTAAACAAGCATTCTTAGGAAGGTATTTTCCTCGATAGAAAATGAAGTGTAAGATTGAGTAGTTCATAAATCTTAGGGAAGGTAATATGAATGTGGAGTGTTATTCTTTGAAGTTTACTTATGCCCCATCTTTGGTATCTAACCCTAGAGATGAGATTATTAGGATTGTGACCGGTGTAACCAATCTAGTCAAGGAAGAGTGTCATACGGCAATGCTCCATAATGATATGGATATTTCTAGGCTTATGGTGTATGCTCAATTCATTGAGGAGTCTAAGCTTAAGATAATGACTATGGGTTTTAAGAAGGGTAGATTCGACACGCAAGGTCAACCTTGGTTTGAGAAGAGCGGACCAAATCTACATTCTTCAAGTGCTCCCAAGGTTAAGTAAGAGAGGGGTAGTGGTTCTATATTTTCTAAGCCTACTACAACTACTTATGGTAATAGACACTATAGGATGTATCTAGCTGGTACTAGTGGGTGCTATGGTTGTGGAAGAAATGATCACAAGGTGAGATATTGTCCTACCCTTGCAGTAAAAGGGAGGGGGGCCAAGCAAGAATAACACAGTGGACCAAATCTTGACGATAAAAAGAAAACCTATTTCTATGCTCCAAGCAAACAATGACGAATGATCAATTCCAGATTAAGTTGTCGGTAAGTTATAGTTCCTTATTTGGTGATAAGATCCTTATGTGTTGTTCGTGATTGCCTTAGGTTTCTCCTAAATGGGGGGATGGCATGTTAATTGGAGGAGTTTATGAGAGTGTTGAGGTTCTTGTTTCTTTTCCTTCTATTCTACTGAAGCTTGAGACTTAGATCTTTCTAGTACCATGATGCATATTGTTGGAGTCTTTTGTAAAAGTTAACTTTTCATATGTTCTTCTTAGGATTATGCGTAATATAGTTGAAGTCTGGTGAAAGGAGAAAATGAGTTTTCATTAAGTTGTGTTTCTCATGTTGATGTGCGAATATTATATCATTGTCTAAATGCCACATAAGTTGGAATGTTGAACATTCTTAAATGTGTTCTTCAAAAAGTTCCATGATTTGCTTGAATGAGAAAAATTGCATGATGTTCCTATTGATATTATGAAGATCATGATGTGTTATGGAGATGTAAGTTCCTCCAATAAATATAAGAAATGGTAAAGTTGATGCATAATAGGATTGTGGATGTGATTCGTACCTTCTTTTCATGTTTTAATGTCTTTTTATGTTGAGTTGATGCTCCTAGCTATGTGTATTGACTATATTACTGTATGCATGAGTATGAGCTGCTAGTCTTGAGTTGTTTCCCTTAAATGTGTTTTAGATGTCATTCGAGGACAAATGTTTCCAAGTGGGGAATAATCTAACAACCTTAAAATGATGTAGGTTGAACTAGAGCTTCGCATGTGTTTTAGAAGTTTTTAGCTTGTTAAAAATGATGCGTTTTGGGTTTTAAAGTTGGTTTACAGAATTTTGAGGTCAAACGTCTAGAGAAATCTGGAAACTAGAATTTTGGTGTTAGTGTGTTGGCATTGAAGTTGGTCTGTTGCTAGAGTTATATAAATCTTGTAGATAGTCTCTAACACATAGAACATCTAGTCTAGCAGGTAAACTTTTGGGTATGACTCCACAAGGACCACCCTAATAATCCTTAAAGAGGACTTTTCCCAATCCACGAGTTTAAACCATGCCCCTTAGACCCATCTACGGTCCGTAGATGGGGGCGTAGGTCAAGAGATAGTTTTTTGAGGCATGACCTCCATTTCCAACTCCCTAACCTAAACAACGAACCATCAGTACGGGGCGTCAACCCACCTATGGTCCATAGGTGGGGGTTTGTAGATGGGTTCCTAGTTTAGGGCAAGTCCAACCCTACACTCTATTTTACTCTCCAAATATAGAGTTCTCTATTTTTTCAGACAACCAACTACAACCCAATTCTCTACTTTACTCTCTAAAAAAGAATTTTTTTCCTCTCCTCGATATTATCTTACTATTTCTATTTCATTCTTATTTTCTTATTTCATGATATAAATCATTAATTTTCTTTTCCCAATAATTACTTTTTATAATTCTCACGTGATACAAAAAGTTGTTTTTTTCTTTTTTAATTTAATTATTATATTTGTTAAAAAAAATTAAATACCATAAATTGCATGAGAATATTATATAATATACAAATTAATGAACAAATTCAAATAGAATTGAAATACAATTACATAAACAATATATTATCACTCAGGATTTAAAACTATTATGTTTCTTTTCAAAATATTCTATAAATGCATTACGGAGTTCAAAATAATAATTTTTGTCCTTAATTTTGTTATATCTAGATAAAAATCTTTAACTCAAAGATTTTCATCTAACACCATTTCTGTCGTTGCAGTTGGAGCTTCTACGACATCTTTAATTGGTGTATTAAGATAACGTTCATCCTCAATTGTGAAGTTTTGTAGTATAATATATGTAGTCATTATGTCATGTAGCACTTTCTTTTCCGAAAATATGATGGACTTGCAATTATTGCAAAACTCCAAATTCTCATTCAACATCTTTTTGACATGTTTCTTGTTTCATCGCGAATTAATTATTATATATTATTGTATTTTGTGTTGTATTTAAATTATTATGTTATGTATTGTTATCTTGTATTTAAATTAAAATTTTCATATATCATTTTAATTTTGTGTATTCTTTATAATACAAATTCTTAATAAAATAAAATTTTATTATTGATGAAAATTATACCAAAAATATATTAATTTGAAATTAAAGTAGTATATATAAAATAGTAGTTTTCCAAATTTGTAGAACTACTACTCAAATGTCCAAAATATGAAGAATAGAGAGTGATTTGGAGGTGTGTTGGAGTGTCCATTCTCTATTTTACTCTCCAAATATAGAGAATGGAGAGTAAAATAGAGGTGGGTTGGAGATAGTCTTACTGGTGCAAGTCGGCCAAGCCAAGGGTGGTTTCGTAAATTCAACCCTTGGCTAGTTAAATGCATGGGCAGTTATTATATGTATTTTGTAGGTATCTTAAGAATATTAAAATGACTAAACACTCATTTAGACTGCAACACCTAATCAAAGCCCATCCCTCCCAAATAGTTCTCTCTAGCATACCATTGAATGTAAAGGTCAAGGATCAAGTAGGGTTTGGATTTCAATTGACATCTTCTTCGATTTAGTGAGGAACTCATCATTAAATGTATGGTGATACTTTATCTATATAAAAGTTCACCCTATAGTTAATCTCAAAATAGTTTTCAAGTTTCCAAGGTTTTAAAAACCCCAATACTTACTCAAACTCATGGGTTCTTGCATTAAAGATTTTTAATGATAAAATATGATTGTACTGATTGTTATTTAGTAATTTTAAGGTGAAAAACTCTATGAATCAATGATTTCATCAAATTCCTAAAGTTAGATTAGAAAGTGTGTTTTATGATTATAAATGGAGATTGTTAGAATTGTGCTTAGATTGTATTGTACTATTGTTATCTATTGTAATATAAACCTAATTATGATGAATTGTTAGAGAGTGTATTAAAGTTGATCATGGACTAAGTAAAAGTTCATTCGACCTAATTCTCTTACTATATTGGAATTGTTCTTGTATGGTTTGATCCATTTATGGAAAAGGTGTTTACTTATTGTATATGTGTTGTGATCATATACTTGAAGTCATTGCATGGTGAATTGGAGTATTATCATGTTATGTCATATTTCAATGTATAATGTGAAGGTATTCATGTGGTCTCTAGGAGAACCTGCATGAACACTTACGGTATTGTGATTGAAGTATATTATCTCTTTATGCTCATATTGTGTTGATGCAAGAATTTTAAAAGTTCCTATAATGTTATGTTGTATCTTGACATGGTAGATATAGGTGTCTCTTACTGATACATGAAAGCTTCTTGAATATGATCTTTTGGAATTGGTGGACTTAGGTGTCTCACCTTGATGTATGAAACGTGTTGAATGTGATCTCTTGACTTGGTAGGCTTAGGCAGCCTTTTCTTGAGTAATGAATGAATGTATATTTAGATTAGGTAGACCTAGTATTTGTATCTTTCTATGAATGACAAATGAGGCTTGTAGGCTATGTCTTGAACTAGAAGACCTAAGCTTGGTGCCCTTCATGATAAGTTTATACCCCTAAGTGAATGTAAAACCTTGAAGCGGTAGACATAAGGGTAATGACCTCCTTCTGGGGTGAATTGATAGTCATAGAGATGGTGGGCCAGAATGGTAGAAAACTTTCCCTAAGAAAGTCGATGAGCTATCATTAATGGACCTTGATCAGTTAGACCTAAGCATGGTGCCCTTCTTGGTAGAAGTACTATGGGTCGCTAGACCCAATGTTGGTGGCCTCTTTAGCACAAACATGCGAATGAACAACTCTGTGGGAACTAAGTCTAGCACAGAGTGGATATGGTTAAGATGGTGTATCTTCCCGAAGAAAAGGCTAGAGTCTAATGAATTTATGTGGATATCCCTAAACCATGTGGCAACATGGTCTGTGTATTATTCTACCCTTGGCAAGTAGAAACCCTTCCACGGTGTGGGCTCTTATGACACCGGATTACATGTCTTGATAGTGTTCTATGTTGGTTAATGCATATTCCCATCATGTGGGATGTCCACTGTAGTTACTTTATAGGTTGTACAACGTGTAGGTGGTAGTATGGGATGCTATCTATAGATGAAATGAGTAGCCTTAGAAGGTGCTAAAGTGATATCTCTAAGTCTTTAATGACTATTATGTGAAGTCCCTTAAATGCATGAATGTCTCCTTAAATGTCTTTAATAATGATTGTTGAGTTATTGGCTTAGGTAGAAAAGGAAAAGTCCTCATCTATTGTAGTATCATTATTAACACCTAGGTGTGGTACGAAGAGGTAGTATGGGCTTCCAGTCCATGTCTTACGTAGGTAAGTCTTAGGGTAACTTTAGGTGGAGGGTCTAAGATGGTGAAATGGTCTATTTGACAAAGAGGCATATGTGTTGAATATTGGTAATAGTTTTTGCATGTCAATAATGTGGATAATATCTTATATGTGTATGGTGACTTAAATAATGCCTCTTATACTTGTTTTATGAACTTTTATAAAAAATAGCATGAAAAGAATATATCCCAAATATATGTCCCTTTTGTATGTTTTTCCATGGTCATCATACTCAGTAGAAATTCTGTTAACCCTTTTCTTTCCTATGTTTGATTACAAGTGTAGGTGTTGACAAGCAAGGTGCTTTCCATTGTGAAGATTGGGATTAGAGTTTATCTAAAGACTTTGGTATGTCCTTATATGTCGAGGACACGTATGTTATGTTCTAATTTCTTTTGTAAAGACCTTGTAACCTGTTGTATTTTTGTTCGTTGTAAAGGGGCGTGTCCCTAGTATTGTTCTTGAATTTGGGTCAAAGTTGGCCATGTGAGACTTGTATTCAGCTTGGGTATCAAGATTTCTAAAAGTTGATGGCTTTCAAATCTTATGATTTTGTTTAAAAAGGTTTTAATTCCGCACTATTTTTATAGCCTATGTGATGAATGGATGCTACGAGCTTGTATAAGACCCCCTCGTGGTCAAGTACGTTGTGTCACAACTTGAGGGTGCTCTCGAGATGTTACACTGTGTAAGATTGATTTTGTCTTTAAAATGGTCTGATTCGATGAATCAAAAAGGCCCACTTCAAATTTTTTAAAAGTGAAAAAATTCAATTCTTCAAAGCTTAGCAAACACTAGAGAAAACTTGTCTCACTCCTCATAATAATAATAATATGAACTGAGATACTCCAAAAAAATTGGTAAACTAAATGTTCAAGAATGTATTTATAGTCGCCAAAAATATGTTGTGAAGAGTCGAGCTCGTTGATCTACTCGGTGAGACGCACTTTGATCATTTGCATAGATTTTTTGCTTTAGCCTTTAGCATCCTTAAGGTCTGTAACTTTGAGAGATCCGACTATGCATCGCGGAACTACTCGGAGATCCGCCAACTTCTCCTTTCTCTCGCCAACTAGGTTCTTTCCTTCAGTGCTTGGCATACTGGAACTTGGCGATCACCGGTCTTTCTTTTCTTCATTCTTTCAGCTTTCTTTTCCTTTTTTGCAAATTATAGTCCTCTCTATGTTCCTCAATCAATATACCTTGAAATCAAGGGTTTTACTTCAGTTATTTGCACAAATTAAGCATTTGAGGACAATAAATCTATGTAAAAGATAGCCCTAAATTAGTTCAAATCATGAACTTATCAAATATAAAATAAAAGGTCCTTGGATTTTGTTTCCAATCCAAGTTGTTTACGTTTCGAGTACATATGAGAGAGATATTCCCTTTTGAAGTTTGCATGTCCATGTACGGAAAGTTACCTAAAAATGTGCGGGGTATTTTGGTATTTTCTTTGCCAAATCAAATTAAATTGTTTTCAGTAATAATTTAAGGGTATAAACCGAGTAGAATAAGTTTCATTCATCCCCAATACGCTGAGGGTTTTATAAGAGCGTTCAAGAAGAGATAAGAGGAGAAAAGAAGAAAGGTTTAAAGTGTTTATCGAGATTCATAGTTTTGTTGCTGATTTTCGCCAAGGGAGGTATGTAAGTTTCCATCGTATTGGGTTCATTCACCAACACTTCAATCATGTTTTACATTATCAAATTCATCCCTAGAGACGGATAAATAAAGCTATTGATGATTTTCTTGAAGAGTTTTTATTCGTTCTTGAACCTTGATGTTTAGTTGAGTTCTTGAAGCGAAGATTTTGTTAAAGGGGTGAGTAAATTGATAGTTCTTGAGTGAGTTTCACTAAAATTGTTCTGGATTATAGGAATTCAACATATTTTACCTTAGAATATCAGTGGGTTTGAGTTGAATTGTGTTTGATAAGAAGAAAAAATCCAGTAGAAATTGCCTCCCCAGTAAACGTCACGCACTTCCTCCCCAGAGAGAAATTTCTCTCTCCATGTTGCAGAGAGAAAGAAGACTCCACTATTTCAAAAATTGTTTGAAAACCAAATTTTATAATTCATCTCCGTGTCGCGGACTTACTCCTCCTACAGTGTTTTTTTACCGTTTCTCCTTATTAACTATCTAAAACTCATTTAATCATCATGATATCCTTCATATCATAAATCATAAATCTTGAATTCATAATTCAAATTCAACGTAGAGAGAAGAGTCAAGTCTTGAAATTCCTTTCGAGTATTTTCATAAAGTCTCTTTGAGTAATTTGAGGAGTCTTCTACAAATTCTAATAACTTGTTACAAGACAGAAGTAAGTGAATATGAGAACGAGGGGAATGTATTCATGAGTCTACATTATAATTGGAATCCTTCATATAATGAATTAAAACTCTTGAATTCATAATTTAAATTCAAGAAAGAGTTAAGAGTAAAGTTCAAGAAAGTCTTTTGAGTTAAATTGTGAATCATTTGTGATCAACTATCGATTAAAGCTATGTTTTGAGGAACTAAGTATTAGAATAAAAAGAGTCTTACACATCAATTATATATTGATATTTAGACCCTTGAGTTGAGATATTCATCCTCATAATTTTACATGAACCCTCTGAGTCAAACATCTTCAGATGAGTAGTATCAGTTAGTCCATGAATTGAGATAGTTCATGTCCATAATTCAATATGAAACCTTTGAGTCAAACATATCGAGATGAGTGGTATCACTGAATCTTTTGGTTATGGAGTTTTTGAATTAAGAGTATTGAGTATTCTGTATGGTCATTGAAAACCTTGAATTGAGTCATTCACATCTATAATTCAACATGAAACCTATTTTGAGAAGTCTTTTACAATTATTTATAACTTATTTTAATACTTGAGCATTTGAGATTGAGAAAGAGTAGAGCAGACTTTTTTTTTTTTAAAATGATTTATGGGAACTAAGTATTCCCAAGAGTAAATTTGTTTACATTTAAGATTAGAGGAGACACTGAGTTTCAGAAGATTTCTTGAGCAGTTTTAAGTACCATCTCTTTTATGAGAAATATTTTTGAGTAATAATCTCAAACCACATAAATAGTTATGCCTTTAAATATATCAGCTAGTTTTATTTTAAGAGTAGTATTGAGCACCCATATGAGGACGAGTCCAGATAACTCAAAATCTTCATAAACCATGTAGTAAACGTGGGTAAAAAGGGTCATACTTTTTAGATGATTCCTTAATGATCTTAGAATAGACTAGTGGATCCACTTAGTAGTAGATTCTATACTCTGGCAATGTATAAGATAGTTCTGGCAGCGTGGGCTAGATGTTGTATCATAACATAACTCATAGTGATGGTTGTCTGTTAGACAATCTCTAATAGAGTTATATTTTATTATTGTATATAATATGAGTTATTATTGTATTCTTCAATACATTGAGTTGTTATATACTTTTCAAAAGCTATTCATATATTGCATCTTTTATTGTTGCTTTATCTTGAGTTGAGTATCCAGAATTGAATATACATTATAGAGTATGTTATTATTGAGGTGAATTCCAATTCTCTATGTTGTGTTGATCTATGTTCCATATAGTTGAGTATCTTATTATTGAGTTGTGCCCTAATTCTATGAGTTGAGTTGAATTTTGTTTCATAGAGTTGAATATCTTACTATTTAGTTGAGCCCTAATTCTCTAAGTTAAGTTGAACTTTGTTTCATAGAGTTGAGTATCTTATTAATGAGTTGAGCCGTAATTCTCTCAGTTGAATTGAAATATGTATCATAGAGTTGAGTATCTTATTATTGAGTTAAGTCGTATTTCTATGAGGTAAGTTGAACTATGTTTTAAAGAGTTGAGTATCTTATTTTTGAGTTGAACCCTATTTCATGATATGAATATCCTATTACTGAATTGAGTATCCTATTTTGCGTATTTCTGTGTTAAGTAAGTTTGAGTATCCTTGAGTACTCCTTAAGTTGAGATTAAGTTGAGCTTAGTTGAGTGAGTTGGTAAGAGGTAAGTATGTTTCTTTTCCATAAGTTCAAGATATTATTTATGCATTAGAATTCTCCTTATATGCTCGTACATTCCATATGTTGACATAGTTTGGGCTACATCATTTCAGGATGCATGTACGTGCAGCTAGGGTCATCAAGAATTTTGTTAATACCTCTTGCAGTTTCAGTCAGCTTTGGCGAGCCTTCTTATATTCTACAGGACTTAACATTTATCTTATAGTTAGTGGTTTTGAGATATTGTGGGTCTTGGCTTTATATCATTCTGTAATATTAGAGGCTTCATATATATAGACAGTAGAGTTTTAAATGTCTATTCATTTATCTTGTTAAATATTTTAAATACTTGAGTTGCCTATTTTTGGCTAGTTGAATATTCTATTTATATTCACAGTTAATAATTGAGTTAAATCTTTGTATTTGAGTTCCATGAATTTTAATTTAGTTCTAAACTGTTGTATGCTTAGTTACTTATTCCTATTAACTAAAAGAGAAATATCTGGAAGAGTTCCAAACAATATGTCATTCCTATATCTACAATCGAAGATAAATTTGTGGCATGCTATGAAGCCACAATTCATGCATTATGGTTACAGAACACTATTTCCAGACTTGGGGTTGTCAACACCATTGCCAAGCCAATTAAAAATTAATATGATAATACCTAAATAGTAATCACTACTTCAAAGGTGTCAAACAAATGGAATTAGAGTACTTTACTATCAAGGAAGAAGTTCAAAAACAAAGAATGTTACTTAAGAATATTAGAACCGATCTTATAATTGTAAATCAATTAACAAAGGACATACAACCAAAGACATTTAAAAAACATGTTCAAAAATATTCCTGCTTGTATTTATGATTGATATATTTATGATTTTTTTACACTTTGAGATCAATTATATGTTTCTGATATATATTAATGAATTTGTTATTACTCATAATGGTGTACACATTATTGTTTTGAGATATTACAAGATAAGGTTGTGTGACAAATTATTGTGGACCGTAATGTTATATGTTTTATAGATTAAGAGGCTTATATGATAAGCTATAAAAAGTCTCACATAAAGACTAAGGAATTCACTCATATTATACGCACACTCTTCAGTTACTTAATTCCATAAAATATTTGAAAAAGCAAAAGCTGTCATTGGATGGTTAATCTCGCAATTGTTTCCATCTTTGATGAGGTACTTTGCTTCATCAACCTCCAATTTCGATTGTAGATTCCTACCTATTGTTGAATTTGAGGGATTCCTATAAGTTCTATTTACTCATCGACATTGTTTGATTATTAGATGAACGTTACTTTTGTTTTTAAAAAGATGTAAAACTACACTTATTCAAATTAGAGTTGTGTTTTGTTGTGAATATAAATTCGACTTAATTGGTTTTGAGTTTTTGTGGGTGATTTGGTGTGAAAAAGGTAAAAAAAAACATGAAATCTATATCCAATTGTGTTTGATTTTTTGAGTCTTTATTCCCTGCCATTGATATCAAGGGCAAAGGAAAAACAAGAAGTTTAGTTATTCATGAACTTCGAAATGAAGTTATTAAATGAAATTAGATATAAGTTTCTTCGTTTGTGAAAAACTAAGGTATGAAATATGTAGAGAATTCATGAAACAACTGGAATGAGTGATGCATATAAATTTTTTGGAAGTTATTTCTACCCCTTTCTCTTTCTTTTGGGTTCCCTTTCTTGAGGAGAAGAGTATTAGAATGTAAAAATTTGATCCATATGTTGCGTGTGACTAGTTGTCAGAATGGATAAAAGTGACGTAGAGATGGTTAGTCAACATAAGATATAAGCATAAGAGATAATAACATAATAATAACATATAACATAACGCATATATAAGTTCATACTTCACACATTAGTCTTTCATACTGAAGTGAACTACTTTATAGACAACTATAAGTATACTTGTGCAATGCCAAGATAACATCCCATAATACTACTTAAGCTAAGTACCTCTCTTTAGTCATTCTTGGTCATAGTCCACCTTCATAATTAAGACCCAGGTTTTGATGACATAAGAACACTATACCTCTAAGTCACCTTCAAGCACCCTGTGCAATGTATGTAAGGCATCCCATATTACCACACAAACTAATCACATCTTGAATTCACCTATAGGTTTTCATCAAATCTATATGTAATTATAGGCCTACTTCATATTAATAAGGAGATATGAACTTAATTCATTCATCTAATTGAGGGAAATTATACACACTACTGGAGCTAAGCACACATCATAAGAGGACAGTTCATAACTAGCTTCAAGTCATACTGGTTCCATGCATGAACGACTTCCGATTTTACCATTCTCACTAAGTAATCATTTAGGCTAGCTTACTCAATGCTAACTATTATTCATACTATTTAATAAATAATAAATATTATCATACTAGACCTAACTACTATGGAATATAGTTTTCATATCATGCAATCCAAGCTATCAAAGGGAGGTTACAGGTATACCAACCTATCCACCATGCAATCACTCATCAACATGCAAGTTATCCATAGGGGAGTATGAATCCTCAACCCTAATATATCCTTAATAAAGTTTAATGTCTCAATCCTAAGCAATTGAAATGGTCTAATCCTAACCAAGTAAAGCTATCATGAAGGCGTTCTAGTCATGCTATTTCAAGCCACCCATATGAGAGTATTGATCCTCAATACTAGGCTTCCTTTCTTATACTAATGCAAGCTACCATGAAAATCATTCTACAAATGAAAGATCAAGCTAACTATGAGAGAGATCAATTCCTCCATCTCAAGATATCATGATATTTACCATCCCAAGCTACCAAGAAATGTATCATTCCAAGCTACCATGAGACCTACAATCCCATGATACATAATGCAACTATCCATGAAGTAATCATAAGAATAAACCTTAAGATATTCTATCTTAACAAATATGATTCATTTTAGGATCCCTTAAGTCAACCTAGATTCCATCTATGTGAGACAACTTGACTATCCTAGCCTATTCATGCCTAGGTGTATATGAGAAAGAGAATACCCAATCAAGATTACCTCATATTTGACTTTACCCAAAAATCCTTAATAATAATGTCTACAAACCCTATTTTCAATACTATCTTCTATCAATCATGATCCATGTCTCATTACAAGCTATTCCATGACTTTGATCATTAGAAGGTAATTCTACTAAAACATGATCATATAGGTTCAATTCTAACTTATCAAGTTAATATACTTCCTATTCAATTAAACCTAAATCAATTCATATTTATATTATCCTAACTATGATCACTTTGTATTAAGGACAATTACATTAAGAAGATCAATTAAGGACGTTCAACCTCGCCTCTAATGGCCTAAACGCACAATGATCAACTTCAAAATATTAGATTAGCGTTAATCAAGGAATTAAAATTAAAACAACATATAATAATAATATAAACATAATTCAATAATAATTAAAAGGTTGGAGTCTCAATCAAGCCTAACCCACAATGTAATCACAATCCAAGATAGATTAGGGTTTTTTTGATACACAATTGGGGGATATTTATGGGGGATCCAATGGTTGAACAACCCACGTATGAAGGATATTCACATAACTTTGATCAATGCCTTAAACTTATCTTGAAACCTTGGTGAAACTCGACCTAGTATCTTCCTGTTTATTTCCTTCTTCTTTCCTACTGATCTTAATAGAACTTTTGGGAGGGGAGGGTTTTAATTTTTAAGTGTGAAGTATAAATTCCTAATTAATTTTTTAATATATTAAAATACCTCAAAAAACTAAAAATAACCGTCCATGATTTATTTTGAACGTAAGGTGTTACCAATTCACCCCTGACTTGGTCGAACTCCAAATAGAATTGCAGGTGGTGTCTCAAGATCACCACCTACAGATCGTAGGTGGTGTGATGGGGAGTCCTATATCTACGTGGTTCATGAATCAGGCTCCTCCAATTGGGGTCTAATCTCCCACAAGTAAGTGTGAAGCCACGCCTCCTACCTATGGGGTGTCAACCCAACAACGGAGCGTCAATCAAGGTCGTTGGTCATGCTATTTTGACAATTTTTGGCCAACGTTTTGGTCCTCTTCAAGGTCCCTTATGGTGGTCCTTAGGGATTCGTACCAAAACCTTTCACGCCTAACCTCGATGTCTCGATGTTCTAGGTGTGATAAATATTTCTACATGTGTTGGACCTAAAAAAACACATCAAACTCCATGACAACATGCTATTACATCCTAGTATCAAAAGAATAGTTTCCATACTTCACAGACATATCTTGATGTTTAGTCACTAACACCTCCAAACTATGTTAATTGCATTAGTTTAGGTCTAGAAATTTAATTTTAAGACATTTTTAAGTTATTAGACCTCATGTAAGGTTCTATCTTAGATCATACAATTTGTGGGGTGTTTCAATACTCCCCGCCTTGGAAACATTTATCACCGAATGACACCTTCAACCTTCATAGAGAATCACCAAGACTCAATTATAGCCGCCCATCATGTATTAATTATTTCTAATTGCACACGCCCAACAAAGGAAACTTTAATTCCAAGATACACATACTTAATACAAAAAAAAGCATGAAAAAAACATGTTAATCATTTCGAAGGAGTAACTAACATCTCTTAGATACAACATGCTCAACATAGACTCATTAGGTGTAAAATGCATATTGCCCCATGATGAAACAACAAGAGCCAACACAATGCAAATGAATCAATTCTAACAAGGCCTACACACATTCACAAACATAATCATCCCAAGGACAACATAAACTCCATCCTATCAAGTCATAAAACAAGAAATCTTGAATTTTTTCTAAGATCATAAAAGAACCATATACTGGAGAGGAAGACGAGGAGATCACTCTTGATCGTCCTTGGATTGGACAGCATAGAAGGTATTCTTATTTTGAGGCTCCACATCCTCACCACTAGAGGAAATCTTCTTAAAATCACTTATATTAGCCTTTGCCTTAGGAAAATCTTTGTTCATGTGGCCACTCTAACCATATGCGTAAAAACCGTCTCTACCAGCCAAATACCTACATTGATGCCTGTTACCACACCTAGAACAAGTAGTACATAGGGACTCACTATATTTCCCTTGCGATCTAGGGTTAGAAACCCTCTTATCGTTATCCCCTACCCACCTAGACCTCTTCTTTTCTCTAACTCTTTATTTCTTGAGTTTTGACTCCTCTATTTGTTGGGCAAACAGTATGAGACAAGTGATATCCATGTCATCAAAAATCATTTCCGAACGACATTCTTCTTCTATAAAATCGGATAGTGCCATCATAAACCTGTTCATCAAATCCCTCGAATTGGCTACCTTTAACAATCTGAGATTATACCCTAGAAGTTATGGCATCCTCAGGTATCTTCATGGCGTCGTCAACCTCTTAGAGGTCTAAGACAATCCTCTTAGCATTCATTCAATGAAAAAAACAAAAAAATATCAAAAAATTTAAAACTTTTCATAGCACATCATATGCTAGAATATCACTTCATATATATAATAATAATTACATAGTCTAGATAGTAAGTATCTTTACCATCTTAAGACGCAACTCTGTAGAATAGAATAGGGACATAACCTTAACAACAAAAAATATAAGTTTAAGCTATTACATCAACATAGATAAACATCTTGACATAGACAACCATTTAATCATAAGGGTCATTTTGCTTGAACTTAAGAAACATCTATCAAAGCTCTTCCCTCTTAGAAATATCCTTTAGCCATCACTACCTAAACTTGGTGTAAATGATGAAAAAGAATGGTATTAGTACAAGAACGCACTAAGTATGGTAACCATGCAAAAACATGCATTAAAAGAGGACATTTAGTTAAAAATCATTCATCATGTGTTTATAGTAAAACTTCATGAACATTGATTCAATTATCACAATATAATTCACATACTTCGTATAGACGTGGATATTACTCATAACAACACTTAAGGCAATTTCATCACATTTAAGGATCATTTATTAAGGTACACTTCACACATAAGAACTATCACCTAAGACAACCTTCCAATCTCACTAGTGCAATGTACAAGTAGTATCCCATACTACTACTCATACCAAGTGATCCTAAGATGTCACCATAGACTTACACACATCACATTCAATCAGATACCACATATGCATTTAACCTTTGACATAAGACCAACATACATCATTAATGGTCTCATAAGAATTCTTTCATTCATTGCATTTTAGTCATAACTCATTACTTTATTTTAAAGATAAAACACCCTTACAAACCCATCACAAGCTTTCTTGTGCAATGTACACATGGAGTCACATAACCCGACATATACCAAGAAAACCCATTTAGAAGCCACAAGTGTAATTTACATGAAAAATCATAATTCATGTCTTAAACTATGTAAAGTCAACCTCGACACACATTCATGCTAATCATAAATAAACTTAAATCAGCATTAATAAAGGAACCTCATTATAACTTTCCTTAGAGTTCACTTGTGCGAAGCATAAGTAGGGTCCACAGTCCTACCTACACTAAGTAGTCTTTCATTAGCCATATAGACCACATCTAAGCCTAACATGATCATCACACATACACAACATCATCCACACACCTAGAGCATAAAACTAGTATGGAAGACTATACATATAACTTCACCTAACATCAATTCATTAAGACATGATATTAGAATTAAGGCTACATCCTTCAACTTCCAAAGCATGGAAATAATCATATCAATTAATCTTACATTTAATTCCTTCAACGCTATGATCATAACTCATAAACATGTATGAGAATGTAAACACCACCACTATAAGTGGACCATATCAAAAATCACAACTCAATATACATTCTAAGGTAATAATAGGAAATAGGTCAACTTATGAAATCTCCAAGCTAATAATCATATTGATCAATTCACCATAATTCATATTAAATTGATATAGATAAGACTAGGACTAATCAATATACTATAATTTAATAACAATTGAATCATAATCTAATCAAGATCACAAGACCCATAACATATCATAATTTGATAGGATAACGAGATCATGGGTTCTTCATAGGATTGGAGTAAATATCATTTCAAAAACATAGACTAGTCATATAATTATCATTAGAATGCTTTTGAAATCACTTCAACAATGAACCTATGGCTAGATTGAAAGATGTGATTTTTGACTTAGAAATATGTTTGAAAATGCTTTGAAATGACTCCTTAGATGAATGGTTAAATAAGGATAAAAGATTATCATACCTTATAAATTAGAAAGCCCACAAAAATCTGAGAAGAAAGCTCCAAGAATACACCTCCATAGCTTGTTCTTGAGCTTGGTCTCCAATGGAGGTTTTAGATAATTTGGAAGAGAAGAGAGTTTTGTAGATCTTTATTTCTTAATGGGTGTTGGGGTTCTGACCTTAGAAAGGGGTTAAATAGGGAATAAAAACAGTTTATAAATGACCCCCGAAGTTACCAAAACACCCCAATACTTATTTTGACTTTTAGACATGCCAAACTTTACTTTAAAATGAGGTAACCAAATTTGTGAAGTGGCTACGCGTCACAAAGTCAACTACTAATTTTTCCTGACCACATTTTTAGACAGTGAGCCTTGTGTAGCTCATGCGATGAATAGGCAAGACAAACTCCAGGCGCGTGACGTGTGATGGCTTTCACTTCTTGGTTCTGCATGCTGCTATTTGGCAACTTCCTTGTCAAACATTTGGGTCCTCCCCGGGGGCCCTAAGGGTGGTCCTTTGTGAGTCGTACCTGGATGTTTTCATCTTTTATCATGTTTATTAAGATACTAGGATTAACTACACTGTTTTTCAACTCCAAATAACACATAAAAACAAGGCAAGCATACAAGAAAGCACTAGTACATTTAGAGACTAACTTTCGAACATCTTGGGTGTTTGACCTCCAAACCTCTTCAAATAAACTATACTTAATTTAAAACACTTTATTTACATGTTAATAACCTTTTTAGACACATTTGAGGCTCTATCTACCTTAGTTAATGTTGAGGGTCTTGACACTACCAAGCTTGGAATATACTTAGACAAAAGGGTGAATTTCATAGAGTACTCCTTTACAGTCATATTGACTTGCTTGAGGTTGATGAATTTTCTCACTTTTGCTTAGCTCAACTCCCGGGAAAAAAACCGCTGTACAAATTTTGACTTAATAGTTTGCTCTCATCATTTACATTAGCCCCTTGTCATGTTGTTACCACATTCTTCATCATTAGCACCTTTACTTTTCATAGTTACTCACATCTTATTACGTGAATGTTCATTTCACAATTTCATAGTTCATCTCATTATATGCCAATGCACTTCGCCACTTAGTGTGTCTTACACTAATACTTAACCCTCCTAGGGTTCATCATTTCATTACGTACATCTTAGGTTTACTTACTTTTGAACGTATGTTAGACTTATTCCTTCATAGTTCGTTAAGTGATTCTTACGTTCCTAAGATTATGTAGTACAAGACTTTTGTATCTTGTATATATGCCAAGATCTTGAATTTGATCTAAGTAGGTGGCATTATTCTTGGATATTTTATTCACGTATGACTTATGTATCAATATGGTAGATAGAGCAATGAAATCCAAGTTTGCGTCACTGGGATATCATTTATATTTTTCATTGATTTTATTTCTAATATTCATGACATTAGAACTCTTAATTAAATACCAAAATTAACATCGAAGGATTAACTGTCTACTTAATTTTTCTCTTAGGTTGGCCGAAGGGTTGTGGGTTCGAACCCTCACAACCCCTTTTTAATTTTTCATTAGCCTCATGTTGCCCATTCTCGCCTAAACCAAGAGGTTATGGGATCAAACTTCCACAACCTCTTGTATATTTGTATTAATTTCCCTTGCATATAGAGGTTGTGGGTTCAAACCCGCACAACCTCCTTATTTAAATTTTAATTTCGCTGAGGCTGTGAGGTGGTGGGTTCGAACCCCCACAGCCTCTCTAACTTTATTTTAATCAAATTGAGTGAGTGGCTGTGAGGTTGTGGGATCGAACTCCCACAGCCTCACTTTATTTCTTACTTAATTTCACCTCTTCTTTTCAGCCTTCAGGTCGTGGGTTTGATCCCCACGCCTCCCATTCCCTTTTCTTTAATTTCTCTCCTTCACACGCTTCTTGGAGGTCGTGGGTTCGAATCCCACACCTCCCACTTATTTGTTTGATTTATTTTTCTCCTCCTTCTTCCCCAAGTTTGCGAGTTCATTTCCCCCCAGCCCCATTTCTTTTTCTTTGTGGAGAATTCCAGTTATCCAGGTTCCAATCCCCCCAGCCCCATTTTCCTTTCCCTTGTCTTGCGAAACCAGTAGCTAAGGGGTTCGATTCCCATTAGCCCCTTCACATTTTTTCCTTCTTTTTCAGCCTTCTTAACATGTGAGGTCTGGGGTTCAATTCCCATTGACCTCACTTTTTTAATCTTCCCTTTTAAAACCCAGATTTTAGCCTCATTGTAGAGTGCACAAATCTGGAAAATTTTTGTCATTCTTCAACTCATCTTTAGTCAAATCTTTCATATGTTTATTTAGATAAAATATTGTTGTTCAACCAACCATATTTCATTACAATTAGCATCAGATTGTATACATATTTCACACATAAAATACAAAAGAAATAGATGTCTTAAACTACATCAAAACAGTGGCAAAGCACAATGCCAACGTGCACAAACACAAACACCTTTTTTTTCCGATCACACTTTGTTAGCATCTTTCTAATTGCCTTCACATAAACATATTGACGTTGAATATAAAGACATCATTCATGCATAAATCTACCAGCACAATATACCGATCCTACGAATTCGTTTAGGAGCTAAGGAAAAGGACATACAAAGGGGAACAACCTTAGTTTTGAAGTGGATAGTTTGAATCGTAAGGGGCCTCTTGGGAAAGGGAAAAAAAGAGAAGAAACCCATACCTTTTGACGTTGTTAAAGCTTGAAGTTCTTGTCAAAACTTGTCTCCAAAACCACGCCCAATTCACCTAATGTTCCACCACCAACTCGACAGAAATTTCCCATGCCTTAACATTTTTGATTAACTTGATTTCTTAGATGTTTTAGTGAGTTCTTAAAGTTTGATGAATGTTTTTCAAAGTTTCTGTTTCTTCACGTTAATTGGCAGCGAGAATAAGAGAGTTTTTATTTTTGAACGTGGAGAGGTGATAAACGTGATTATGAGAGTGAAAGGACTATTTTACCCTTAATGAATCAGATTTTAATTGATGATCAAATCATCAATTTATTAATTCTAGTGGGGATCGCACCCGAGTGGCACCCTATTTGCGAACATGGGTCACTTTGGGTCGCCCCAACCCAAATTGATCTTTTAATTAAAATAATTTATTTATTTATTAATTCCTCAGGCTAATTACAATATTAACCTTGGCCTGGAAAAGACCATTTTACCTCTGGAACCTCAAAACATAAAATTTCTTCGTTTATGTCCGGTAAAGACTCTTTCGATTAAATCTTAGTTTTCGAGACCCTCACATGGTTGGTTCAAACCTTTCAAGCTCAACTAACTCCCCAAGTTAGTTGACTTGGTCGTAGTAAGGGTGCTGAGGTCTGGTTCTACGCGTATCAATCCGTGTGAACCTTGTTCTAATCGCAAGCATTCTTGACACATAAAGTATTCATCCTATTCATTTTTAGGGTTTTTACATATACCCCCCTTAGAAAAATTCATCCCCGAATGACACTTCCACTTCATATCGTAAAGCCAGTCAGATCATATTAAAATCACTATGCACAGTCAAGCAATAACAATAAAATACGGAGAGATAAGAAAACATAGGCTTAATATTAGGATGTTTAGCCTCAAGAGCTGAAAAGATGAGGGTAGCGAGATCTCATGTCGGCCTCAGACTCCCACATAGCACTCTCAATAAGATGATTTTTCACAAATACCTTCACTGTGGCAATCTCCTTGTTCATCAGCCGCTTGACCTATCTGTCTAAGATCTCAACAGGTACCTCCTCATAAGACAAGTCTTCACCAACTTCCAAACTTTCAACAGGTAGAATCGATGCTATATAACCTAGGAACTTCTTCAACATACAAACATTAAAGACTCGATGAACACAAGCTAGATCCACAGGCAATGCTAACTCATAGGCCACCTCACCCATACGCTGTAAGATCTCATATGGCCCAACATACCTCGGACTCAACTTCCCTTTTCTACCAAATCTCATCACCCCTTTCATAGGTGATATTTTCAAGTAAACCTGCTCACCAACATCAAACTCTAAGGGTCGTTTTCTATTATCAGCATATGACTTCTGCCGGCTGTAAGCAGTAGCCAACCTGTCCCGAATTAATCTGACCCTCTCTAAGGCCTCATGAATGATCTCTGGACCCAAAATGGATGACTCGCCAACCTCGAAACATCCAACTGGAGATCTACACCTCCTACCATATAGTGCTTCAAACGGTGTCATCCCAATGCTGGATTGATAACTATTATTAAACGAGAACTCTATCAAAGGAAGATGGTCATCCCAGTTACCTCAGAAGTCAATCACACACGGTCTCAACATTTCCTCTACTGTCTAAATGGTGTGCTCTTCCTGCCCATGTATCTGAGGATGAAAGGCAGTGCTAAGATTTACCTGCGTGCCCAAGCTTTTCAGGAATGATCTCCAGAAATATGAAGTAAACTGAGCTCTTCTATATGAAATTATAGACAAAAGAATCCCATGCCATCTCAAAATCTCATCAATGTAGAGTCTTGCATAGTACTCGGCTCTTTAAATTGACTTCATAGGGATAAAGTAGGCAGACTTAGTCAATCTGTCCACAATAACCCATATGAAATCATGTTGCCTTCTAGTCTTCAGAAGACCAACCACTAATTCCATATTAATTGCCTCCAATATCCAAGTCGGTACCTCAATAATTTGAGTCAGACCACCAAGCTTAAGATGCTTTGCCTTAACCTACTAACAAGTATGACAATTGGCTAAGTATTCTGCAATGTCCTTCTTCATAGCATTCAACCAATAAATCTGCATAAGTTCATAATACATCTTGGTGAAACCTGGGTGTATGGAATATCAGCAACCATAGGCCTCTGCAATAATCCTTGTCCGCAAATCATCCACATCTAGTACACAAAGACTCTCCTTATACCTAAGTATGCCATCACCTCCCAAAGCGAATGACTCATTCATATTCATCGGTACTGAGTCTTTCAGGTCCATCAACACACGATCTAGATGCTGACCCTTGTTGAATTTAACTACGAATTATGATTCAGAACTAGGATGAACTGAAACATCTCCACTAGTAGAGTCAACCAATCGAACACCTAGTGTTGCCAATCTATGTACCTCTTTAACCATCTCCTTCTTCTCATCCTCAACGTGGGCTATACTTCCCATGCTCATCCTACTCAAGCATCAGCTACAACATTAGCCTTACCTTGACGGTAGTGCACATTCATGTCATAATCCTTCAACAGCTCTAACCATCACCCTGACGTAGACAACTCTCTTAATGTGAACACATACTGGAGACTCTTATGGTCTGTGAACACATCCACGTGCAGTCCATATCGATAATGCCTCCAAAACTTTAGTTCAAACACAACAGCTGCCAACTCATGGTCATGGGTGGGATAATTCTTCTCATGAACGTTGAGCTGTCTGAAAGCATAGGCTATCACCTTACCAGCCTTCATGAGAACACAACCCAAACCAACCTAGATGCATCACAATAAACCGTGTAATTCTCATCACACTTAGGTAGAGTAAGCATCGGGGCTGAAGTGAGTCTGTCCTTGAGCTCCTGGAAATTCTTCTCACAAGTATCCGTCCATTCAAACTTGGCTCTCTTCTTAGTCGGAGCTGTCAATGGGGCAGCAGTTCAAGAAAAGCCCTCCACAAACCTGCGGTAGTAACCAGCCAATCCCAAAAAGTGATGAATGTCAGTGGGAGTAAGAGACTTTGGCCAGTTCTACGTAGCCTCAGTATTCTTGGGGTCCACCTCCACACCTTTATATGAAAGAACATAACCTAGGAAGGTCACTGATCTAAGGAAAAATTCACACTTGCTGAATTTTGCATACATCTGATGTTGTCTAAGTACCTGCAAGGTTAGTCTCAAATGTTGTTCATGCTCTTCCTTGGTCTTAGTGTAGATGAGAATGTCATCAATAAATACTATGACAAAAGAGTCAAGGTATTCACGAAAGACCCTGTTCATGAGATCCATAAATGCAACTAGTGCATTTGTAAGACCAAATGACATGACAAAAAACTAATACTGA
The DNA here is from genome assembly GCF_001406875.1 of Solanum pennellii. Lineage (NCBI taxonomy): Eukaryota > Viridiplantae > Streptophyta > Magnoliopsida > Solanales > Solanaceae > Solanum > Solanum pennellii. Next base: position 52,457,781 of record NC_028644.1, read on the forward strand.
CCATACCGGGTACGAAAGGCCGTGTTTGGGATATCTCCATCCCTAACCCTAAGATGATGGTACCCTGAAGGAAGATCAATTATCGAATAGAAACTAGACCCTTGGAGTTGGTCAAATATCTATACTGGGAAGTTGATACTTGTTCTTGATAGTGACTTTGTTGAGCTGTTGATAATCGATACACATTCTAAGGGTCCCATCTTACTATTTTACAAACAACACTGGAGCGCCCCAAGGGGATATGCTCTGCACAATGAAACCCTTATCAATGAGGAATTGAGATTGGTTTAGTATCGGATTCTAAGTCGATACCAATGTCGATCTCTCGAGGGGGAGGGACTCCAAGGAAATCATTAGGGAACACATCTAGGAACTCATTCACTACAGGCACTGAGTCTATGGAAGGGATGTCATGATTTAAATCATTGACACTCACAAGATGACATAGTAACCCCTTAGACATCATTTTATTGGTCGTAAGATTTGAAATCAAGGGATTAGGACGACTCGAAATGTACCCCTCCCAGACTAACTCTTCTTCATCAAGGAAGTGAAATCTTACCTCTTTACTACGACATTCCAAGGAAGCATAACAACTGTGAAGCCAGTCCATGCCAAAAATAAAATCAAAATCATGCATGGGTAACTCAATCAGGTTTGCACACATAGTCTTACAACTTAAAACAATTGGGAAATCCTTGTATACCCTATCAATTCTTACATTTTATTCTAAAGGCCTACTGATCACTATAGGATCATGAACAACTTCAATTAGTATTTAAAAAGTAAGGGCAAGCAGAGGAGTCACAAAGGAAAAAGAAGACCCTAGATCAAGTAGAGCATACACAGAAGTTGAGAATACTTAAAACATACCAGTGACCACATCAGAGGACTTCTCCTGCTGCTCCATGCCCTTCGGGATATAGGATTTGTTCCTCTTGGGAGGCTCGGCTGTTGCTTCACCCTATGGGTTAGGCCTAGGCTGAGCATTACCTCCAGCCTGACCTCTGTTCTGTGGACAATCTCTGACCATGTGTCCACTCTTACAACAACCAAAACAGGCATTTTTGCCCTGTCTGCACTCTCCACTATGAGCTCTGCCACACTTAGCACAATTCTTCTTAGGACGTTGCATTGGCCTTAGGTGTTCCTCCCCTAGGTGTAGCACCCCTCTGAGGATTAGAATTCCCAGAACTCTGTTGCCCCTTTTTGAACTTGGTTGCTCACGGATGCAAAAGTTGTTTCTGTGGCCTCCATGACTGGGACCTGCCTTATCTTGAGGCCTAGTCCTCCTAACATCACGAACACCTCACTTTCTGCGGCTGTCCTCTACCTGCTGGACATGCACCATCAACATGGAAATGTCCATGTTATCATGGAGCATCGAAGATCGACACTCCTCCTCCAATTCTCCATTGATTCTTGTGAGGAACCTGCTCATCTCGTCCCTATTGTTAGAAACTAGGGAAGTAGCATACCTGAATGATTTCAACAAATCTTAGTATTGTTGACACCCGATTTAAACCCTCCCCGATATGAATTAACCTTCGAGTTTCTTAAAATCCTTACTATTTCATATAATTGACTTTATAAAATTCAATTTATTTTCAAGTTAGTGTTATGAAGTTTTGTCACTTTCAGCAACATACATACATACATATACATATATATATATATATATATATATATATATATTTGTATATATACACATATGTATGTATATATATATATGTATATATATATATATATACATACATATATATATATATATATATATACATATATATATATATATATGTATTTGTATATATACACATATGTATGTATATATATATATGTATTTATATATATATACATACATATATATACATACATATGTGTATATATATATATATATA
>NC_028644.1:52460067-52487641 GCF_001406875.1 Solanum pennellii
TATATATATATATATATGCATCATTGAGTCTTTAGTCGTGTTTAAGATATTTTAGCTTATCTCGTCACATTATGAAGCTCGTTGAATAATCGATATCGAATTTGCTAATTAACTCCACTTGGTCGAATATTAATGTTTTGTTTTCTTGGCCAAGCCATAAACTCAAAATCCAGCCTTTTGAAAATTTTTTTGGAAATAATTGGGCCCTCTTTTCTTTTTATATATTTTCAGCCCAATATTCTAACCCTATTCCAAAAAACCATTTATAGAATTGATCGCAGTCCCATCTAATCCTTTTGACCAGACCCAACAGGTCATTTTTTTTAAACCCAAATCAATTTCCAATTCATCCAAATTGATAAAACCGTCTTCTGTGCTAGCTTCGTCTTTCTTACTCGTCGAAGAAGCGACCCGTGAAGGACCTTCGAATCGACGCGTGAATTTCCAAGGAAAGCAAATTTGACTCCGAAGCAACGCGTGTTCGGCATTCCCCCTCTATCAACGCGTGAGCAGCCTTCTGTAACGTCCTTTTCTGCTCTTGTTCGTACGAAAGGGCACGGTATGCTACAGCCATCGTCCTTGCGTGCTCGGATATCAGTCCATATAACTTATCAATGGCGCACATTCAATCCAAACCCTCCACGCAATTTCGATCCGTTTCTTTTGAGAGGACCATTTGGGGATATTCTTTTAAGGTTATGAATTTAGACTATGAAAATTGGATGGGCCTTAATTCAATTTTAGGGAGCCCTTTTTCCTTTCATTTTAAGCCCCTAGTTCATCCATATATATGATCGTTTTTGGCTTTTTAGAGGGGGATTATTTTTTGTTTGGAGAAAGTTTCTTGAGACTAGAAGCTTTCTTTAAGCCAAGGAAATACATAGAGAGTTTTTGAGCGTGAAGATACTTAAACTAAGACAAAATAAAAGGAAGATTTTCAGGAATTCTTGATATAAAGATAGAAAGATTTTAAGGTCAAGCTTACCGAGGATAGAGATTTTTAGCCTTTTTTTTCCCTCTATTTTGTTTTGCTACAAAGTTTCTTCTCGAATCCAATATTAGATCAACATTCTGCACGAGTCTGTCTTCCTTGTTTGTGTGAGTGTTGTGGAGTTCACTACTGCCCGTCTCTACTCGTCATTGCCTCAGTTCGCTGCCCTCGACAAGGTGAAACCTCCTCCTAATCTCTATGTATTTTGAATATAAGTTTTTTTTTCAACAACGCCTTTAAGTTGTTCTTAGCTCGGATTTGTTAAGCGCTTGGAATTCATTGAGGGCTTTGATTGTGCATTTTAGTTGAGTGTGTCTTTTTTTATTGTGTGTGTTGGTGACATGAGTTTTATATTAAGGGCCTTAAGGTTCATTTTGTTCAAGCATCTTATTGTTGTATGATTGTGGAATTAATTAGATTTAAATTTTGTTTTCTTCATTCAATATCAGTTCTATATCTTTCTTCACCCAATTGATGTCTCGTGGTTGCTTTTAAAAGGCCGAAATATTGTATTCTGGTCTCGTGCACTCCATGGTTTGACAACTCGTTGCCCTCTAATATCTATTATGGCTAAGTTTTTTTCAGGTATTTGTTGTTGCATCTAATGGTATCTTGATTCGAATTTTTTCTCTAACAACAGTAGTACAAATGTATTGTGGCATCGAACTACGAGATATAGTGCATATGATTATCATTGTGATTAGCTTATCGAAATATCGTTGTCAGTCGATTTGTTTGTTCTCCATGGTTAGATGTGTTTGTGATATTGCTCCAGTGGAATTTGATTCTGTTTCGCTACGACGCAGCTACAGCTTATTGCTTCCTTCTTTCCTTCTACTTTAAGTAGTGAAAAATGTCAAAATCCTTCTACTTCATGTCTTCAAAAATTTTAAAACCTTAGTATATATTTATAATGTTGTTCCTTGATTTCCCTCATGTTTTAAGAGTTTAGTTTATTCCATTTGTACATGTTTTGCTGCTGTTTTTTTCTCTCTATTAGTGATAAAACATCGTTTAGTCATATCCTTATTATTTGCGGAGATTTATATTACGGAAGAAATTGGTTGGATTATGATGATTTATTTTATTTTGAATTTTCTTTGTCCTACCTCTTCCTTGTTAAAGTTTTTTTTTTTTGTTTCTTTTACCATTGTGTATTACAATTTAGATTTAATGATATCAATCCCAACCTTGATAAATACCTTAGTTCATGTATTTTATTTTATCTCTTTAATTTGTGGCATATTTTATTTTAGAGTGTTGCCTTTCTTGTTGTTAAATTTCGTATTGCCTTGGAAAGTTCAAATTTGGTTAATTCGAGGCTTATTTGATCTACATGTATCTAGAATAGTAACTTAGTTCCTTGATCAATCTCACTTTTGAGGGTATATTTCTTTTGTTAGATTTTTCACTTGCCATGATTTTCAAAAGATTTTTCAACATTATTTAGTCATCTTTGTTTATTTACTTCTTTGTTAGTTTTGGATTACTTGTTAGAATTGTCTCACTTCTTTCACCCATATATCTTTGCATATTATTCATACTTATAATTTCTGGCTTGCATTCTTAGTTTTTGATTTCCTTGGTTGAAGGTTTTAAGTCTGCTTTCCCAAAATAGTTAATCGACCATTGTACATATGCGTGATTACTTAATTTGCAGCTTTGATAAAAATTGTTTGATCGATCGCGTTGCTTCGTCTTACCTAAACATAATTATACCCTATATTATGTATTCTCGATTAAAATTTTACGTACAAGTGTGTATACTTTTCTTGAAAGCATTCTAGCACTCTCTCATCAGTTCTTGTAACTTACTAAGTTAATGTAGCTCTATTTAACTATTTATTCATATATTTTGCTTTTTGTTATTTTATTTAGTCGTTTGTTGCTTTTAGATTCAATAGTTGGGTTCATTACTTTTTCTTTTTCTTGATTTCGTTATACTTTTCTTTGATTTTGTTAGTTGAATTGATCAGTGTCTTTGTTTAAAATCATGTCTTGTTGGCTTTATCATTTCGTGTACTAATTTCTTTTTATTTTATTGCATGTGTATAATTCGACTGAGTTCGCCATGAACTCCCACCTTCCCACATGTCGAAAGAGACATAAAAGCTCAAAATTGTCTCATCGAGTCAGCCAACAAAAAATAGACGTACAAGCCGAGAAGTTGAAGATTTACAAACCAAAGCGGCCAAAATTCATTTTTTTAGTTCAAACATGTATTTTTGTTATCTTTGGGCCTAAGTCCTATCGAGCTTTATTTTTCGTACTTATCATTTATTATTATATGTTTAGTCTAGGATAGGTACTCAAGATGATAAAATGGGTCAAAAACCCAAAACAGGTGGGTCAAAATACTGGTCAAGGCGAACAGAACCCGAATTTGGACCGAAATCTCTCTACGCTCTCTCTCTCTTTATTTGATTTCTTATTGCTTATTTGTTTTATTTTCCGTTAGTTCTAAAGGTTAAGAAAATCCAATTCCCCATTAAATGCCACTTTTGTTTTAACAATTCAATCAAGTAAAAAGGCCTAAAAGATTATACAAAATTAAAATTTACTTAGGTGAATAATTTTTTTCCATTCAAACACAATCCGAACTGATTTTTTTTGGATTTCTTTTTCGTACAACTCTAAAGAGTATTTTTATCGCAATTGTATGTCTTACCCAAATATAAAGTTAGTTGTCGGATAGCCGTAATTAAGCGGAACATCTTAGGTACTTTCAAAACCTTCCTAAGACGTTAATAAGAATCCCCGAACCCTTTTAAATATTTTCAAATGATTTTATCTGTTTATGTCATTTGAAAATAAAGGTTTCATAATTTTTTTCAAAATTAATTGAAAACTCTAAAAAGTCGAGAACTCTTCAAAAAATAATGTTTTTTTCCTTTTTTTTGATAAAACAGAAATGACGAGTCTGCTTGGGATGTTGGAGGATTCTAACCTTAAGACTAACATTATTTGGTTCTAATTGCTTAATTGTTTACCTTATTATTATAATTATTGCATTTCCATAGCATTTTTCCACAAAACGGCATGTAGTATGCATTAGGAAAACAAAAGTTACGTGGCTTTCCACGATTTTTTTCAGAAAAACACAAAAATTCGTTCGGAAGTATCAAACAAATTGTTGGAACTGTCATCCGAGGTTGTTTCGTAGCTTCACACAGATGTTTATCCGACTCAGGTAACCGTAAATTGTAAAACTATTCTAGTAAGCCTAGGTTAGAGAGAAACCAAAACAAAAAATTAAGCATTAGCCTAAGACAGCTTAATACCCAAGGTGTATCAAGTCCATTTAGTAGAAAACCGCCAAACTTGTGTATAAGGCCTTTGACCTCACGGCACATCAGCTTATTTGACATTTGAATAATGTACGTGTAAAAAACCGATTTGGGGGTTGGGAAAACTTAACTAAGTTTCTTTTTTGTAGATATGGAGCGTTCTTCAAAGTTTTATATGGTCATAGCAGTGCATCTCAACTCTTAATGTGGTATCACAATCTCGACGGAGATCACACAAGAACCCTCAACAAATACGTGGGTGCATTAAAATAATTGATCAACATGAACGGTTGGACAGAACTAGTTGAGGTCCTTACGGGGTATTGGGATAGACAAAAAATGGTGTTTCGATTCGGAATCGCCGAAATTACCCCAACTTTTGAGGAGATAAGAGATTGTATACACACAGTAGGCACTGGGATAGAAAGAAGAGACAGAAAAGAAGAGTACATCTTCATCCCTAATAAGCCTTCCGTATAGGATATTGCAGACTAGTTCAGGTTGGGAAAAGACGTTGCCTACTAGTGCGAAGAATCCCATGTAGTATTTAGAGATATTTATATCCAATTTGGACATGCAAGCTTCTACGCCACTTACAACCGAGAGTTAAAATCTCCTACAGAGAATGGAATGAGATTCGTCCTCTAGCATTTGCCGTGGCATTGTTGGGAACAATGGTCTTCCCTCATGGTCCAAGTCTGAGTATCAATACCCGAGTTATAACACTCGTTCATACCTTGTCCAAAGGGTATGAGAACTAAGGGATAACAAAGTATTATCCTATAGCTCCAGTCATCCTATCCGATATGTATCGAGCCATGGAAAATGATACTTCAAAGAATGAAACTTTCTACTGCGGTGGTGGATCCTCAGCCATTTAGCGAAGGGTGTTAGGACTCAGGAGATGCATCCTCTTGAAAATAAGAACACCCTTAAGTATTTGAAAGACCTGTTGTACTGGGCAAGTACGGACAATAGGAGAATAAAGAGGATATGGGCTCAAACTTTCTCCGAATTGAGAAAAGAAGATCTCCAATGGATGCTTCACCATTTTATCTCTAAAGAAGTCGTCGTGGAGAGTCGAAGACAGATTGTGCTTCCTCTCCCAGGTATTTGGGGTATTCGCCCTTATACACCCTTTCGAGTCTTGCGACAATTCATGGAGGAGACAAATTGTACCCAAAGAAGCGTACTATGGCGCTTATGTATATGATATTGGAGACGATAGAGTGCATGACACGTCTAAAATGTTCAGAGAGTTGAAAAGTTCCAAGCATATAGATAAAGACACCATCGCCCCTGACCGATTCAATGCTGGGTACGACAAAAGTTAGGAAGATTGGATGAAGAAGGACATACAAAATTTCTCCTTTCAAACACCGCGTAGCTTTCACTACATAACTGACAGAGAAGCCAAAGCAGTGGCCGAGCTACAAGAGGTAAAGAAAGAGGCCCAAGAGGTGTAGGCTAATTTTGTCGAGAACCAAGATACTCTTGATAGAAGGACTCAAGAGGTGGAAAGACTGAGGCGAGGTTAGGATGATTTTGACACCTGGATCAAGGAGAAAATTGAGAGGATGCGATACGAAAGCTTGGAAGACAAAGGACGCCTGGTTGAAGGATTCTTTCTAATGTTAAGATATATGTTTCAGCAATACAAGACTCAGGAGGACGGCGACGAAGACAACCGCTCTGTTAGCTAAAGGCATGTAACTTGATGAATAGGTAACACTGGAAATGGAAGAATTCGCCTTCATGAGAGAAAGGATGGCATCACTGAGGAAGAAGAACAAAGCCTTCCATAGCAACATGATTCATAAACTTCGGAAAATGGGCGAAAGATACCCCATCTATTAGCAGGGAACCAATATTTGTCCCGACAAAGCGCACCCTAAACCGAGTGAGGAAGACGACGACGAGGAAGTCATCTACAAACCTCCATTCCTAGGCTGTCTGAAGAGAGGAGACTAATGTTGAAATAAGAAGGGAAATGACTAATGTGTCGTTATCATTTTATCTTTAAGAATCTCTATTGTTGCCTTTCATTTCATTGTAATCGTAATGAACAAATGAATGAAAATGTTTTATCTCGTACTCAAACTACGTTGGGCCTGAATTATCCTTGTGAGATACGTAGGCAGCCTCCCCAGGCCCAGCCCCTATCTTTAAAAATTTTCATTCCCCTTCATGTTACAAGAATATACGAAGACCAGAACAACAGACGTCAAAGAACAGTTGCAAGAAGACCGTAGCTCAACGTGATTTAGTTTTTCTGAGACAATGTAAAAACTAAAACAACCAAACTCCTGCTTGTTATTAAAAAAATCTTTTTCCGTCCTTACTCGTGAGTTTTAGATATCCTCAAACAAAGCAACTTGTGTGTTTAGCTGCTCACTGTGTGATATCATGCATTTTGTACTCTGAATCTGCAGTGACAAATTTGCCTTTGAGTTGTTCTCCTTCTCAGGTACTTTGAAACTAATTTGTGTCTATCAAAAGCTTGAAGATCATCCCTATTTCACCAGATCAACATGTCCCGCAGATTCCGTCCCTAGACAAAGCTCAGACAAAGGAAAGACAGTAATTTGGGACTACAACGAAGAAGTGAGTCTTACTGATGTTGTGGTGTCTCAACCTACTAAAGCGGACCATAATGAGTTGATCCTACAACTGATGAAACTGATTGCAAAAATGAGAGTAGAAATACAAAGGAGACAGTATCTGCCTCCACCACGATTTGCTGCTAACGCTTCTGATGGGAGACCTCCAATCTACTTCCCTTCCTCAAATATGGATTCAAATCAGAACCAGCCATCTACACTTGTTCAGAATATGTCGGTTATAGATATGATTACCCAAAATCCTGAATATACTTCTACATCCAACCAAACTTCACCTCCTCTTCAAAACAACCACCCCCAAATGTCATCCGATCCTCAAAATACCCATCATCAAACCGCTCCACCACCACAAAATCAAAACCAAAATAATTTCTATCCCTAAACACCCCACAACCACTTAAATCAGAATACCAATCCTCAGACCTACCCACAGAATTATCAAACCACTCAAAATGCTCAGAGTCCCTCTGCAGCCCACCCTTATCAAATAGAGCCACTTTTCTAATTCCCGTCCCAGACGAGCACGATGTTCACGGTTATGAGTTTGACAATTACAATGAACAAGAAAACGAGTGGAGGGCAAAGGAAGAGGTAATGGTCGATATAAAAGAAGATATCAAGAATGCCATGAAAGAGCTTCAATGCTTCCCTGATATCGTCAGGCTTAGTTATGAGGACTTACGTAGTCATCCAAATTTGAACCTTCTAGAAGGGTTCAAGATCCCAAAGTTTGACACCTTTGGAGAAGTGGGCAAACCTATGGCTTATCTGAGAGCCTACTGCGACCAGCTCATTAGAGTTTGTTAGGATGAAGCTCTACTGATAAGGCTCTCTAGCCGAAGCCTGTGCGGAAAAGCTATTGAATGATTCAGATCGCATGAGACCGGACAATGGCCCTACTGGAATGCATTGGCAAAAGATATTCTCGATCGATTTGCTTACAACGTAGAAATTATGCAAGACCGATACTCTATTGAGAAGATAAAGCAAAAAGCAACCGAGACTTATAGGGAGTTCGCCTATAGGTGGAGAAAATAAGCGACAAGGGTTAGACCACCCATGTCTGAGAAAGAAATCGTTGAAGTATTCGTGCACATGCAAGAGCCTTAATATTATTATAGTATTATGTTGCTCGTTGGAGCAAAGTTTGCAGAGATAGTCAAGATTGGTGAGACAATCGAGGATGGTTTAAAAACAGGAAAGACAGCCCGTGTAGCCGCATCGCCTGGATCTTCAGGGTTGTTAAAAAAGAAGAAGAAGAAATCGTTCTTGTTTCATACGGCGGAAGGAAAACCCCTAGAAGCTCATCATATTCCCAAGGTCGTTCCCAGCCTTCCCCAAAGTCCTACCAATATTGCTACATGCAATCTAGTCATCCCCATAATTAGAATGCTACCTCCATTTATCCAAACGTCCAAGCTCAGCTATATCAAAGTCCACCCCCAAATAACCAAAGTCCATCTCCCATTTACCCAAATCGCCGTCCCCCTTACCAGGGTGTTGCTCACAACTGTTCTAATGTGCCTTCAAGCTACCGAGAATCCCCTTCTGTTTATCAAGTCCATGCTCTACTACACAAAAATTCCCCTCCGAATCATCAAGCTCCATCACCAAACTACCAAACAAATCCATATTCATGAAGCCAAGCTCCCCGTCCAAATGCCAGAAATTATCAACATGTGCCTCCTCCTCAACAAGGCAGTTATGGCCCTCCCTGACCCAGACTTGAGAAAAAGCCTCCAAGGAACTTCACTGCGCTCGCTGAAAGCCAAACAAAGTTGTACGAGTGACTGACTGCTACTGGATACATCTTCCCTGTGGGGCCCAAACCCGTGGATATCAATTTAAAATTCTACAGACCACATCATAGATGTGCTTATCAATCCAACAGTGTTGGGCATCATACTGAAGATTTTATGAACCTCAAGAACAAAATTCTGGATTTGATTGATCAAGAGGTAGTCTCTCTCCAACCGACGGCACCAAATGTTAACACCAACCCGTTGCCGAATCTGGGAGGTAGCAATATCAATATGATCGAGACAGACGAAGAATGGTGTGGAAAGAAGATGATTACTCGCATCATTCACAATGATTTGGAAAAGACTGTCGCTTCTTTAAGTGTCAAAGAGAAGAAAGAGTTCGTTGTTTTGAAAACTGCAAAGGCTGTTGCTTTGGTGCCGTCAGAAACTCTCGTCATGCCTAAGTTTGTTATTGAAACTGCTGCTGCTCATGGCATGACCAGGTCTGGAAGATGTTACACTCCTTGCGAGCTTGCTCTCGGAGAAAAACAGAAGGATCAGGCTAACAGGACGATAAGCGAAGGAGAAGCGGAGGAATTCAGGAGAAGAATGCAACCTAAAGATTATTCTATCGTCAGGCATTTGGAGAAAACTCCAGCTCAAATCTCTGAATCGACCCTGCTGATGAGCTCTCATTACCTAAGGTAGTCGTTAATGAAAACTCTCGATGATACGTACGTACGTGCGGGCACAAGCAGCGAGAACGTGGACGCCATGATTCACTAGGTCATTCGAGGGCATTGAATCTGATATTGTTACCAGTAGCTGCCTGTTGAAGGGAGGTAACACAACAAGGAATTACACATCACTATGGTATGCCGCGAAAAGGTTGTCTACCGCGTTTTAGTTGATGGTGAATCTGGTCTCAATATATGCCCGTTGTCGACGTTGAGGCAGCTAAGGTTTGACCATGGGAAACTTGAGCAAAACCAAGTCAACGTGAAAGCCTTTGATGGGGTTTAGAGAGACACGTTAGGAGCGGTGAATTTTATCATTCAAATGGGCCCACCAGAATTTAGCGTGCAATTTCAAGTATTGGATATCGATACAAGTTATAACCTTCTTCTGCGAAGGTCGTTCATCCATATGGCTGGAGCCGTCCCATCTACTCTACATCAGATGATGAAACTCGTGTGGAAGAACGAAGATCTTGTTATCCATGGTGAAGGGAGTCACTCTGGAAGACAGACGCCAATCATTGATGAAGTATCGCGATGTACAGACTTTTACACGGTTGAGCTGGTGAATGCCAACGGTGTAGACTTGGCCCCACTGACTCCCATGCCTGCCGTGGACAAGATGATATCAACCGTGATGCCGCAGAATGGTTTTGAATCGGGTTTAGGATTGGGAAGAGATTCCCAGGGAATTATTGATCATGTTCCGGTCCTCGTTAAAGGATCCAAATATGGTTTGGGGTACATCCCCACGGATGATGACATGAAGATGAAGAAGAAAAATGATCAAGCATTAGCTAAGACGATTCCGCATCCGTATCAATCCTTTCCAATCCGGGAGTATGCCGAGCATGAAGACCTTGGTGAAGGAATCTGCGACCTCTTCGAGGAGATCAATTCTATTGTTGAGCAAGAGGTCGAGCTAGCTGGTATCCGCGACGCTGAGCCGGGAGAGATGATGCAAAACTATATATCTATGACCATCTTGTTCCCCCGAACTCCTCGGTAGAAAGGCACCCTTTTATGCACATTAAATTCGGTGGTAGTCCGGAAGAGGCCCTAGACCCACCATTTTACATTTTCTTAACTATTCGAATTTGCAAATTTTCATCGTGATGTTTAAAGAAGGCATCATGGCCTTGTGCCATTGCGAAAGTTTGCATTGATTTCCGATTTGAATGAAAGCCTATTCTACTTTCAAACTTTATTAATTTATTCATTTGTTATACTTTACTTTCCTAACTTTGTTTATTTATGATTTCAGTAACACAATTTTTAGACCTGCCAATGTCATGTCATGTCACGAGCTGAATGAACAAAATGGGGTTGAATATGACGAGGTTGACGATTATGAATAAGAAAGTGAGGAACCAGATTATGTCACCGAGGAATTTCGGCAATTTGAAAATCACCATAAACAAAATCTAGAGGAAACAAAAACGGTAAATTTAGGGGATCCAAAATGTGTTAAAGATGTTAAGATCAGCATCAAATTAAATGAAGCTCAGATAGAGGGCCTAATTCATTTGCTTGCATACTATATTGATGTGTTCATTTGGGAAGTCGGTGACATGCAAGGGTTGAGTGCCAATGTCGTATCCCATAAGCTGCCAATTAACCCGGGGTTCGATCCGGTGAAGCAAATAACTCAGAAATTCAAGCCTGAACTGAGTTTAAAGATTAAGGATGATATCATTAAACAGATAGAGTCCCAATTGGTGGAGGTGACACAATATCCAACTTGGCTGGCTAATGTTGTTCCGGTTGCCAAAAAAGACGGGAAAATCAGGATTTGTGTCGACTACAGAGATCTCAACAAAGCTAGCCCGAAGGATAATTTTCCGTTGCAAAATATTCATATTTTGATTGACAATTGTACTAAGCATGAAATACAAAAATTTGTGGATTGTTATGCAGGCTATCACTGAATTCTGATGGATGAGAAAGATGCAGAAAAGACCACTTTCATTACACCTTGGGGTGTATATCATTATAGAGTGACGCCGTTAGGCCTTAAGAATGTTGGTGCCACCTACATGAGATCTATGACGACCATATTTAACTACATGATATATAATGATATTGAAGTGTATGTGGATGACGTAATAATCAAATCCCGCGAGAGTTTGGATCACTTGACATATCTAAAGAAATTCTTTGATCATTTGCGTTGTTACAACTTGAAGTTAAATCCTGCCAAATGCGCTCTTGGAGTTCAATCCGGAAAGTTGTTGGGATTTATAGTCAACATACGGGGTATTTAGCTCAAAAGCAATTCAAGAGTTACCTCCGCCATAGACGAGAAAAGAGGTGATGAGTTTCTTAGGGAGGTTAAACTACATAAGTCAATTCATAGCTCAATCAACCGTGGTGTGTGAGCCTATTTTCAAGCTGCTGCAGAAAGACATCCCAACAAAGTGGAATGAAGAGTGTCACACTGCTTTTGATGCGATCAAGCTCTGTTTGTCCAATCCACCGGTATTTGTTCCCCTGCGAGAAGGGAGTCATTTGTTGTTGTACTTGTCTGTCTCTGATAGTGCATTCGGATATGTACTTGGTCAACACGATGAGATAGGAAAGAAGGAAAGGGCTATCTATTATATAAGCAAGAAGTTTACTCCATACGAGTCTCGTTACACTTTGTTAGAGAGAACGTGTTGTGCATTGACGTGGCTAGACCAAAAGCTGAGACATTATTGTCTTCTTATATTACATACCTCTTTTCCAGAATGGATCCACTAAAGTATATCTTCCATAAGGCGATGCCGACCGATAAGTTAGCAAAGTGGAAAATGTTGTTGAGTGAATTTCACATTGTGTATGTGACTCAGAAAGCGATAAAGGAACAAGCTTTAGCTGATCATCTTGCAGAAAGTCCCATTGATGAAGAGTATGAACCACTTAAGACTTATTTTCACGATGAAGAAGTGTCGGTTGTGGGTGAAGATATTTCTGAAGCATATCCAGGTTGGAGATTATTCTTTGATGGAGCGGCAAATAATCAAGGTAAGGGTGTTGGATTAGTCTTAGTTTCAGAATTTGGTCAGCACTATCCCATGGAGGCTTAGCTTCGATTCTATTGCACAATCAACATGGACGAATACGAAGCTTGTATTCTTGGTTTGAAAATGGCCATCGACATGAATGTCTTTGAGTTGTTGGTTACTGGAGAATCAGATCATTTGGTTCATCAAGTTCAAGGAGAATGTGCTGTGAAGATACGAAAGATTATACCTTACGTATAGTATGTACAGAAGTTGTGCGAGACATTTCGTAAGATCGAGTTCAGACATACTTCTAGAATACAAAATTAATTGGCTAATGCTCTATCCACCATCGCTTCGATGATTAAACATCCGGATAGAGATTATATTGATCCTTTAGATATAGAGTTTAAAGAACATCCAGTCCATTGTTTCCATGTCGAAGAAGAACCACACTGTTTGCCATGGTATTTTGATATAAAGAAGTATTTGGACTCTGGAACTTATCCTTAAGATGCTACGGCCAACCAAAAGAAGTTGATACGTCGTATGGACCTCAGTGTCTTTTTAAGTGGAGAAGTCCTTTATAGGAGGACTCCAGATCTGGGTCTTCTAAGATGCGTTGATGTTGTCGAAGCTGCGAGGCTTATTCAACAGATACATGCCGGAGTTTGTGGCACGCATATGAATGGTCTCACTTTGGCAAGAAAGATCCTTCGAGATGGTTACTTCTTGATGACTATGGAGAATGATTGTTGCAAGTTTGTGCGAAAGTGCCACAAATGTCAAGTGCACAGTGATTTGATCAGAGTGACACCTCATGAACTTAATGTTATGAGTTCACCTTGGCCATTTGTATCTCGGGGAATGGATGTCATGGCCCCGATAGAGCCAGGCGCTTCTAATGGACACAGATTCATTTTGGTTGCCATTGATTATTTCACCAAGTGGGTTGAAGCAGCTTCTTACAAGTCGGTAACCAAGAAAGTGGTGGCTGATTTTGTTCGCAACAATCTGATATTCAGATTTGGAGTGCGAGAATCCATCATTACTGATAATGGTGCAAATCTCAACAGTCACTTGATGAAAGAGGTATGTGAGCAATTTAAGATCACTCATCAAAACTCGACCTCTTATCATCCTCAAATAAATGGAGCTGTGGTGGCCGCCAATATTAATATCAAGAAGATTCTAAGGAAGGTGATTGACATTCACCAAGGTTGGCATTAAATGTTGTCGTATGCTTTACTGGGTTATCGAACGACTGTCAAAACATCGACTAGAGCTACTCCATACTAACTAGTATATGGAATAAAGGTAGTCATACTTGCTGAAGTTTTGATACCGTCATTGAGAATTATACAAGAGGCTGAATTAAGTAACACTGAATGGGTTAGGAAAGAGAATGGATCAGTTAGCTTTGATTGACGAGAAGAGAATGGTTGTCGTCTGTCATGGTCAATGATATAGGTATAGAATGGTTCGTGCCTTTCATAAGAGAGTAAGAACCAGAATTTTCAAAGTAGGCCAGTTGGTTCTTAAACGTATTTTTCCTTATGAAGACGTGTACAAAGAAAAGTACGCACAAAACTGGAAAGGTCCTTACATTGTTCATAAAGTATTATCTGGAGGAGCTTTGGTCCTTTCCGAGGTGGATGGCACCGTATGGCCGAAACCAAACAACTAAGATGCTGTCAAGAGATACTACGCGTGAATCTTCGGTTTGCATTTCTTCTATTTACTTGTAATAATTCTGTTTGCTTGTATTTGTTTTGCTTAAATACTTATCTCTCCTGTAATGAACTACGTCTGACCTGAATTTTCAAGAACAAGATAAGTTGGCGGCCGATATCGGCCTCGTCACCCCATTTATCCCCTTTAAATATTTCTATGTATTTTAACTATGTTCGACCTGAATTCTAAAGAATGAGATACGTAGGTGGCGTATGTCAGCCTCGATAAGTTTCTTAGTAATATTTAATTTTTTATATCCTCTAAAGGATGAACTACGTTTGACCTGATTCCTACCTCAACGGGATATGTAGGTGTCACAAGGGTTCGGTTATATCTCCTGTAAGATTTCTATTCCTTTCTACAATAGAGAAACTAGGACAGAATTTTGTAGAGGAACTCAAAAATTCTCGAGAAGAAAATTCTTCCTCAGCAAGTCAAGACTGAAGACATTTCGAGATCTTTAACTGGGACAGAATTTTTGAAAAGATCTAAAAAAATTCCGAAATCTACTCAGTTACAGTGGAAAGATAAGCAAGACAGTTAACTGGGACAGAAATTTCGAGGATGGCCACAAAATTTCAGCATGGGGTTATCTACAAGTCCGGAGTGACTCTGAAAACAACCCAGTGAATAATAAGATAGACCTCCAAGCATCAAACTCAAAGAATTTTGTTAACCTGATGTGACATGACTTGGCAGTGACCTTTTTCAGATACTATTTCTCAAAATTTATTTTCTTAAAGATTTTCCTTTTATGTTTCATTTGTTTTGGTAAAAATATTTTGTCTTATCTATCAAGAGTTGGGAGATCAGGAAGATCAACCGGAGATAGCAGGACAAGGAGCAGACGACCAAAGAAATTGACAGAGATCAATTTGTTTTTAAATCTAACAATTTTCCTGTGGACGCAGGTTTATAGCTCTGATCTTAAATCAACAAATTCTTCCGATTGATTATTTGGAGAAGTCAAAGGAGGAAAAAACCATCCCAAAATCAATAGTTTTCCTTGAAGCAGGAATAATTTTATATTGCTTATGTCGGAGACTTGGAATTATGAATTGTTTATTTCAATCAATTTCCCACAACATGAAATTTATAAAGAACGTCCAGCTAGATTTGAAGGTGAATTAAGTGAAAATCTCAAGGAAGAGTTTACGATTTCCACAAAGAACGTCATATGCATCATAATGTCGAATACGATGTTTCTATAGCCGGAGGGGTCATTTATTTTATTGTTTATCAAGATGATACATTAGTTTTTATCATCATTGGGGATGATATGATTATCCAGAAGATCACTATGTTCCTCGATCAAAGCACTATCTTCATTTGGTACCTAGGGCAACATTAAGAGTTAATATTCATGCATCGCGAGTCAATATTCATGCATCGTGGAAGATCATGAATCGCGAGTTAATGTTCATGCATTGTGGAGGATCATGCATCGCGATTGAATATGCACGCATCGTGAGTCAATATTCATGCATCGCGAGTTAATATTCATGCATCGCGAATAAATATTTATGCACCGCGAGTTAATATTCATTCATCGCGAGAAGATATTTATGCCTTGCCGAGAGCTACGCATCGCTGGAAGTTTTCATGCCTCGCAGAAAGTTATGCATAACGAGAAGATTCTATGCATCATAGAAATTGATGCATTGTAAGAAGATTTCATACCTCGCAGAAATTTATACATCTCATATACCGTGGTTTCACAGTATTATTAATACTTTTTCCTTATGTCTAGTGTGTCCAAAAGCCTTTTTGTGCTAATTTTTATGTAAGTTTATCTTTATTGTAGGAAATCTGTCTAAAAGATGAATGCGGAGGTTTTTGAGCGGGAAATACAGAAAAGTACCACCTACGGAGCTAGTGACGGTTCGTCGTGCCCGTGACGGTCTGTAGGTTGCATCGTAGTGCACCTCCTGAAGGAAGATGGGTAAGTCTGACCAAGTGTGGGGTTATGGAATACGTGACAGACCGTTGTAGCCATGACAGTCCGTCTTGCTGGTTCATCATGATGTTCAAAGAAGCAGTCCAAGTACCCAAATTCCATGAGTTCAAGTGTTTTTGAACGGAGACCCTCGACGGACCGTTGTGCCTATGACGATCCATCATACCTGCCTTCGAGGGTAATGTAGAGAGAAGCAGAAGAAATTGCACAAGTATGGGATGACGGAGTACATGACGGTCCGTCGTGTGCACGACGATCCGTCGCGAGGTCATGCGACCCAGCCGCGTTTTGACAGATTTCCAGCAAATAGAAACCTTATTTAATTAGGTTTTTATTTTTTATAAATAGTTTGAAAAAACTCATTTTCGATGTTAGACCTTGGATTATTGTTAGACTCTTGATTATTTGGTTAGACTCTTGATTATTTTTTAGACCCATTGTGAGAATCTTGAATATTTTTAGACTTGTGTAATTGATTGTTGGTGATGTTTTTTTGTTAATCAAGTGAAGTTTCGGATTGTACTCTTTCTCATTGAAGTAAGTACATGAATTCTTATTCCATATATTTGAATATGGTGTTTATGACTATGGGTAACGAAACTCCATGAATAGGGTTATGGGAACAATAGGTGAATAATTAGGTAAAACCTGACTAAGATAACAATTTAAGAATAATGTCTTGCATGTACTAATAATTCATTCGCTTAGAAGTCTTTTTCACGGATGGCCAACGTTAGAACTCGCCTTAATGCTACTTGCCGGACCAAGGAGGTAGATAATATGAAAAGAATAATCAACATAAATTTAGTGTATACTATCTAATAGGCTAGTATTGATTGGTATGAGGTAATAACTTAGTCAAATATCGAATACGATGTTTAATATGAGGTAAAGATAAGGGTTAGAATAGCAACACACGTAGCTGGACAAAGGTGCGTAGTGAAAGTTTTATGATGCCGGACCAAGGATTTAGAAATACATAACTTATCACTTTGCATGAAAGATTCTAGGAAAAAATTGTTATAGTTAGAATTATCAAGTTTGGAACCTGTGGGGAACACGTAAACCCTAGTTACTTTTATTAATTGATCCACCTCCAACGTTCGAAGATGTTAGTTGTCTCCTTTAATTTCGCTAGTTATTTTTTCATTTATTTTGAAATAGAAAACCCCCTTTTATCATTTTTGCTTTCCAAGGAAGTAACTGACTGAACAATAGTAATAATATATTGAAGTTAAGTCTAAACTATTTTCCTTGTGGGAAGGATCCCAACCTCATTAGTTGGGTTATTTACTTCACACGACCGCTTTACCTATTATTTGAGAAGTAAGTTTGAGGGTATCAAATTTTGGCGCTGCTGCCGGGAAAAGTAGCTTTTAGATTAACTTAAACTTATTACTATAGTTTAGTTGATATTTTCTTGATTTTACTTTGTTTTATTGTTTTTGATTCTTGCAGAACAATCCTCCTTGTATGCCAAATACACAAAGAGAAAGAGAACCCTTGTTTCCCTACGATCACGAATTAGAGCGTACACTACGCAACATGAATCGAAACTTGGGAATTAACAATGATAATCCAAACGAGAACATCCCAGCTTTGGTTGATGTTCATGGTCAGTTGTTACCCGATGCCCCGGGTGAACACCAACAGAGGGGACAAAATCCCGCTCCACGGCCCCAAGAATACTACAGAGGCTATGAAAATATAGCAGACTACGATGGGCCACTTGTATTGCCCCCTCTACCACCAGGCCACACCTTTGTGGTAACTAGTCGCCTGATGCAAATGCTCACTGCCAGAGGTTTGTTTTCAGGGCTACCATCTGAGGATCCACATGCCCAGATAGCTAAGGTTAGGGCAGTCTGTAAAAGCTGTGTAGGGAGGCCTGACTTTGACTTGGATATAATAGGGCTAAGAGTGTTTCCTCTATCACTGACGGGAGAGGCTGCTATATGGTTCACTAAGCTCCCGTACAACTCATTTTTTACTTGGAACCAACTAAGGGATGTTTTCTGAGCACGCTACTACCCGGTCTCCAATAAACTAAATAACAAAGACAGAGTAAACAACTTTGTGGCACGAGCAGGAGAGTAAGTTAGAAGTTCTTGGGATAGATTCACCTCTTTTTTTAGAAGTGTCCCAAATCACCGTATAGATGATGAGTCACTGAAGGAATACTTTTATCGGGGACAGGATGATAATAATAAAGCGGTGTTGGAGTACTAGGAAGTCAGATACCGGGAGAAATACTTTCGCAATGCAGTCAACTCACAACCCAGCCACCGATGAGATTCGTGAAGAAATGGTTCACATGAGAACTGAGCTTGGGTTGATACTAAAACATATCACTAGGGGTGCAGTAAATGAAGTTAACTACTTGTCTAAACCACCACCACCTAATGATGCATTCTATTATGCGGAGGATTCCTATGCGGTAAATGAGCAGACGGTGGGTTTCCTACCAAGTGCCCAAGGCTCTAATTAGGAGAATTGGCACCAAGGTAAAGGGAACCAAGGTCCGAACTGTGGTATCTATAACCGTGAGGGTCATTATGTCCGAGAGGGAAAGTACAACCGCGACAACAACTTCAGCAGAGGTAACTACGTTAACAGAAATGATAGGATGGGCCCTATGTTCCTCCTCAAATTTGTGATGTTAATCCTAGGGATGGTGGAGATATTATGGCGCGAGTTGAGGATATGTTGCACAAAATGATGAGGAGGCTCGATGTTAGTCATGAGCACATTAAAGAGTTAAGGAGTGATTTAGCGGGTATAGGGCAGAAAGTTGATACACATGCAATATCGATTAAGCAGATTGATTTGCAAATGGCCCAATTATCTGCGACTGTGAACAGACGGCAATCAGGCACTCTTTCTAGCAACACTATCAAAAATCCGAAAAATGATGCACAGTGTATGGCAATCACTACTTGGGATGGTAAGCAAACCATTGACTCACCTATACAATCTTATGAGGAAAAGGTGAGAAAGGATAATGATAAGGTGGTAGAAGGTAGTGGTGAAGCAGAAGATAGCACCAGAAAAGATGCAGAAGTCCCTAAAAAGGTAATTCCCATGCCTAGACCACCACCACCCTTTCCTCAGAGATTAGTGAAAAAGATCGAGGATGGTAAATATCGGAGTTTTATAACTTTCTATCACTGTCCCTTTGGTAGAAGCTCTAGAACAAATGCCCGGTTATGCCAAGTTTATGAAAGATCTGGTTACAAAGTAAAAATCGGTCATTTTCGAGGATGATGATCGAATACAGCATTGTAGTGCTATTGCTACAAGATCTCTCCTACATAAGAAAGAAGATCCGCGTGCGTTCACTATTCCTTGTACAGTCCGGTCATTAAATTTTGCGAAAGCCTTAAGTGATCTGGGGGAAAGCATAAATCTCATGCCCCTCTCGATTTACAAAAAGTTTGGTTTGGGTGACCCAAAGCCCACTGCGATGCGGCTACTGATGGCTGATCGAACAGTGAGAAGGCCTATAGGGATACTCCACGATGTGCTAGTAAAAGTTGAGTCGTTCATATTTCTGGCAGATTTTGTTATTCTTGATTGCGAAGTCGATTTTGTTATACAGGTAGAGCCTTAGTTGATATGGAAAAGGGGCAGATGAAATTTCGGTTGAACAATGAAGAAGCGACCTTCAACATTTGTAGGCCCATGAGGCAGAGTGGTGAGCTCCAATCGGTATCTGCTATATCCCACAAAGAAAAGATGAAGAAGGATAATGAACTACAAAGTGAAAAACAAGAGTTTATGGTTGGGGATTTTGTGCTTTTAGACAGTTCTAGGTTGCGTTTGCTTCCGGTCAAGCTCAAGTCCAAACGGTCTGGACCTTACATGATTACCCAAGTATTCCCTCATGGAGCAGTTGAGTTAGAAACCAAGGAGAAAGTGCGGTCTAAGGTGAATGGAGAACGAATAAAACTCTATTTTGGGCACACTGCATCGGTGAATGAAGTGATAGAGGCATACCATCTTGTTGAAGGCTGAGTAATCAAGTGCCCTCAGTCGTGCCGCGACGTTAATTCGGGCGCTTGTTGGGAGGCAACCTAATACTTATAGTTTTCTTTCTATTAATGGTTGCAATTTCTACTAATGGGCTTTTAAATTTGCAGGCACATCACAGGGAAATTCTGCAGAAAATCACTTTGCAGCAGTCACTGACGGATACATCGACGGACCGTTGTGCCTGAGATGGTCCGTCGCATGAATCCGTTGTTCCAGGTACGTCTTTCTGTTATTTTCAAACTAGGGCACATGTAACGGAACAAACGACGGACCGTCAAAATTGAGACGGACCGTCATCGGGGACTCGTCGCGTCATTAATGAAGCGCACCCGACCCGACCCGGCTGGGACTTTTTAAAAATTCAACATTTAAAACCCCCACCCTTTCATTTCACCCCATTCCTTCCATCTTTCTCCCATTTCCCTCTCTTTTCACCTTCCAAAAATCATAACCCCCTCTCTTACAACCGATCATTTTCCCTAAATTCTCCAAATTCCTAAAAATCATTATCTATTAGTTGGAGCTACCGCTATGGGTCTCTACTTGATCACCAAGTACCTTTATCTCTTGTTTTTCTCAAATTCAGAGGTATCTGTCTCTAATTTCTACTCATTTATAGTGTATTTTTGTTTATCAATTAGTATTAGCCTAGTTCTTTTTGATAGGTTCATTCTTTAATCAAATTTTTTCTGACCTAGGTTGAAAAGCCTAGAAATTGTCGTGTTAAACTCTAGAAATAGGTGTTTTAGCATTGCTAGTTTACTAGGTATTTGGGTTAGACAAATGTAGGTTAAAACAATACCAATTCTATTTGGGTCATAGGAAATGAATGGGGCATCCCTAGTTCTGTCACTGAGTTACAGAACGAGACCCCGATGACAGACCGTCGTACCCACGACGAACTGTCATTGCGTCCTTTCCAATAGCCCTAACGCCCCACTGTCCAATTTTCTCCAAGTGTCCACCAACGGCCACATGCGACGGACCGTCATTACTACGATGGTCCGTCCTACACAACCGTTCTGGTTGTCAGAGACCCTATTCCTAAGGGTCTCTGAATTTTTCTAAGTGTCCTCCAACGGACACATGCGACGAAACGTCATTCCTACGACAGTCCATCCTGCACAACCGTTCTGGTTGTCAGAGACCCCGTTCCTAAGGGTCTCTCTATTTTTTCTAAGTGTCCACCAACGGACAACTATGACGAACCGTCATACCCATGACGGTTCGTCCTGCATAACCATTATGACGGTCAGAGACCCCTCTCCTAAGGGTCTCCATATTTTTTAAGTGTCCTCTGACGGACACCTATGACGGACTGTCGTACCTTTGACGGTCTATCCTGCATATACCGTCATACTTGTCAGAGACTCTCCTTTGGGGTTCTCCATATAAATAATGTCTAAGTAAGACACGACGGACTACATGACGGTCCGTCATACTCACGACGAGTCGGCACCTGGCCCGTCGTGTTTAACTATTACTGTAGAAATGTCATTACATCTTAACTCTTTTAATTTATTTTGTGTGGTTTTGCTAGTCTTGTCTGCTCCTTTTAGTACATATATTGATTTTTTTACATGTACTATCTGTTATGGCACCAAAACAAGATCGAGTCTACGCACGCGGGAGATCAAAGTCTGTCGCCCCGTCTGCCCGCCTGGTCATTGGCTCTGATGATTAGAGTGACCCCGAGTATGTGCCCCCATGCACTTCCACCCCATCCCGAGCTGCACGTGCTGCAAGAGCCACACCCAAAAAGTTGGCGTCCGGCGTAGTCACTGCCTCCCAGTCTGATGAGGAGCGCACACTGACCGGCACACCTTCTGGGTCAGCTACTAATGAAGAAGGAGCGTTTGGGTCCTTAGTAGTTTCGTTGTCGGAGGAAGCCTCCTGATGTGCTGAGGTTCCTGCACCCGCCACCGCTGCAGAGTCTTCCATGTCTGATGAGGCTGACAGTTCGGAATCCACACCCTGGTCACCGGCTCGTGCTCTCACCGCGGTTACCGACCAGCCCAACCGGTGGTATGCCGACGGGCAGTATCAAGTCTATTCCGATGCAAAGTCCTTGAATGAAACAGGAGTCATGACTCGGACACTTACATTGGAGCGGCGGGTCCTTACGTGAAGTCTCCCGACGATGCAAGAGATCCACAATCTCTTCACCGGACATCGATTGGAGTAGACAGTGAATCCGTTGGGACGTTATAGTGAAGAGTTGGTACGATAGTTTTACGCCTCCTACGTAGCGACTCTCCGATCACAGATTTATAGGCGGGCTACCCGCGCCAAACAGGCCCCACTGGAGCAGGTTCGTGTAAGTGGCATTCAGGTTGATATCTCCCTACCTGCAATCCGCCGGTATCTCTACGGTGAGAATGTTTATGCGAACCTGTCGAGTTTGACTACCTATGGCATATTGTCAAAAATGGCCAATTCCTGCGTGAGCCATCGCTGAGAGATATCACCAAGAGGTGGATGGACCTACACTTGTCCGTTGATGGAGAGGGTACTGACTTGGTGACCGAGCCGAAGGGAGCCATCAAGAAGGTTAATGTGACCTTCACGGAGAATTTTTTGTGGTTGATTGTCCGCCACTGCCTTTCCCCCACAGCCTTTGCTAATATAGTTACATGGTATCGAGCAGTACTGATGGCGGCGATGATAGCCGGGTTTGAGGTGGATTTTCCTTTGCTTGTACAGGTGGTCATGCTCAAGAGGGCTTTTAAGGTCACAACTACTTACCCTTTCCCGTGCATGATATTTTATCTATATAGGTCCGCAAGTGTGCCTATATGGCACATTGATAAGCTCAAGACCCCGCTGGGCACTGTTTATATCGGCCTCATCAGGGATGAGGCCAATTAGTTGGCTCCACGCAGAAGGCCCCGTCCAGAGTTGCCTCCACTTGGTGATAATCTGGCTGATACGGTAGCACTAACCTGCATGGCTACGCAGGCGGCTTCCACTGTCACTACCCCGACCGTGTCTACCCCGGGTAGTAGCACTGCCCCGAGCTTCTCCCGTTCAGCCCCTTTACCCTCTCTGGTCCCGCTTGCTAGGGTCCAGAAATTAGAGGCACAAATAACTACACTTTTTCATCATATCCAGCCTTGGATGTAGAGGTCTATTGATGAGGCAGAAGAGCGCTTGGAGTGGCGAATGGTCCAGCACACAGAGCGGAAGATCGCTGAGGTTCATCAGTGCTTGGAAGCTTTTGAGTTACGGGTGTTAGCTCGACCAGCCCCTCAGGTGGATGTGTCGGCCCTTCAGGCTGTGGTCAATAGTCTTCGCGCATACATCGATATGATTTTAGAGGCTAGGTGCCTGAGTCTGAGGATCCTTCTGCAGAGCCTGCTGAAGACACACTGATGGCGGCCCTATTCTCCCATTCTGAGATTGCACCACCTTCCCCTCGAGAGCATGCCAATAGGCATAGGGGTCGAGAGAAGGATGAAGCTCGAGCACGGAAGAAGGAACGTCGTGAGATGGAGGCTGTGAGGAGAGCCTCGCTTGCTGAGGAGGAGGCGCGTCAGATGAGAGTAGGAGAGTTAGCTGTTGGGGCATCTAGCTCCAGAAATGTGGATATAGCGGGAGGCACTGCTGATAGTGTTGTTGATGCTGAGGACACTACTGAGGGTGTCAAGATTACAGAGGTAGTGGGTTCAGAAGAACCAGACCCACCAGCTTGATGATCGTCGGCGCTATGCACCCCAGGTTTGCTTCACCTACCACTCTTGTATTTTAATTTTTTTAAGCATTGGGGACAATCGCATGACTTTTTGATGGGTGTGGGTAAATGGAAAGTGAGTGCTAGGGTGAAGTCTGAGTAGCCCAATTCACTATTTTTGGGGTTTTCTTGCCTATGTTCTTTTCCCCCAAGAGACTTATTACTTTTTCTGTTGAACCGGCATGTCTATATCTTGTGTACATAGTCTAATTCTGAAGCATGATGGCTAAAATGATATCCTGAGAAAATAAAAAATGATGCATGACTAGGCATAGTAATTGATAAATGTGTGGCTCTAAGCATGACATAGAGGTACACCACTGCATGACCCTAAGTCTAAAATTCGAACTAGGTGGCAGATAATCTTGTAGAGTAATGAGATGTCAAGTGAGTGGGAGGAATATTTGAATAGTCCACTATTTGTACTGAGCTAGAACTTGCCTGGTTAGCCCTGCTAAAAATAAGCTGTAATAGACAATTAGGAAAGGATCATAGGCCCTTATTCTAATATAGCCCATTTTTAGCCTAAATAAATGAAAAGAAAATGAAATTTATCCTTCTTTGATTCAAATGATTTGATCTTAAACTAGACCTTTTTTTTCACCCTAACTGATCTTTTCTGAGAATAATGTGTTGGCCCTGGTCCCTCCTTGCACATGTGCACCTCAGCTTATGCCAAATACATAAGTTGAGGGTGTCTAATGCAGTAAACAACCATTTTTATGGCTCTGACCCAACTTTGGGTATTGTGTACTTTGACTCATGGCAAAGCCATGAGTTGAGGGTGGCTATTATGAGGAATGCTCTGGAAAGTGGGNTAGAAAATGGTATGTTTAGTCGATATGTCAAGGAGGGAAAAAAGTCACTAAAGTATACCTAAATATACCCTACCTGACCCTGAGCCATTGATACAAGCTAACAAAGTCCTATCGTGATCATAAGAGTTGTATAGCGAACTTAAAGCAGTTAAAATAAGGGCAAGCTTATGGCAATATGTATGTCTGAGTGTGAATTTGTTCTGAGAGTGAGTGTTGAAAAGTAATCCTTATACTCAAACTGGAATAATTGTGTGAAAAATGAGGATTTTGTTTTGAAGTGAGGACTCTAGTTGCAATTCCGGAAATATTAGCACCTCGGTGAGGAATTGAAGAGGATAGGTGTTAGTGCATGGTGAGTCTATGTAATGGTCTGATTCCACATAATTCAAGCCTAATAGTGACAGCATGCATAAATATGATGAAATTGATCAGGATTGATAGTCAAATGATTGTGAAGGATAAAACATCGATACTATTTTACAAATATTCTATATTTAGTCACAGTGCGTAGCTGGAGGACAAACAACA
Source organism: Solanum pennellii (assembly GCF_001406875.1). Taxonomy (NCBI): domain Eukaryota; kingdom Viridiplantae; phylum Streptophyta; class Magnoliopsida; order Solanales; family Solanaceae; genus Solanum; species Solanum pennellii. The sequence goes on from NC_028644.1 coordinate 52,485,229, forward strand.
AATTTAATTTGAGGGAGTTGATATACCGTGGTTTCACGTGATTATTAATACTTTTTCCTTAAGTTTAGTCTGTCCAAAAGCTTTTTTGTGCTAATTTTTTATGTATGTTTCTCTTTATTTGTTGGAAATCTTTCTAAAAGATGAATGCGGAGGTTTTTGATCGAGAAATACAGAAAAGTACCACCTACGGAACTTGTGACGGTTCGTCGTGCCTGTGACGGTCCATAGGTGGCATCGTAGTGCAGCTGCTGAAGGAAGATGGGGAAGTCTGACCAAGTGTGGGTAACGGAGTGCGTGACGGACTGTCGTAGCCATGACAGTCCATCCTGCTTGTTCGTCATGAAATTCAGAGAAGTAGTCCCAGTACCCAAATTCCAAGAGTTCAAGTGTTTTGGAATGGAGACCCTCTACATACCGTTGTGCCTATGACGATCCGTCATACCATCCATCGAGGGTAATGTAGAGAGTAGCATAAGAAATTGCACATGTATGGGACGACAGAGTCCATGACGGTCCGTCGACCCAGCCGCGTTTTGACAGATTTCCAGCAAATAGAGTCCTTATTTAATTAGGTTTTTATTTTTTATAAATAGTTCGTAAAACCTAATTTTTTATGTTAGACCCTGGATTATTGTTAGACTCTTGATTATTTGGTTAGACTCTTGATTATTTTTTAAAACCTTTGTGAGAATCTTGAATATTTTGAGACTCTTGTAATTGATTGTTGGTGATTTTTGTTGATTAATCAAGCGAACATTCGGATTTTACTCTTTCTAATTGAAGTAAGTACATGAATTCTTATACCATATATTTGAATATTGTGATTATGACTATGGGTAACTAAACTCCATAACTAGGGTTGTGGGAACCATAGGCGAATAATGAGGTAAAACCTAACTGAAATAACAATTCTAGAATAGTGTCTTGCATGTATTGATAATTGTTTCGCTTAGAAGTGTTTTTAACGGATGGCCAACGTTAGAACTCGCCTTAATGGTACTTTTCGGACCAAGGAGGTACATAATAGGAAAAGAATTATCAACATAGATTTAGTGTATACTATCTAATAGGCTAGTATTGATTTGTATGAGGTAATAACATAGTCAAATATCGAATACGATGCTTAATATGAGGTAAAGATAACGGTTAGTATAGCAACACATGTAGCTGGACAAAGGTGCGTAGTGAAATTTTCTAGATGCCGGACCAAGAATTTAGAAATACATTACTTATCACTTTGCATGCAAGATACTAGGAAAGAATTGTTATAGTTAGAATTATCAAGTTATGAACCTGTGGGGAACACGTAAACCCTAGTTAGATTAATTGATCAAACTCCAACATTTGAAGCTCTTAGTTGTCTTCTTTGATTTCGCTAGTTATTTTCATTTAATTAGAAATAGAAAACCCCTTTTATCATTTTTGCTTTCCAAGGAAGTAATTGACTGAACAATAGTAATAATAGATTGAAGTTAAGTTTAAACTATTTTTTCCGTGGGAAAGATCCCGACCTCATTAGTTGGGTTATTTACTTGACAAGACCGCTTTACTTCTTATTTGAGAAGTAAGTTTGAGCGTATCATCATCGCAAGAAGATTTCATACCTCGCAGAAATTTATGCATCATGAGAAGATGTCATACCTCGGAGAAATTATGCATTGCGAGAAAATATTCATAACTCGCAGAACTTTATGCATCGCGTGAAGATATTCATACCCCACAGGAAATCACGCATCATGGGAAGATATTCATGCCTCTCAAGTAATAATGCATTGCCAAAGGAGGAATCGTGCATATCAAGGAAATATTTACCCCTCAACATCTACTGCATCTTCACTTGGCAAGAGTGAATGCCGAGAGATTCATAGAAAGCAACGAAGAAAATATCGGAAATGCATCATCTTTATTTATTTTGACATCAAATGAAGAGTGCATTGAACATTATATTGCAAACACAATACATAAGCTTTATTTTCTTTACATCAAACCAATTGAGTTGACGTCAAATATCGAGGAGAATGATTAATTGTCGACACGGTCCGTTCATAATTTGGCATCGAGAGTGACTTTTGAACTTGTCACGACCCAAAACTGAGGCGCGACTGGCACCCACATTTACCCTCCTATGTGAGCGAACCGACCAATCTAAACCTTAACATTTCAATTTAATATCAGCATGAAGCAATGCGGAAGACTTAAACTCATTAATAAAAGACAATTCAATAACTTCTAAAATTCAACATCTATTATTTCCCCAAAATCTGGAAGTCATCACCACAAGAACATCTATGATCAAATTACTAAACTAAGAGTATTCTAAGAAGCTAAAACAAATAAAAGCTAGTCTATGCCGAAACTTCAAGGCATCAAGACATGAGGAAGGAGATCCAGTCCAAGCTAGAAGCATTAGCTC
>NC_028644.1:52494883-52497943 GCF_001406875.1 Solanum pennellii
CCATGACGGTCCGTCGTGGGTTCCGTCGACTCACACAGTTTTTCCAGAAATAAAATCTGCTGCTCAAAACGACTAAAAAGGTCATTACAGAACTTTTTCAAAATCGTACTTTAAATCAAGTATATCGAACTACAAGTGGCATAAATTCCTATATATCTTGAGATATGTAGGAAACCCATTTCTAGGGCTCGACTATAATTTCTAAGTCCGTACCAATTTTTTGTCGCAGAGATGAACGAGTGATCGGTAAAAATTTTATTAGCCAATTGTATTTTCCTCGAATTTCATAAATCAATCCAAGAAAAATGAGGGACAGTTGTTGACACTCGATTTTGACCCTCCCCAATATAAATTAATCTTCGAGTTTCTTAAAATCCCAACTATTTGATATAATTGACTTTATAAAATTCAATTTATTTTAAAGTTAGTTTGATGAAGTTTTGTCGCTTTTAGCAACGTACACACACACACACACACACACACACACACACACACACACACACACACACACATATATATATATAGGTATCAGTGAGTCGTGTTTAAGATATTTTAGCTTATCTCATCAATTTATGAAGCTCGTTGAATAATCAATATCGAATTTGCTAATTAACTCCACTTGGTCGAATTTTAATGTTCTGTTTCTTGGCCAAGCAATTAACTCAAAATCCAGCCTTTTGAATTTTTTTTTTAAAAATAATTGGGACCTCTTTTCTTTTTATATATTTTTAGCCCAATATTCCAACCCAATTCCAAACAACCCTTTCCGGAATCCATCCCAGTCCCATCTATTCCTTTTGACCCGACCCAACCCGTCATTTTTTTAAAACACAAATCAACTTCCAAGTCATCCAAATTGATAAAAGTGTTACCTCTTCCATCTTCATCTTTCTTCCTCGTCAAAGGATCGAGGCGTAAAGGACCTCTTAATCGGTGGCGTGAAGTTCCAAGGAAAGCAAAGTCGACCCCGAAGCAACGCCTGTTCGTCGTTCCCCCCTATCAAAGCATGAGCTGCCTGCTCTAACGTCCTTTTCTGGTCTTGTTCGTATGACAGAGCAGGGTATCCTACAGCCTTCGTCCTTGCGCACTCGGAAATGAGGCCACGTAACTCAACAAGGTGCACATTCAATCCGAACCCTACACGCAATTTCTATCCGTTCCTTTTGTGAAGATCATTTGGGGATATTCTTTAGGTTTAAGAATCAGACTTTTAAAAATTGGATGGGCCTTATTTCGATTTTGAGGAGCCCTTTTTCCTTTCATTTTAAAACCCTAGTTCATTCATATATATGATAGTTTTTGTCATTTGAGAGGGGGATTTTTTTTTTATTTGGAGATATTTTCTTGAGGCTGGAGGCTTTCTTTAAGCCAAGGAAATACGTAGAGAGTTTTTGAGCGTGAAGATACTTTAACCAAGACAAAAGAAAAGGAAGATTACTGAGAATTCTTAAATAGAAAGATAGAAAGATTTTAAGTTCAAGCTTACAGAGGATAGTAATTTTTAGCCTAGTTTTTTTTTCCTCAGTTTTGTTTTGCTAACAAGTTTCTTCTCGAATCCAATTTTAGATCAACATTCTGCACGAGTCTGTGTTCCTTGATTGTGTTAGTGTGGTGGAGTTCACTGCTACCAGTTTCTACTCGTAACTACCTTTGTTCGATGCCCTCGACAAGGTGAAACCTCCTCCTAATCTCAATGTATTTTGAATACAAGTGTTCTCTTTCAAAAAGGCCTTTAAGTTGTTCTTCGCTCGGTTTTGTTAAGCGCTTGGGATTCATTGAGGGCTTTTGTTGTGCATTGATACGCTCAAACTTACTTCTCAAATAAGAAGTAAAGCGGTCGTGTCAAGTAAATAACCCAACTAGTGAGGTTGAGATCGTTCCCACGAGCAAAATAGTCTAGACTTAACTTCAACCTGTTACTATTGTTTAGTCAATGAATTCCTTGGAAAGTAAAAACAATAAAAGGGGGTTTCTAGTTCTAAATGATCGAAAATAACTAACGAAATTGAAAGAGAAACTTAACAGCTTTGAATGTTGGAGTTTAATCAATTAATCAAAGTAACTAGGGTTTACGTGTTTCCCACAGGTTCATAACTTGATAATTCTAACTATAACAATTCTTTCCTAGTAACTTGCATGCAAAGTGAAAAGTTATGTATTTTTAAATCCTTGGTCCGGCATCTAGAAAATCTCACTCCGGATCTTGGTCCGGCTACGTGTGTTGCTTTCCTAACCCTTATCTTTACCTCATATTAAACATTGTATTCGATATTTGACTAAGTTATTACCTCGTACCAATCAATACTAGCCTATTAGATAGTATACACTAAATCTATGTTAATAATTCTTTTCCTAATATCTACCTCCTTGGTCCGGATAGTAGCATTAAGGCGAGTTCTAACATTGGCCATCCGTTAAAAAGACTTCTAAGCGAAAGAATTATTAATACATGCAAGACACTATTCTAGAATTGTTATTTTAGTTAGGGTTTATCTCATTATTTGTGTATGGTTCCCACAACTCTAGTTATGGAGTTTAGTTACTCATGGCCATAAACACAATATTCAAGTATATTAAATAAGAGTTCATGTACTTACTTCAATGAAAAAGAGTAAAATCCAAAAGTTTGCTTGATTAATCACCAAAAATCACTTGGAAGAATCTCAAAATCTAACACTAATACACAAAATCTAATAATATGATGTCTAACAATACGGAGTCTAACCTCTAATACCGAGTCTCTCCCTCTAAGAGTCTCTCAATCTAAGAGTCTAACCTCAAAAAACGAGGTTTTTCGAACTATTTATAAAAAATAAAACCTAATTAAACAAGGACTCTATTTGCTAGAAATCTGCAAAAACGCGGCTGGGTCGACGGACCTCACGACGGATCATCGTTGTAACGACGGACCGTCATGGACTCCGTCGTCCCATACTTGTGCAATTTCTTCTTCTGTTCTCTTCACCACCCTCGACGGCAAGTATGACGGACCTTCATAGGCACAACGGTCCGTCGAGGGTCTTCGTTCCAAAACACTTCAACTCTTGGAATCTGGGTACT
>NC_028644.1:52498762-52540908 GCF_001406875.1 Solanum pennellii
TTCAACCCCACTTTCCAGAGAATTCCTCATAATAGCCACCCTAAACTCATGGCTTTGCCATGAGTCAAGGTACACCATACCCAAAGTTGGGTCAGGGCCATAAAGAAGGTTGTTTACTGCATTAGCCACCCTCAACTTATGCTTTTGGCATAAGCTGAGGTGCACATGTCCAAGGAGGGACCAGGGCCAACACATTATTCCCAGAAAAGATCAGTTGGGGTGAAAAAGAAAGGTCTAATTTAAGCTCAAATCATTTGGATCAAAGAAGGATAAATTTCATTTGGTTTCTTTTATTTAGGCTAGAAATGGGCTATATTGAATAAGGGCCTATGATCCTTTCCTAATTGTCTATTACAGCTTACTTTTAGCAGGACTAACCAGGCAAGTTCTAGCTCAGTACCAATAGTGGACTTATTCGAATTTTCCTCACACTCACTTGACATCTCATCACTATACCAGATTATCAGACACCTAGTTCGAATTTAAGACTTAGGGTAATGCAATGGTGTAATTCATGCTTAGAGCAACACAATTATCAGTTACTATGCCTAGTCATGCATCATTTTCCAGTTTATCAGGATATCATTTTAGCCATCATGCTCCAGAATTAAACTATGTACAAAAGATATAAACATGCCAGTTCAACAGAAAAAGTAATCAATCTTTTGGGGAAAAAGAACACAGGCAAGAAAACCCCAAAAGAGGATAGTAAATTGGGCTACTCAGACTTCACCCTAACAGTGACTTTCCATTTACCCCACCCCCAACAAAAAGACATGCAATTGTCCCTAATGCATAAAAAAAATTGAAATACAAGAGTGGTAGGTGAAGCAAACCTGGGGCACAAAGCGCCGACAATCAGCACGGACCGTTGTGATTATGACGGTCCGTCGTCTCTGTCCGTCGTGGGACACTGGAAAAAATGAAGACCCTTAAGATAGGGGTCTCTGACCGTCATGACGGTTATGCAGGACGGACCGTCGATAGTACGACGGTCCGTCGTAGATGTCCGTTGCAGGACACTTAAAAAATGTGAGAGACCCTTAGGAATAGGGTCTCTGACAACAAGAACGGTTGTGCAGGACGAACCGTCGAGAGCGATACGGTTCGTCACATGTGTCCATTGGAGGACACTTAGAAAAAAATGAGAGACCCTCAGGAACAGGGTCTCTGACAACCAGAACGGTTGTGGAGGACGATCCGTCGTGGGTACGACGTTCGGTTGTTGTGTCCGTCGTGTGTGCCGTAGTTTGAGAATTAGAGAAAGACGTACCTGGCATGACGGATGCATACGACGGTCCGTCGCAGGCGCAACGGTGCGTCGCTGTATCCGTCAGGGACTGCTGCAGAGTAATTTTCTGCAGAATTTCCTGGTGATGTGCCTGCAAATTTAAAACCCATTAGTAGAAAAATGCTTCCATTAGTAAAAAGACTATAAGTATTGGGTTGCCTCCCAACAAGCGCCTGATTTAATGTCGCGGCACGACTGAGGACACTTGATTACTCAGACTTCATCAAGATGGTATGCCTCGATCACTTCATTCGCCGATTCAGCATGCCCGAAATATATTTTTATGCGTTGTCCATTCACCTTGAACCGTACACCCTCCTTAGTTTCCAACTCAACTGCTCCATGAGGGAATAGTTGGGTAAACAAGTAAGGACCAGTCCATTTGGACTTGAGCTTCCCCGGCAGCGGCGCCAAAATTTGATACGCTCAAACTTACTTCTCAAATAAGAAGTAAAGCGGTCGTGTCGAGTAAATAACCCAACTAGTGAGGTTGGGATCGTTCCCACGAGGAAGATAGTCTACACTTAACTTCAACCTGTTATTACTATTATTTAGTCAATGAATTCCTTGGAAAGTAAAAACAATAAAAGGGGGGTTTTTAGTTCTAAATGAATGAAAATAACTAACGAAATTGAAAGAGACACTTAATAGCTTTGAATGTTGGAGTTTAATCAATTAATCAAAGTAACTAGGGTTTACGTGTTTCCCACAGGTTCATAACTTGATAAATCTAACTATAACAATTCTTTCCTAGTATCTTGCATGCAAAGTGACAAGTTATGTATTTCTAAATCCTTGGTCCGGCATCTAGAAAATCTCACTCCGCACCTTGGTCCGGCTACGTATGTTGCTTTCCTAACCCTTATCTTTGCCTCATATTAAGCATCGTATTCGATATTTGACTAAGTTATTACCTCGTACCAATCAATACTATCCTATTAGATAGTATACACTAGATCTATGTTAATAATTCTTTTCCTATTATCTACCTCCTTTGTCCGGCAAGTAGCATTAAGGCGAGTTATAACGTTGATCATCCGTTAAAAAGACTTCTAAGCGAAAGAATTATAAATACATGCAAGACACTATTCTATAATTGTTATTTTAGTTAGGGTTTATCTCATTATTTGTCTATGGTTCCCACAACCCTAGTTATGGAGTTTAGTTACTCATGGCCATAGACACAATATTCAAATATATTAAATAAGAGTTCATGTACTTACTTCTATGAGAAAGAGTAAAATCCAAAAAGTTTGCTTGATTAATCACCAAAAATCACTTGCAAGAATGTCAAAATCTAACACTAATACACAAAATCTAATAATATGATGTCTAACAATATGGAGTCTAACCTCTAATACCGAGTCTCTCCCTCTAAGAGTCTCTTAATCTAAAAGTCTAACCTCAAAAATGAGGTTTTTCAAACTATTTATAAAAAATAAAACCTAATTAAACAAGGACTCTATTTGCTGGAAATCTACCAAAACGCGGCTGGGTCGACGGACCTCACGACGGATCGTCGTGGTCACGATGCACCGTCATGGACTCCGTCGTCCCATACTTGTGCAATTTCTTCTGCTGCTCTCTTCACCACCCTCGACGGCAAGTATGACGGACCGTCATAGGCATAACGGTCCGTCGAGGGTCTTCGTTCCAAAACACTTCAACTCTTGGAATCTGGGTACTGGGATCACTTCTCTGAACTTCATGACGAACCTGCAGGACGACCGTCATAGACACGACGGACCGTCACAAGCTTCGTAACCCCACACTTGGTCAGACTTCACCATCTTCCTTCAGCAGCTGCACTATGCTGCCACCTACGGACCGTCGCAAGCACGACGGACCGTCATAAGCTCCGTAGGTGGTCTCTTCTGCATTTCTTCGCTCAAAATCTCCGCATTCAGCTTTGGACAGTATTCCTGCAAAACAAAGAGAAACTTATATAAAAATCAGCACAAAAAGACTTTCGGACATATTAAACTTAAGGAAAAAGTATTAATTATACCGTGAAACCACGGTATATCATGCATTTTAGTTGAGTGTGTCTTTTTTTTTAGTCTGTTGGTTACATGAGTTTTATATTGAGGTACTTAAGGTTCATTGTATTCAAGCATCTTATTGTTGCATGATTCTGGTATTAATTAGATTTAAATTTCGTTTACATGATTCAATATCAGTTCTATAGATTTCTTCACCCGATTGATGTCTCGTGGTTGCTTCTAAAACGCTGAAATGTTGTATTCTTGTCCCGTGAACTCCATTGTTTGACAACTCGTTCCCCTCTAATATCTATTATGGTTAAGTTTTCTTCAGGTATATGTTGTTGCATCTTATGGTATCTTGATTCTACTTTATTTTCTCTAACAACAGTAGTACTAATGTATTGTGGCCTCGAACTTCAAGATATAGTGCATATGATTATCATTGTTATTAGTTTATAGAAATATCATTGTCAATCTATTTATTTGTTCTCCAAGGTTTGATGAGTTCGTGATATTGCTGCATTGGAATCCGATTCTGCTTTGCTACGACTCAGCTACTCCTTATTACTTCCTTCATTCCTTTTACTTGAAGTGCTGAAAAATGTCGAAATCCTTCTATTTCATGTATTCAAAAATTTTAAAACCTTAGTATATATCATTAATGTTGTTCCTTGATTGCCCTCATGTTTTAAGGGTGTAGTTTTTTCCATTTGTACATGTTTTGCTGCTGTTCCTTTTTGTTCTTTTTTTTTTGTTTCTCGCTTAGTGATAAAGCGTCGTTTAGTCATATCCTTATTGTTTATGGAGATTTATATTAAGGAAGAAATTGGTTGGATTGTGATGATTTATTTTACTTTTAATTTGCTTTGTCCTACCCCTCCCTTCTTAAAGTTTTTTTTGTTTCGTTTACCCTTGTGTATTACAATTTAGATTTAACGATATCAATCCAAACCTTGATAAACCTTAGTTCATGTATTATATTTTGTCTCTTTAATTAGTGGTATATTTTATTTTACAGTGTTGCCTTCTTTGTAGTTAATTTTCGTATTGCCTTGGAATGTTCAAATTTTGTTAATTCTAGGCTTATTTGATCTACATTTATCTAGAACATTAACTTAGTTCCTTGATCAATTCTAACGTATGAGGGTTTATTTATTTTGTTAGAATTTTCACTTGGCATGATTTTGAAAAAAAATTCAACATTATTTACTCATCTATGTTTATTTACTTCTTTGTTAGTTTTGAATTACTTGTCAGAATTGTCTCACTTCTTTCACCCATATATCTTTGCATATTATCAAACCTACAATTTCTGGCTTGCATTGTTAGTGTTTGATTTCCTTGGTTGAAGGCTATAACTCTGTTTTCCCAATAGAGTTAATCGGCTATTGTAAATATGCGTGATTACTTAATTTGCAGCTTTTATAAAAATTGTTTGATCGATCGCGTTGCTTCGTCTTACCTAGACATAATAATACCCTCTATTATTTATTCTCAATAATAGTTTTATCTACAAGTGTGTATACTTTTCTTAAAAGTGTTCTAGCACTATCTCGTCAGTTCTTGCCACTTACTAAGTTAATCTAGCTCTATTTAACTATTTAGTCATATACTTTGCTTGTTGTTATTTTATTTAGTCGCTTTTTACTGTTATATTCAATAGTTGGGTTCATTACCTTTTATTTTTCTTGATTTCGTTATACTTTTCTTTGTTTTTGACAGTTGAATTGATTTGTTTCTTGGTTTTAAATCATGTCTTATTGGCTTTATCATTTCGTGTACTAATTTCATTTCATTTTATTGCAGGTGTAAAATTCGTCTGAGTTTGCCATGAACTCTCGCCTTCCCACATGTCGAAAGAGCCTTAAAAGCTCAAAATTATCCCATCGACTCAGCCAATAAAAATAGACCTAAAGGTCGAAAAGTTAAAGATTTTGGATTAAAGCGGCCAAAATTAGTTTTTCTAGTGCAAACTTTGTATTTTTGTTATCTTAGGGACTAATCCCTGTCGTCTTTATTTTTCGTACTTATCATTTATTATTATATGTTTAGTCTCGGACGGGTACTCAAGATGACAAAAAGGGTCAAAAACCTAAAAGAAATAGGTCAAAAACCCAAAACAGGTGGGTCCAAATAATGGTCAAGGCGAACAGAACCCGGATTTGGACCCAAATCTCTCAACCCTATCTCTCTTTATTTGCTTTCTTATTGCTTATTTGTTTTATTTGTCGTTAGCTCTAAAGATTAGGAAAATCCAATTCCCCATAAAACGCCACTTTGGTTTTAACAATTCAGTCAGTAGAAGGCCTAAAAGATTTTACAAAATTAAAATTGAGTTAGGTGAATAGTTTTTTTCATTTCAAAAACAATCCGAAATGATTTTTTTGACTTTCTTTTTCAAACAACTCTAAAAAGTATTTTTATAATTGTAAGTCTTAGTCAATCATAAAGTTAGTTGTTGGAAAGCCGTAATTAAGCGGAACGTCTTAGGTTCTTTCAAAACCCTCCTATGAAGTTAACAGTAATCCTCGAACCCTTTTAAAAATTTTCAAATAATTTTATCTGTTTATGTCTTTTGAAAAAAATGTTTTTCTTATTTTTCTCAAAATAAAGTGGCAACTCTAAAAAGTCAAAAACTCTTCAAAAAATAAAATTTTTCCTTTTTTCGATAAAACAAGTATTCTCCTCGTTCTTTCTATTAAATACTAGGTAAAGTAACATACCTTGATAACTTAACAAACTTCAGGGAATACTCGCTGACTTTCATAGAGGCTTGTTTAAGGTTGATGAACTATTCAACCTTGGCCTCCCTCATCTCTCTACGGAAGAATCTCTCCAAAAATGCTGGTTTGAACAACTCTCATGTCAATGGCACACAGCTATCTTGCTACATATTCCACCAAGACTGTGCAACATCCTTGAGCTGGTAGGAAGCCAGCTCAACCTTCGCAATATCAGTGCCCCTCATATCCACCAGGATCTTATGCACCTCGTCTACAAACTTGAATATCCTCTAATATCTTAGCCCCTGTGAATATAGAAGGATTCATCCTCATGAAATCTAGCAGTCTGTCAGCCATGCTCCATCTGAACATCCTGCCAGTTGACTTGGGAAGTCAGATCCTGATGCTGCATCGTGATGGCCTGTGCCATCTTGGCTAGAGATGCCCTCACCTCAGCATCAGTCAACCCAGTTGGGTTAACCGACATAGCCACTCCTTCAGCTGGAGCTTGGGGTGGAACTTGATTGCCCCCAGCAACTGCTCCCCCTCTCCTTTGACCAATATCACTCCTACTGTTCATTCTTTGAAAACAACAAGTACTGATGTTAGAAGTTCATAACACCAAGAACTCTGACATTAGGAAAAGCACGATAAGATCAGAAGAAGGGAATTTTCCTACGCATTATGCAGTCTCTAATTCAGGATAGTGGTGCACTTCACTACCATGACTTAGAAATTACTCGATGTGGTTTATATGAACTCATTATCCTCGGAATTTAAGCTATGGCTCTGATACAAACTTTGTCACGACCGGAGTGTAGACCCCAGACAAGACCGACGTCATTAACCTCTCAGAGGTCGCAGACACGCCTACATGCATTATTCATACTTCACCTAGGTTAATTATTAGCGAAAAATTAAAAACTTTTTGTTCTTTAAAATACTTGCTAAACATTCTTAATATTTCAAAATCATTCATCATCAACCATCTAACATTAAGAGATAATCAATTGAGAGAAATAGTTCAATAGGTATTAATTGTATAATTGCCAAAATGGCACCAATACAAAGTCTGAATCAAAACAAGAAAGAAACTCTAGTGGAACATGCTCCACTATCTCAACTCTAGAACTAAGCTAGAATGTAAAACAGTAGCATCCTCGAAAGCATGAGGACCTACCAAACTCCGGATGAATGCTGACGTCCGGATAGCTGCAACAATGATCCTTTAGCTCTATCGTCCACCTGTGCCTGCACTTAAAAATAGAATAGATGTATAGGGTTAGTACACACTTGTACTAAGTATGGGTACATGCAAGCACACACCAAGGACATACATGAGAAAGAATAGCTCTTTCCTAACGACATGATTTTTTGAAGTCAAGTCAGTTGACTTGACAAATCAAGATTAGGAAAGTTAGTGAACTTTCAAAATTGGATTAGGAAGGTCATTCCATGAGAGTAACGTGCATCATCATAAATATCATCTTGCACACAACACATAACATATTCATAGAGTACATACCATAGCACATAACATATAAAACATAGCTTCTTTCATATCATTCATTCATATTCCATAAGAACTTGGAATCATGGACTTGACATTAAGACTTTCCAAAAGGAGGGCTCAATATATGGGACCTTTACTAGGGAGTATTCATTAGCAAACACGAGTCTAGTTCATTCATTCGTACATACTTCATTTCATTTCATTCATAGGACAGTTTGAACACCAGCTATACCTAGGGTGTAATATAAGACTTTCATCGGGTTTGCTATGCAATGGTCAGGAATAACCTAATGTCATTACCTGAGTCTAGCTCACCTCTTGATTATCCTATCCAAACACCTTTTTTAACATTCATTTCATTATGTTCTTCATTTGAGGCTGGCCTTATTCATTCATTGTTAACTGTAACTTTAACCGATATAGATCATGCGAGCATCATGAAATACAATGTCTCCCCACACCAAAAAGAGGTAGAATCACCTGCCAAAGTGACCCGAAACATGCTAGTGTACTTGAGAATTGAACCTCGATAGATCCCAATATTTTCATTATAGGTTCAAAGACTAGGAGATAAAAGGAGACCCGTACCCGTCATGCCGGACAGTCTCATCTCGTGAGAGTTACGTGAACCTCCGCCCTTCCTGAAAGAAGGCATCACCGCTCATAGCTTCTATCAGTGCTCTGTATAATGTTCCATTACATTTCTTTCATACGTCATGGAAGCTGGCTTCTAGTATGAGGACATCATATCTTATTTGATGATTTCTCATATCATCATTAGTATTAAGTGTATTAACATCAATACTTTCTTTATAGTGTTCATAGAGACTAGTCTCTTCATTATTTTACACTCTCATTGGCGAGTACGTATTGGTGACATTTACATAGGCTCATTTGAGACTGCTCTCACCATTTACATTATCCTCATGTAGTTTTTTCACCTCATTCTTCATCACTACCACCTTTACTTTTCATAGTTACTCACCTCTTATTACGTGAATGTTCATTTCACCATTTCATAGTTCATCTCATTATATGACAATGCACTTGGCCACTTAGTGTATCTTACACTCATACTTAACCCTTCAAGGGTTTATCATTTCATTACATACATCTTAGGGTCACTTACTTTTGAACATATTTTAGACTTATGTGTCTATACATACAAGCCATGGGGCTTCATTCATAGTTCGTTAAGTGATTCTTACTTTCCTAAGATTATGTAGTAACAAGACTTTTGTATCTTGTATATATGCCAAGATCTTGATTTTGATCTATGTTGGGTGCATTATTCTTGGATATTTTATTCACGTATGACTTATGTATCAATAAGGAAGATTGGGGAAGGAAATCCAAGTTTGAATTACATGGATATCATTTATATTTTTCGTTGGTTTTATTTCTAATATTCATAACATTAGAACTCTTAATTAAATCCCAACATTAACATCGAAGGATTAATTGTCTACTTAATTTTTCTCTTACGTTGGCCGAAGGGTTGTGGGTTCGAACCCCCACAATCCCTTTTTGATATTCATTAGCCTCATGTTACCCATTCTCGCCTAAACCAAGAGGTTGTTGGATCAAACCCCCACATCCTCTTGTATTTTTGTATTAATTTCGCTTGCATAGGGAGGTTGTGGTTTGAACCCCCACAGCTTACTTATTTAAATTTTCATTTCGCTAAGGCTGTGAGGTGGTGGGTTCGAACCCCCACAGCCTCTCTATCTTTATTTTAATTAAATTGGGCGAGTGGCAGTGAGGTTGTAGGATTGAACCCACAGAACCTCACTTTATTTCATAGTTAATTTCGCCTCTTCTTTTTCAGCCTTGAGCTTGTGGGTTCGATTCACACGCCTCCCATTCCCTCTTCTTTAATACTCACATTCACTTGCTGCCTGGAGGTCGTGGGTTCGAACCCAACATTTCCTACTTATTTGTTTGATTTAATTTTCTCTTCCTTTTTCCCCCAGTTCGCGAGTTCTTTTCCCCCCAGCCCCTTCACGTTTTTTTCTTCTTTTTCATCTTTCTTAACATGTTTGGTCTTGGTTTAAATTTCCATTGACCTCACTTATTTTATTTTCCCTTTTCAAACTCTGATTTTATCCTCACTGTAGAGTGCACCAATAAAGAAAATTTTTGTCATTCTTCAACTCATCTTTGGTAACATCTTTCATAAGTTTATTTGGCTAAAAGATTGTTGTTCAACTAACCATATTTCATTACAATAATCATCACATTGTATACACATTTAACATATAAAATACTCAAGAACATGTCTTAAACGACCCCAAAACAGTGGCCAAGCACACTGCCAACGTGCACACACACACCTTTTTTTTCCAATCATAATTTTGTTATCATCTCCGTTATTTCCATCATATAAACATATTCACATTTCATATAAACACATAATTCATGCCTAAATCTACCAGCACAACATAACCATCCTACGAATTCGGTTAGGAGTTAGGGACAAGAACATACAAAGGGGAACAACCTTAGTTTCGAAGTGGATAGGTTGAATCGTAAGGGGACTCTTGGGAAAGGGACAAAAAGAGAAGAAACCCATACCTTTTGACGTTGTTCAAGCTTGAAGTTGCTGCCCAAACATGTCTCCAAAACCACACCCAATTCACCTAAAGTTCCACCACCAACTCGACGGAAATCTCCCTTGCCTTAACGATTTTGATTAACTTGCTCTCTTAGACATTTTAGTGAGTTCTTCAAGTGTGAAGAATTTTTTTCAAAGCTTCTGTTTCTTCAAGTTAATTGGCAGAGAGAACAAGAGAGTTTCTTTTTTGAAAGTGGGGAGGTGATAAACGTGATTAGGAGAGTGTTAGCATATAGATAATCTACTAAGAGCATCTGCTACTACATTTTCCTTACCAGGATGGTAATGCACACTCATATCGTAATCCTTAAGGAAATAAAGCCATCTCCTCTGGCAAAGATTTAACTCTTTCTTGGTGAACACATACTGAAGGCTCTTATTGTCAGTGAACACATCTATGTGAACACCATACAAGTAGTGTCTCTAGATGCACACACCACTGCTACAAGCTCGAGATCATGAGTTGGATAGTTCTTCTCATGAACCTTAAGTTGTCTTAAGGCATAAGTTATCACCTTATCTCGCTGCATCAACACACAAACTAGGCAAACTCTTGATGCATAACAATAGATTACATACCCATCAGAACCCTCTGGTAGAGTCAAGACAAGAGTTGTAGTCAATCTAGTTTTGAATTCACCAAAACTTTTCTCATAATCATCTGACTGTTGGAACTTGACCATCTTCTAAGTCAACCTAGTCAATGGTGAGGGTATGGATGAAAATCTGTCCACAATCCTTCTATAATAAACGGCTAGACCTAAGAAACTTTTGATATGTGTAGCAGAGGTAGGTCTGTGCGATTGTTTCACAACTTCCATCTTCTGTGAATCCACTCAAATCCCTTCGCTATGTACAATGTGACCAAGGAAAGCAACGGATTTGAAACAAAACTCACATTTTCTAAACTTATCTAATAACTGGCGACCCTTGAGAGTCTGCAGAACAACTCTCAAATGACTTGCATGTTCTTCGTCAGTCTTAGAGTAAATGAGGATATCATAAATAAAGATGATAACAAAAAAGTCCAAGTAATGTTTGAACACTCTGTTCATCAAATCCATGAAAGCTGCAGAAGCATTAGTTAGTCAAAACAACATAACTACAAATTCATAATCAATATACCGAGTTATGAAGGTGTTTTCAGAATGTCACTATCTCTGACTCGGAGCTGATGATATCCCGATCTGAGGTCTATCTTTGAGAAATGGCTAGCACCATTAAGTTGGTCAAACAAGTCATCAATCTTAGCGATGGGATACTTATTCTTGATTGTGACCTTGTTCAACTATCTATAGTCACTGCAGATTCTTAGAGAAACATCTTTCTTTCTTACGAACAACACTGGTGCACCCCATGGTGAAATACTAAGTGTGATAAAACCCTTATCTAGAAGGTCTTTCAACTTCTCTTTCCATTCCTTAAACATCTGATGTAGACATTTTGTAAGGAGGAATAGGAAAAGGCTGGGTATCTGGAAGGATATCAATTCTAAAGTCGATTTCCCTTTCGGGAGGGACTCCAAGAAGATCCTCTGGAAATACTTCTGGAACTTCACAAACAACTGGAACTGACTCAAGAGTTGGGGTTTCAAGGATAGAATCCTTAACCTGAACTAGATGATAGAGATAACCCTTAGATATCATCTTTATAGCCTTAAGATAAGAAATAAATCGACCCATAGGAGCTATGTTATAACCCTTCAGTTCTAAGGTTGGTTCATCTGGAAACTGAAAACCAACAATGCTAGTTCTACAATCGACTGAGGCATAACATGAATGTAACCAATCCTTGCTTAAAACTACATCAAAGTCTACCATTTATAACTCTACTATATCTGCTGAGGTGACTTTCTGAGATACTATGACATGGCAATTTCTGTATGCCCGTGTAGCTATAACTGTTTCACCAACTGGAGTAGAGACTGACTAAGGTTCTGAGAGATTTTTTGGACTGACACTGATTGGACTACTATACTGAGTTACAACAGACAAAGTCATGTATGTTGTCTTTCCACTGAGTGAACCGTATGTGAGTCACATGCATGAGTTGGTAGGACACCAATCTCACCTATCATTGCCAGTTATTAACATCAAACGAAATATATATTTTACCTCATCAATGAACTTTTGTGGGTCCTTACCAACTTGCGACCCTAAAAACTTAGGAGGATTCATCCTAACAAAATCACAAACTCTGGCTTTTACTACGCAGTCATTTCTATTAGTAGGAACTAGAAATTTCTGATTATTCCATGTTCTCATACTTTGAGACAAAAGTTGAATTGGTATTATGAAACTTTGCATTTGAATCGTTATGTGGTACTAGAGAAATTGCTTTATCATTGCGTGCATAATCATTCCATGCCTAATTTCTACGAGAAGGCATGATCTTAAGCACACAACGTCAAGTTCGAATGGAATTAGATCATACCTTACACATGATAAGAGTAACAAGAAGGTGAAGTATTTCCTAAAATACTTCATAGCCTCCCTCATATTGGGTGTGGTTCACTTCACACCTATGAAAAGGACTCAAATTAGTGCGGCTTTCTAAGACATCCTAGGACTCTTGAACCTAGTACTTTGATACCAAGTTTTAACATGCCCCGAGCTACCCCAGAGATGCGGACACGGAACTTAGAACAACAAGTGATCCCAAGATAACCTTGCTGGCATAATCATGAGCATACTAAAGATATATAACTGACGCGGAAGCTAAATGATAACATATAATGAAAAAATTGGGAATACCCATATGGTAAAACCGATATATATATAAAGTGATGAGTTTAGTACAATGAAAATATTAACTCAATGCTGAGATAAATCTAACTATGTCTGAAATAAGCCTCTAAAATGGACTACAAAATATTGGGACAAATTCCAAATAAGTCAAGCAAAAACTTAAACTAATTGACTAAAGACTGAAATGACACTCATAACTGTTGTCCTCGGAGAATGAGGACTTACCACTGATCTGCTGAACTGGAGATTGGAAATCGATCTATGCATGATTTGGATGTTTAGAACTTGAACCTACATCATGAGAATATGTGGTGCCAGATGTGTAAGTAATTGAATGGTATTGATCATGTGGGATAGATTAAAACTAAAATAAAACATAACTTAACAAGTATAAAAGCAAGTATAATAATATGACATGATAAACTGAATTATAAGCTAACTGGATGCAATGACCAATTTATAACATGCTAAAACTAAATACTTAATATACTGTTAAATGGTCAATCCAGAGAGTCTTATTGATCTGTAGGAGCTACTAATAATCTATAATAAAACCACATAAGATAAATGTGGAGTCTGATATATACGCCCCATCGAGAGGACCTAATATACCCTGCAAAAGGTATAAAGGCATTCTGGTGTGATCACTAAATCGATTGCCCACAGAGAGGACTTACAACCTACTTGGCTAGTAGTTCTGGGACTATTGGGTGTGATAAACCCTAGTCCAACTTGATATTATGATACTCCCATGAATTCTGTCAATTTACTGATTATGTCTGAGTTTCTGTAAATACTGGATAGCTCGAAACTAAATATGCAAACTTAGAATGTAACAATTAATCTGGTAATTATGCATTTATAACTGAGGCATGTATATTTGAAGTGTCTGAAATATCTTACCTAGCATGTGTAATTAAAGAACTAATGATATACAACGCTAGGGTTCTGAAATCCATGCGATAATCTGAGTAATAACATTATAAATTGATTTGGAACATATATTCAATAAATTCATGAAGTTCTATAAAATTTCTAGAAACCCTAGGTCTAAAATTTATATGGGAATCAATAATTTGACTGAAAACTAGGGAACCAATGGGTGAAAAGAACCAAGTAATGAAATCCCACATACAAGGTGATGAAATCCATGGAAAAATACTTAAGTTTGGGGTTTGAACTACTGGAGCTAGTGGCATTCTTTAACTAGGGTTCTTGAGCTTTTTCTCCCCTCTTGCTTCTAATTTTCTAAATTATGATTTAATAATTTGACTTAGATATGTTTTACTTAAGTTCCTAGGCTTAAAATGACTAAAATATGATGATTTTAGGTTAAAACGACGTAACTTAGTGGTTAAACAAAGTGGGAAAGGTCAAAAAGACCCCTGCGAAAGTTGTTGCCGGACCAATGATGGGTAGAATTGACGGTCAGTCGACTGATCGATGCCTCGTTGTTGGGTCTGTAGACTGGGCCTGTTCGACAGGCCTTTACTAAAATGGGCATGATATTTTCAGGAGGTCTGATTTTAGAAAAGTCTCGATCGACGGTCATGGATTACACACCGTAGTTTGACCTACGGAGCATAATTCTGTCCGTCTATCATGACTTAGCCAATTTTCCCTGCGGAGTTTTTTTGGGAGTTTGTGATCCCATCGACAAATGTGGAGGACGGACCATGGGTAAGACTACGATCCGTTGATTCAACCGTTCGTTACACCTGCAGATTTTTCGGTAAAGCTAGTTTTTGGTCTGTTTTTTTTTACGGGGTGTTACAATCAAATACCATTCAATTCATGATATGTGTCGTGACTCATACCCATGAACAAGTCTCTACTTTGATGTGGTTTGAGACAACCTAAGACCGTGCCACAACCTTATGTTTTAATACCAATTTGTCATGACCCGAGAGCACCCCCAAGTCATAACATGGTGTATTCTACCTCAAAGAGGTATATACAAGGTCTTAGAATTCCTTACATAAGAACTAAGAAAATATGGAAGAATTTATAACGTTCTTTAAGATATATCTCAAAATGTATTTCATAAAGGCGGAAGTCTTTCTAGCATTATAGTCTCAAACAATCTATGAATGACATGAATAAATGTATTGGGACGCATCCCACATAAAATCTAAAAACATAACGAAAGACATAAAAGGAACATAAAGGTTTGCCTCGAAGCTATGAGGACTCGCCACTTCTTCACTTCTTAAATGTCTTGAAACTCTACCCTCCAATAGCAACCCATAGCTCCAACCCTACATTTGGTTAGAGTGTAGGAAATATGCGTTAGTACAAAAGTACAAAGTAGGAAAGCTAATATATCATCATAAGATCATCTCAAATGGTTTGTCAACATAGACATAAGCATAACAGATAATAACAGAATAATAACATAACAAGTTAACCATAGGCATAATATAACTTCATACATCAAACATTAGTCCTTTATACTTAAGTGAACTACTACACCAGCCACCTCCAAATATACTTGTTCAACGTTAAGATACTATCCGATAAATGCTACCTTAGATAATTCCCTTTCTTTATTCATTCATGGTCACATTCAACCTTCGTTATTAAGACCTGGGTTTTCGTGACATAATAGACTATTACCCTAAAACACCTCCAAGAACCCTTTTCAAATGTATGTGAAACATTCCATAATACCACACACATTAA
Organism: Solanum pennellii; assembly: GCF_001406875.1. Lineage (NCBI taxonomy): Eukaryota > Viridiplantae > Streptophyta > Magnoliopsida > Solanales > Solanaceae > Solanum > Solanum pennellii. The sequence goes on from NC_028644.1 coordinate 52,514,318, forward strand.
GCATGTCTTGAAGTCACACTATTCATTTTCGTCAACTCTAGGTGTCATTATAAACCTACTTCATTTTAACAAGGAGATATCAACTGAACTCATTCATATCATTGAAGGCAACTATAGACAGTACTCAAGATACGCACAGTTCAAAAGAGAACATTACATAAGTAGCTTTATGTCATACATAAGCCACGTATGAATGGCATCCATTTTATTCATTTTCATCAACTTTGGGTGTCATTATAGACCTACTTCATATTAACAAAGAACTTTCAACGTAGGTAATTCATATCATAAAAGGCAACTATAACCTATACCCAATCTAGGCACACATAATAAGAGGACATTTCATAAGCACTTTTAACTAATACTTGTTGCATGCATGAATGTAATCTCATTCTACCATTCATACTAGTACTCATTTAGGCTATTATAAAATAATGATGTATGAGGTCAATCAAAATTGTAACGATATAATTGTTTATAGACAAGTGGACCATCAAATGAAAACAAATGCGACAATTGTTACCAGTGATGGTGCTATATTAGATGAGTTTCTAAAAGTGAAAATCGTATTTACTGATTGTTATATTCGAAAAATGCTAGAACTTGCTAGTTTAATGTTTCTTCTTAATCCTTCAACTACAAATACTGGACAACATAATTAGGAAGTATATGAGAATATTATTTCAATGGTATCCAAGGTTATATTAGAGTACTACCATTGAAGAAATATTCTCATATGCTTCCGCACTATGTTGTCCAACATTTGCAGTTAAACGATTGATTAAAAACATTGGACTAGCTGGTTTTGATGTTTTTCCAATAAAAGAAGTAGTAAATTCCATTTTCATTTTTGAAGCTCATCCAATCTAGTACCATCAGTGGTTATAGTTGTAGTATTTGTTTCAATTTAATTATCCTCTCATCAACCATCAAATCATTACCATTCTTATTAAACTCATAGATCATTTTCTGAATCTAATGAACTTCATTTCAGTTTTTCTTCATTAATTTTTTGTACTTCATCATCAGTCACCTTCAAATAGGCACTTACCATATCATCCGAGCGAGCATCAATAGTATGTGTTTTGTTCTACAGCAACACGTTTCGTTCAAGTTCTCCTTCTACATTTTCAACATGTTTAGCACTTTGTAGGCCTTATAAAATGTTTCTTCTTTATCAACTATATTTTCATGTGCCTCTCTCTGACTCTTAGAGTTGAGATAATTCTCTATCTCACTTCTAACATACATCAAGTCCACTCCCTTTGAATCACTATGATCATCTGTTTTTTCCTAAGGATTGCTAATCCCAATCAAGCCTTTTGTCTTAACACAAGTTTGTACTTGACCAATGAGTCATTCTACACTAGGATTTCTAGCAAGGACATTTTTTTCGACATCCACCATCTCTACATCACCCATATCAATTCTGACAACTAGTCACATGCAACATATCATATGTAGCAAATTTCCGCATTCTAATACACATCTATTTAAGATGAAGCACCCAAAAAATAAAGGGAAGGGAAGAAATAACTTCTAAAAAAACTGATATGGATCACACTTTCCACTAGTTATATGATTCTCTACAAATTTAATACCTTTATTTCAAATTCAATTGTTCAAAACAAAAGAAACATTATATCTTATTTTATTCTATAACTTCATATTGAAATTTATGAATAACTTCTCTTCTTTTCTTCAGTGGCAAAGGATGAAAGACTACAAAAAACAAACACGACTTACCATAAAATTGAACATTTAATAATCTTTTGACTCAAAATCACTCATATAAATAGAAAAACAACTCCAATTTCCAAAAATAGTTATCCACTTTGAATAACGATGATTTAAAATTGGATTTGTGTTTGGTTATGAATATAAATTGGAGTAAATTTATTTTGACTTTTTACGAGTGATTTGGATTGAAAACAGATTTTCAAATTCTCTCAAATTTCATGGTCAATCAACCTTATATATAAAATGTGTAAGAAAGAGCATGCATTCCTCCACACAAATACAAAAAAGAAACCTAACCCTAGTTTCATCAAAAAATAATTGAGGACACGAAGACAAACAGAAAAAAATCCAGTTTTTCATCCCTATATGTTATGTCTGAACAGAATGACAACTAAAAAAGTACCTCCTGCCAATCAATTAACCGAAAAAAAAACATGAAAATCTTTATCCACATATCAAATGTGTTTATTTTTTTATTTTTATTTCAAAATTAGAGAAACGGTCAAAACATAAACAATTACTATCGATGAGTAAAAAAAGTTACAGTAATCCATCAAACTTAGAAACAGGCAGGAATCTGCAATCAAAATCAAAGCTTAACAAAGAAGGAAACGATGGTTACCTTAACCTCCCAATGACAACTTTTGCTTCTTAAAATATTTTTTTGGCAGTATGTAATTCTAGAGTGTAAGTAGGGTATGAGTTAATTCCTCTATCTTTAGGCGAGTCTTTTTGAGAAAATTACTAAAATGACACTTAATTTAAGAGTAATGTTTTATTTTTACTTATATTTTAGAAATAGTTTCAACTATATGTAATATAAATTAGTAATTAGTTAAGAAATAAATATAGTTATATACTTAAGAAAACTATTCGATGTATACATTATTATATGATATAGTTTTATAAAAGTCATATAAAGTGTAAGAAAAAGACTCAAAAACACTCGTAAACTATCAAACATTGCTCAAAATTTCCACTTAACTATATTGTGGCTCAAAATTACCCTTCCCGTCAATGTATCGGGTAATACTTACCCTTCTGATTAACAAAAGTATGTTATGTTCCACGTGGAGTCCACATGGATGTCACATAGGAGCCAAAGTTTTTTTACTTCGTTGTATACTAATAAGATCCCTAATATCTTATTTTTCCCTCATTTCTCGTAAAATTTTATTTCAGCCATTTCCCCTCATAATTGCGGGTAGGGTAAGAAAAGATTCACATATTTTTTCACCTTGTGACTAGGTTTGGAAGTTAATTATATGGCTGGGTTTCAAACTGGATCATTACCACCGTAGGTTAGTAAATATTTGTTCTTATTTTATTATGTTTACGAGTTCAAACTTGTGGATTGATCTAAATTTGGTGATTAATTTATGGATTAAAAGGGTAAATATGAGCTATTTTCGATAGTTTAATGGTATTTTTGAGCCATTTCCGTAAAGTATATATGGACTATATGATATAGCATACCTATATATAAGTTATACATTGACTATATATTACGATCCATTCGAAAAACTAAATATAGTTTAACTATATATGAAGTATACGTTGACTATTCAATCTCGATCAACTCAAACTGATCACTGAAAATCCTCAAATTTTAGATATGGAATAGTCTTGATATTTTGACTCCTGTTATTTATTATTCGCTAAATTAGATTTACGTTTGCAATAAATCAAATTTTAACAGAAAGGATAAATAACTAGGAAGATGCATGAAATTAAAAAAGTCGAGGAAGGGAAAGTAAGAAGGAAAGGATGATAATAGTGGTGAAACTAGAAGGAAGATGAAGAAGAGTAGAAGGTCTGGCCAATTTTAGTAATTTTGAAATTTTAGCGAGATAAGGTACACGTAACTCGTAGACTATAATAGAAATCTCATAGATACGCCTTAACTTAACTAGATCATATTACCCCCCCTCCCCCGGAGTTGAGGGCAATTCGAAGTCATTGCTCCACTCAAGATAGTAACTAAGATGTATAAAGTAATATTATAAAATCAACTATAGCATTTAGCAAGTAATAAAAAAATGAAATGAACAAGTGACAACTGAAGCAAGTATGTAATCAATGACGATATCAGGCACACACACGAGGACTCATGCCTCCACACCACATTTGTTTGGGAAATGGGTTTTTTTAGATTGAGTATATTTAGTTAATTCTATATGTTTTCATATTTATTATTACCATATCAGAACGTGACACCCAAATCCTATAATACCGTGTAAAAATGTGACACCTCGATTCAATAATACCATGTGGAAATGTGAAACCCCAATCCAATAATACCGTGTTGGACCGTGAAACTCCTATCAAAAAATATATTGTTAATTTATCATTTACTATCACAACTTTTCACTTTCTTAACAATATTTCATCTAGCCTTATTTATTCAAGAAATTACTTAGATAGAGATTGTTCAAAATTATAAATTTCACATTCTCAAGATTCCATTCCATTCACAAAGAAGACATAGATTATCCAAACCACACAACAGTGTCACAAAGTCACGCAATCAATTACATAGAGAAGTTCATAAAATCACTCAATGCATATCAATAACTATTAAGAGTCTATCTATCAAATAGAATAAACCAGAACATACCTTCATTGAAGAACCAAAGTCCATTAAACTACTTCTCAAATAAATTTCCTTTCCTTGATGCCTTTGAAACATTCCAATATATCAAGTATATGTTCATAAATTTTGAGTTAAAGAGTCTATAAACACTCATTTTGTTCTATATATAACCCTAAAAAGTATGTGGTGAATTTGTATTTTGGATCTTAGAACAATTAGTGTAAGTAACTTTCTTAATAAAATCATTTCTCCGCTTATTCATGTAAGATTAGAAGGTTTTCTCACAAGATTGATTGCCAGAATCAATTTGTTTTTGGGAAGGGTAGAAATATCTTTAAAGTTGTACTTTTAGCTCAACAAATTGTTTCCGATATTAGATTTAGGAGTAAACTAGATAATGTGGTTTTTAAGATTGCTTTGGACAAAGCTTATGATAGAGTTGACTAGAATTTCTTGATTAAAGTTCTTAGAAGGTTGGGTATAGATTATAATGTTACTAATAAGATTTGGAGTATTGTGCTAATAATTGGTACTAGGTACTAATTGCTGGGAAATTACATGGCTTTTTTCATTCTACTAGGGTAGTGAAGAAAGAGGACCCTCTATCTCCTGCGCTTTGTATTGTGAATGGAAGGTATTTATTTCTATATCTTAATAAGTTATTTAAGATATCTAATTTTATGTCTTATGGACTGCCTAAGTAAAGTGAATAATTGAATCATTAGGCATATGCGGATGATACAATTATCTATGCAGCAACAGATAAAAGGTCCTAATAGCTAATTATGAAAACCACAACACTATATGAACATCAATCTGGTCAACTTATTCATAGGAACAAGAGTTCTTATTATGTGTTTAGCAAAGATGCACAAACTTATGTTCAGGTTGTGGAAATAGTTATAAGTTTCTCTAAAGGAAAGTTTCATTTGATGTATTTGGGTTGTCCCATTAGGCATGGGATGAAGAAAAAGGTAATCTTTTCATAATTGATCAAATAAATTAAGAATACGCTTCAATTATGGAAAGACAAGATTCTGAGTTTTGGGGGGAAATGATTATGATAAATTATATGTTACAGAGTATGACTATTTACCTTTTATCTGCTATTAGCCCTCTAAAATGTGTTATTTATGATAATCATAGGATTTTTGCTAAATTCTTATGGAATTTTAAAGAGGAGGGTTGAGACACTCACTGGATTGCTTTTGATAACATCTATGTTCCAAAGAGTGAGGGAGGTTTGGGGTTTAGATCATTATTTCTGTGTCCAAATCTCTTTTTGCAAAACTCTGGTGGAAGTTTAGGACTTCCAATACTTTATGGGATAATTTCATGTGGAAAAAATATTGTAAAGGACATAGACCTTATGTAGTTAAATGGAATGGTGGTTCACATGTATGGAAGGATATGCTTCAAGCTAGAGATTTTTTTAATCAAGAAATTTTGTGGGAACCAAAAGAAAGTCATGCTAGTGTTTTGTATGATAATTGGACAGAATTGGAAGCCTTGCAGTATGTCTTACCTATCTCACATAATTCATGTCATGATAGCTACTATCTTTATTGAGGAGGTGTGTAGACACACTAAAGATATTCTGGGAGATATGCATTTTGCAGAGGACAGAGTTATGCCTTTGTAGATGCCTTGTTGTACAGTGATATTTAAAATTGGGTCTGCTAGGGAGCTGTGCATGGTGAGGAAAAAACCTATAGACTTAATCATTAACATTTTGGAAAACTACATACATTTTAAGGTGTCTTTCCTTTTGTGGAAAATGTGGTTAAGAAGAATTCCTATCTGAGAAGGTTTGATTAGACGGGGCATAACTGATTCTTTGGAGTGTTGTTGTGGTAATGATGATATACAAGAATCTTTTATGCATTTTCTTATTCTCTCTTCTTATTATATAAAGTGTTGAGGCTTATTTTTTTTATAGAAACTGCAGGTTTTCATTTTCCAGTGGTTCAGCTAAGGAAAGTTCTGGAGGTTTCATGGAATATAGACTGCTCTATAAAATTGAAACTAGTTTTTGTTTACATCCCTAATCTTTCGAAATAGGGCGAAGCGTCGCGGCAACTAGAAAATAATTAATTGATTCAATTTTAGCAAAGTTTTAAAAATAAACGAGTTTTGAAAAAGAGTCGCCACCTAATTTTAGGAAAACTAGGAAACCAATTATTAATCTACGAAACCAAATTGATTATAGGTAAGGGGTTCAAATTATTCAGAAGGGAAGGGGTTAGGCACCCTTCGGAATCCACAAATGTGGTTCCCGACTGAATTCATTTTTTTCAAATTGAGGAAGAATATAAAATAAACACATATAATAAACACACAATATACACAGTAAAATAAATAATAATTATCGGCCTATGATTTGCCTAACGTCAATATTCACATAATAATGAAACGAAGTACGATTCAAACTTCATTCGAATAATTCAAGGAGAAGCACCTCCGGGTACCTGTAAAGACACTTAGTAAAAGAGTTAGTACCGAATAAATATAAATAAAAATGAATAACTCAAATAATGACTTAAAAATAAAAATCCGTCTTATCAACATGGGAGGCCTTGAAAATCGACGGTAATTTCTTCATCAGCCAATTTCAACTACTAAAAATATATATAAACTTGAATTAGATTTCCGTCTTTTAAAATGGGGAGGCCTCTAAACCCGACGGATAGATTTTTCATCGGCCAAATTTAACAAAATAAATAATATGAACTTAACTAATTTTCCGTCTTTTAAAATGGGAAGGCCTCCAAAACCGACGGAGAGTTTTCTCATTGGCCCTTTTCAACATATAAAATATATAAACTCGAATTAAAATTCCGTCTTTTTAAAATGGGAGGCCTCTAAATCCGACGGATAGATTTTTCATCGGCCCAATTTAACAAAATAAATAATATGAACTTAACTAATTTTCCGTCTTTTAAAATGGGAAGGCCTCCAAAACCGACGGAGAGTTTTCTCATTGGCCCTTTTCAACATATAAAATATATAAACTCGAATTAAAATTCCGTCTTTTTAAAATGGGAGGCCTCTAAATCCGACGGATAAATTTTTCATCGGCCCAATTTAACAAAATAAATAATATGAACTTAACTAATTTTCCGTCTTTTAAAATGGGAAGGCCTCCAAAACCGACGGAGAGTTTTCTCATTGGCCCTTTTCAACATATAAAATATATAAACTCGAATTAAAATTCCGTCTTTTTAAAATGGGAGGTCTCTAAATCCGACGGATAGATTTTTCATCGGCCCTTTAATTCAAATTAATATTAGCACCAATTATAACTAAATAATGAAAACGGAAACAAAGTCTTAAGAAAAAAAAATGTTTGGCAACATTAACAATTAATGCAGAGTATTAAAATAAAATTACGTGTCATTACAAAATCAACATAAAGCTACCGGAGAAATAAGTAGACAATTAATAATAATAAAATTGAGATAACAACTAAATCAAGCACTAGTTGACAAACTAATGAACAATTGCACATAATCAGTAAATAAAATAATAATAATACTACTAGTAACAAAGCCAAATGTAAAACGCTGAAATGAACACTCAAAAAAAGAAACAAAATAGAACAGTCCCACATATTACTGGACAATTATATTAGGACGATTAAAAAATATTAAAAGTTAGACTCAATGAAATAGTAATAGCAAAATATTGCCAGTAATACTAAAACAACTAGAAATAAGCCAAATATGTACAAAACAAGACGTCAAAAGAAATGGATTACCTGAGTATGATATTTCTATGATAGATCTGGTTGTCCTTCAACGGTGTTGGAGCTATGCTGAAGATGGAGATCGGAACTTTTATTTCACTATTTGATGGAGTTTTGAGTTTACTTTGTCTCTTTGACTTCTTTAGCAAGTTCCCAGCAGCAAGGACAGCCAAAATGCCTCAGAAGTGCAACAACAACTACTCCCTCATTGATCCCAAAGGTACTCAAACTTGACGGGCTGACCAGTAGCAGTAAAAATTGAAACATCAGCCAGTACATCACCAATGTCTTGAGCAAAGGCAGCGGTGGAAGCAGCAGCTTTAGGCACAAAACTAGAAATTCCTTTTGGTGTAGTGGTGGTGAGAGGAATAGCAGAGGAAGGGAAAGGGTGAAGAAACTTGAAGGTATGTTTACATCCCTACTCTTTCGAAATAGGGCGAAACGTCGCGGCAACTCAAAAAATAATTAATGGATTCAATTTTAACAAATTTTAAACATAAACGAGTTTTAAAAAAGAGTCGCCACCAAATTTTAGGAAAACTAGGAAACCAATTATTAATCTACAAAATCAAATTGATTCTAGGTAAGGGGTTCAAGTTATTCCGAAGGGAAGGGGTTAGGCACCCTTCGAAATCCACAATTGTGGTTCCCAACTGAATTCATTTTTTTTTTCAAATTGAGGAGAATATAAAATACTATACAGACATAAGAAACATGCAATATACAAAATAAAACAAAATAATAATCGGCCTAAAGTTTACCTAACGTCAATATTCACAAGATAATGAAATCAAAAGTATGATTCGAACTTTATTCGAATAATTTCGAGAAGCACCTCCGGGTACCTGTAAAGACACTTAGTAAAAGAGTTAGTGTCAAATAAATATAAATAAAAATGAATAACTCAAATAATAACTAAAAAATAAAAAAAAATCCGTCTTATTAACATGGGAGGCCTTGAAAATCGACGGTAATTTCTTCATCGGCCAATTTCAACAACTAAAATTATATATAAACTTGAATTAGATTTCCGTCTTTAAAATGGAAAGGCCTCTAAACTTTTTCATTGGCCATTTAACAATTTATAATATAAACTTGATTAAATTTTCCGTCTTTTAAAATGGGAAGGCCTCCAAACCCGACAGATAGATTTTTCATTGGCCCATTCAACTCGAACTTAGCAACTATTCAATATCAAATAAAGATAATAATAAATGATGAAATTTATCTAAAAATAACATGAAAAGAACGAACCAAAACAATAGCATGCAAACTAAAGTATAAAATAAATAAGATATCACCCCTAGAAAAGCTACTATATATGAAACATCTACAATAATTAAATTAATCAAATAACAACAACTAAAATGACAAACAAAATACTAAATAAATAAAGTAACTTAAATGAACTAAAAGAAAGGAAAACAAACATAACAGTTAAACAAACAGTGGCCTATAATGTCTATCATAATATTAATAATAATATAATAATACTAGCTAATTACAGCAAACCCATAAGATAATGTAAGGCCAAATAAACGAAGGAAACACACAATAAACTATAGTAAAAAAATAATTATAATTATAACTCTCAGCAAAAATATATAAAAAAAAATGGTGGCCAGAGTTTAAACCCTTTCGGTCAAATCTGAAATGCTTAGTGAATAAAGTAAATTAACAATATATAAAAATGCAGAGAGCTATTATATTTACCGTATTTGGTGAGGCTTGGAAAAGAGATGGTAAAAATGGTGTTGGAATCCATTGACTTTGTTCATTTCAGCGAGGAAGAAGGTTGTTTGGTGCTGGAGGTGAGTTGATTCCATGGCTATTTGCCGGAGCTTGTTCGAGTTAGCCGGAATACCTGCAAAACAAAAAAATCTGAAGAGGGGAAAGGGAAAGGGAACTGGTTTGATGCTGCTGTTTGGAATGGTTGTTTCAGCGTCGTTTCCGGTGGATTTTTCACCGGAAAAGGGAGAAAAACGAAGGGGTTTGGGGTTTGGGTTTCACCGGAGTTTGGTGGGTGTTAGTGGCGGTTGTCGGTGGTTTGTGGAGGTGGGTTTGAAGGGAAGAGAGGAGAGGGAGTGGCTGGGAGGCGAACGGAAAGAGAGAGAGGAGGAAGGGGCGTCTGGGGGAAGGTTTGGAGGAAGAGAGCAGCGAAGAGGAGGTGCTGGCGGCGTGAGGATGGTTGCTGGCTTGGAGCTGCTGGTAAAAAAAAATGGTGAGGGAGTGGATTTTTGGGGGGTGGCGGCTGTGAAGAGAGGGAGAGGAAAGAGAGAGGAAGGGTGGATAGATTTTAGGGTTTTTCTCCCTTTTTCTTTCTGAAAAATTACTTCCCCCTCTTTTTGACCTAAATAAAGACTCAAAATGGGCTCAAATGACGGGCTTAACATTGTGGCCCAAAATTACGAATTTTTTAAAAATGTTAAGCCAAAATTGAGTGTCAACAATCGCTTTCTGGAAAATATACTTCAATGGATCCATTCTAGAGATAAGATATGTAGTATACGACGACAAATAGTGCCTCAGCTTCTGGGCAAGCCACGTCAGAGCACAACATGTTCTTTCCAGCAGAGTGNTTATGATGTGTTGCGTCCTTGTTGAAGTAGTTTGCTCCTGTTCTTTTTTTTATTTTTTAATCATTTTTTTTTTGAAGAAATTCATCCTTTTGAATGCTCTTGACAAAGACTGAGATAAAACTCATCAGCTTAAAAAATGCAATTTAAATGGGAGATAATGTCTTCCACCGTGTCGGCACTCAATTTCTCTCCTCGGCATTTAACGTCAGTTGACGGTGAGGGATAAATATTTCCTTTGAGATGCACGATTCCTCTTCTGGCAGTGCACGATTGCTTACGGGGCATGAATATCTTCCCGCGATGCGCAAATTTTGGGAGGGATGAAATCTTCTCGTGATGTATAAAATTTTGCGAGGAATGGGATCTTCTCGCAATGCATAAAATTTTGCGAGGGATGAAATCTTCTGGCGATGCATGAATTCCGCAAGGTATGAAATCTTCTTGCGATATGTAAACTTTTTCGAGAAAGTGAATCTTCTCGCGATGCATAAATAATTTAACTTGCGATGCATGAATATTAACTCGCAATGCATGAATATTAACTAGTGATGCCTGAATTAACTCGCGATGTGTGAATCGACTCTCGATGCATGAATTGACTCTCGGTGCATGAATATTAACTAGTGATGCATGAATTGACTCTCGATGCATGAATTAACTATCGATGCATGAATATTAACTAGGGATGCATGAATTGACTCTCAATGCATGATTTTTAGTGATGCATGAATTTTCTCTCGATGCATGATCTTCTGCGGGGCATGAATATCCTCCCGCAATGCATAAATTCCGCAAGGTATGAAATCTTCTTGCGATGCATACATTTCTGCGAGGTATGAAATCTTCTCGCGATGCATGAATTTTCTGCGAGGTATGAAATCTTCTCGCAATGCATGAATATTAACTCGCAATGCATGAATATTAACTCGCAATGCATGAATTAACTCGCGATGCATGAATATTAACTAGTGATGCATGAATTGACTCTCGATGCATGAATATTAACTCACAATGCATGAATTAACTCTCGATGCATGAATATTAACTCTCGATGCATGACTTAACTAGTGATGCATGAATTTTCTGCGAAGTATGGAATCTTCTCGCGATGCATGGAATTTTCTACGAGGTATGAAATCTTCTCGCGATGCATGAATTTTTTGCGAGGTATTAAATCTTCTCGCGATGCATGAATTTTCTGCGAGGTATGAAATCTTCTCGCGATGCATGAATTTTTACTCGCAATGCATGAATATTAACTCGCAGTGCATGAATATTAACTAGTGGTGCATGAATTGACTCTCAATGCATGAATATTAACTCGCAATGCATGATTATTAACTAGTGGTGCATGAATTAACTCTCGATGCATGATCTTCTGTGGGGTATGAATATCTTCCCGCAATGCATGAATTTTCTGCGAGGTATGAAATCTTCTCGCGATGCAGGAATATTGACTCGCAATGCATGAATATTAACTTGCAATGCATGAATTTTCTACGAGGTATGGAATCTTCTCGCGATGCATGGAATTTTCTGCGAGGTATGAAATCTTCTTGCGATGCATGAATTTTTTTCGAGGTATGAAATCTTCTCGCGATGCATGAATTTTCTGCGAGGTATGAAATGTTCTCGCGATGCATGAATTTTCTGCGAGGTATGAAATCTTCTCGCGATGCAGGAATATTGACTCGCAATGCATGAATATTAACTCGCAATGCATGAATTAACTCTCGATGCATGAATTAACTAGTGATGCATGAATTCCGCAAGGTATGAAATCTTCTTGCGATGCATGCATTTATGCGAGGTATGAAATCTTCTCGCGATGCATGAATTTTCTGCGAGGTATAAATCTTCTCGCGATGCAGGAATATTGACTCGCAATGCATGAATATTAACTCGCAATGCATGAATTAACTCTCGATGCATGAATTAACTAGTGATGCATGAATTCCGCAAGGTATGAAATCTTCTTGCGATGCATGCATTTCTGCGAGGTATGAAATCTTCTCGCGATGCATGAATTTTCTGCGAGGTATAAATCCTCTCGCGATGCATGAATGTTCTGCGAGGTATGAAATATTCTCGCGATGCATGAATATTGACTCGTAATGCATGAATATTAACTCTCGATGCATGATTTTTCGTGATGCATGATTTTTAACGAGGCCTGGATGGCTCGATAATGTTCCAACTGTAACGAAGTGGATGACTCAATAATGTTACAACTGAAACGAGGTGGATGGCTCGATAATGTTCCAACTGTAATGAGGTGGACGGCTCGATAATGTTCCAACTGTAACGAGGTGGACGGCTCGATAATTTTCCAACTGTAACGAGGTGGATGGCTCGATAATGTTCCAACTGTAACGAGGTGGATGGCTCGATAATGTTCCAACTGTAACGAGGTGGATGGCTCGATAATGTTCCAATTTTAAATGAATTTTTGAGATCCTCTCAAAAATTCTGTCCCGGTTTCCATTATGAAGAGAGATGGAAATCCTACTGGGTAGATGACCGAGCCGTTGTGGCGCCTACGTATCCCATTGGAGCAGGAATCAGGTCAAACGTAGTTCCCCTCTTGTGGATGATGAGTGCTGCAAAGAATCTGAAAGATTATCAATAGAAAATGCACAATATGAACAATGATGGAATATGCAAATGGTATCCTTTGCTATATTCAAAGCCTAAAGACAAGACATATCACATTTTTGGGATGGACAATTCAATGAAGTAAAATAGGCGTCTCACATATATAAGATTAACTTAACAACACCTTTTATAATGAACGACTCAAAAGACCTTTTTTTTTTCTTTTTTTTTTCAAAAATAAAAATGCGATGAGATAGTCAAATCTTCACCACGATTGGTACCAACAGTTAAGATTGCAGGTAAATCTTTTTTTTTTCTTTTTTTAAAGATTGAATTAAGGTAATTTCTACAGATTCAAGTGGTACCTCAAATATACTTAGGATCAACAAGATCCGTTCATCTTGTTTCAAACAAAGGTTTGAATTGTATCAATCCTCATGTTTTAAGTGCCCTCACGACAAAGGCTAGTCCTATTTCACACATATTTGAAACCTTTGATTATAGGACATTTTTTCAAAGTGCACTCACACTCACAAGAATGTTCAATGCACACAACTGTGATACCATATGCTTGACCCTTATGTAAATCTCCACTAATGTGAGAGCATTTGGAATGAGATCATGTAGGGCTTGTCATTGGCTTGTAACGTAGGCTTAGGAATGGGTAGGATATTTATTTGAGATAAAAGTGACTTAATTCCTCCTTGAGTGTTACACAGAATTTGTGCTCTTAACAATTGGTACGCCTTTGACGTCAGATCCTCTTCATTGTTCTCCACCTTTCACCTTCTTTTGAATCCTCATTTTTAACGCTTTCCCCTTCCTCTTTTTTTTTTTTGATTCCTTATTCGTTGAAGCTTTTCTTTTATTCACTTCTTTATTATAATAATTTTTCCCTTTTGTTGGGATATTTTCTTTCCCACCTTTCACTGATCCTGTAAAGGAAATTTTGTCTTTCTTTATTTCTTCCACTTTTTTTTTCTTTTTCTTTAGAGTCTTTGCTGTCTTGATTTTTAGAGACTCAATATCTTTGCTTTTTGAAATTTCAAACATGGATCTCCTCTTATAATTTCCACATTCTTTGTGCACTCAAGAAGGTTGGGCCAAGAGAGGATAGTGCTTGTAAGCACTCAAAAAGGGTAGTGATTAGGATTTGGTTGTCCAAATGAAGGTTTCAGGCTCAAAATGGGAAAACTAGGGATTAATGTAATTTGGTAGGCTTTGAAAGGCACAATCGAGTCAAAAAGGCCTACAATCCTTTCTCAAACCAAACATTACTCATGATTTCGCCTCGAAAAACATTCAGGTCAAGTTCTAGATCTACAGTGTAACACAATTGAACTTTGGTTAAAATCTCACCACACAATGCACATGAAACATAAGGTTAATTTTATTCTTATCTTGATTGAATGCAAGAGAATTTTCAAGCATCATAAAAGTACAGATAAGAGGTACCGCGAGAATCTATGGTTTACCGCAAAGTCAGTCTTTTCAATCATATCGAATATATTTACATGCGCTTAACCATATAGGTCCCGACCGAGTTGAAGACATGACTCTAACAGTATGCACAAACAATTTAATTTTTTTTTTTTGAAAAATGATTATACCGAACCCAAGAAGGGTTGCCTACGTATCTCAATAAACTGAGAATCAGGTACGCGTAGTTCGACCAGATATAACTTTGAGAATATGCACAACCTTTTTTTTTTAAAAAAAAGATAATACCGAACCCAAGAAGGGTTGCCTACGTATCTCATTAACATGAGAATCAGGTACGCGTAGTTCGTGCAGATATAACTTTGAAAATATGCACAAACTTTTTTTTTTTTTTTGAAAAAGATAATACCGAACCTAAGAAGGGTTGCCTACGTATCTCATTAAAATGAGAATCAGGTACGCGTAGTTCGACCAGATATAACTTTGAGAATATGCACAAACTTTTTTTTTTTTGAAAAAGATAATACCGAACCCAAGAAGGGTTGCCTACGTATCTCATTAACATGAGAATCAGGTACGCGTAGTTCGTGCAGATATAACTTTGAAAATATGCACAAACTTTTTTTTTTTTTTTGAAAAAGATAATACCGAACCTAAGAAGGGTTGCCTACGTATCTCATTAAAATGAGAATCAGGTACGCGTAGTTCGACCAGATATGACATACAATAATTTAAAGATTTAGACAACTCAAAGAAATTCCTAGGACTAACGCCACTGAAATTCGTAATCATGAAGTGTTTTTTTTTTGATTTTTTGATTTTTTCCGCACCAATATGTTTTATAACCTCTTAATCGTCAATATTTATACTGTCTGTTAAATGTACCCTACAAATTTCTACAGTAATGATTTGTTGTACTCTTTTTGGATGTTTTCTTGGACCTTTGTCTTCTTCCAATTTTCACGAGATCCAGAAATTGTTATGACCATCCCCGACTGATGTCGGGGACGGTATCCCTGCAAAAATATGAGAAATATGTGAGAGCAGGACCGTCATGAGAAATAATAATAAAGATAAGTAAATGCGACCTTATAGTCAAATACTCCCCTGATTTATCGTTTTTTTGACTTGATATTAACGTCTTGTGAAATACAAGGACTCGAATTTTGTTAATTCTCTTGTCTCTTGTGACTTCGGATGAAAAATGATTTCTGAATTTGAACATAAATTAATTTTTCGCTGTAAAGAAGAACAACTCAAAATGTAAAAGTGTTAGTTCCTGTATATAATGAATAATGTAAAATATCACACAAATAATGAATAAAACACATAAACACATTTTTAATTAAAGACAAACTAAAATATATCACATAGCATACAAATAATTATTGCGTTTCCTATACAAATACGTGACCCTTTTATGCTTAGGGTAGGCCTATCGATTTGAAGGATGTATAAGTCATTTCAAAATATTTCATTGCCCCAAAACTCAAAATTATACAAACTTTATAAATAAAACTTAATGGGGATACATAATAGAGGAAATGTATACAGAATAATCAGTCCCACACATGGGTACGACCCTAAACTATGCCTCCGCGAAATACCCTTCTGCTTTCTTGATTTGTTGTCATATCCGGGTGCCAAGATCTTCGAATAGGCTAACAGCTGTGAAGCTCTTTCTTTAACCTAAACAAACAATAATCTAATATTTACCCTATGAGACAATGATTTTCTCAAAAAACGTATACATCCTTAAAATTTAAACACATTAGTATGAACGTCCATTTATGCCGTGGGCCGTTTTGGACTCAAGGTGGTCTTCTAATGGACCCAACACGCCTTGGGTATTGGGTCATCTTAGTTCAAATGCGCTATTTTTGGGATTTTTCTCGGCTCTACACTAGTTTACTAGGAGTGAGTTGTATTTATAGTGGAAAAGGTAACCCAAGCGGACTACTTGAGCTGGGACAGTTAACGATCGTTGACTATCAAGTAGCCAACTACACTCGTCAGGGTGTCCCGAGAAAATCTTTGGTTAATGAACGATTGCGAACCCGCATAATCGTCCTTTAGTGGAAATGAAATAAATGTCGTTTGACGGAAAATATTATGCCATGAATGCAATGATAATATACATACTACAAGATAAATAGTGAAAATACAATATACAAATAATCAGAGAAATATAAAAATACAAGGTATTACATAATAATAAAGCAAAAATTTTCTCAATTTGAAAAAAAAAAAATTCATATTAGTTAAAACCTCTAAAACTCCCCAGCGGAGTCGCCATTCTGTTTACATCCCTAATCTTTCGAAATAGGGCGAAGCGTCGCGGCAACTAGAAAATAATTAATTGATTCAATTTTAGCAAAGTTTTAAAAATAAACGAGTTTTTAAAAAGAGTCGCCACCTAATTTTAGGAAAACTAGGAAACCAATTATTAATCTACGAAACCAAATTGATTATAGGTAAGGGGTTCAAATTATTCAGAAGGGAAGGGGTTAGGCACCCTTCGGAATCCACAAATGTGGTTCCCGACTGAATTCATTTTTTTTCAAATTGAGGAAGAATATAAAATAAACACATATAATAAACACACAATATACACAATAAAATAAATAATAATTATCGGCCTAAGATTTGCCTAACGTCAATATTCACATAATAATGAAACGAAGTACGATTCAAACTTCATTCGAATAATTCAAGGAGAAGCACCTCCGGGTACCTGTAAAGACACTTAGTAAAAGAGTTAGTACCGAATAAATATAAATAAAAATGAATAACTCAAATAATGACTTAAAAATAAAAATCCGTCTTATCAACATGGGAGGCCTTGAAAATCGACGGTAATTTCTTCATCAGCCAATTTCAACAACTAAAAATATATATAAACTTGAATTAGATTTCCGTCTTTTAAAATGGGGAGGCCTCTAAACCCGACGGATAGATTTTTCATCGGCCAAATTTAACAAAATAAATAATATGAACTTAACTAATTTTCCGTCTTTTAAAATGGGAAGGCCTCCAAAACCGACGGAGAGTTTTCTCATTGGCCCTTTTCAACATATAAAATATATAAACTCGAATTAAAATTCCGTCTTTTTAAAATGGGAGGCCTCTAAATCCGACGGATAGATTTTTCATCGGCCCAATTTAACAAAATAAATAATATGAACTTAACTAATTTTCCGTCTTTTAAAATGGGAAGGCCTCCAAAACCGACGGAGAGTTTTCTCATTGGCCCTTTTCAACATATAAAATATATAAACTCGAATTAAAATTCCGTCTTTTTAAAATGGGAGGCCTCTAAATCCGACGGATAAATTTTTCATCGGCCCAATTTAACAAAATAAATAATATGAACTTAACTAATTTTCCGTCTTTTAAAATGGGAAGGCCTCCAAAACCGACGGAGAGTTTTCTCATTGGCCCTTTTCAACATATAAAATATATAAACTCGAATTAAAATTCCGTCTTTTTAAAATGGGAGGCCTCTAAATCCGACGGATAAATTTTTCATCGGCCCAATTTAACAAAATAAATAATATGAACTTAACTAATTTTCCGTCTTTTAAAATGGGAAGGCCTCCAAAACCGACGGAGAGTTTTCTCATTGGCCCTTTTCAACATATAAAATATATAAACTCGAATTAAAATTCCGTCTTTTTAAAATGGGAGGCCTCTAAATCCGACGGATAGATTTTTCATCGGCCCTTTAATTCAAATTAATATTAGCACCAATTATAACTAAATAATGAAAACGGAAACAAAGTCTTAAGAAAAAAAAATGTTTGGCAACATTAACAATTAATGCAGAGTATTAAAATAAAATTACGTGTCATTACAAAATCAACATAAAGCTACCGGAGAAATAAGTATACAATTAATAATAATAAAATTGAGGTAACAACTAAATCAAGCACTAGTTGACAAACTAATGAACAATTGCACATAATCAGTAAATAAAATAATAATAAAACTACTAGTAACAAAGCCAAATGTAAAACGCTGAAATGAACACTCAAAAAAAGAAACAAAATAGAACAGTCCCACATATTACTGGACAATTATATTAGGACGATTAAAAAATATTAAAAGTTAGACTCAATGAAATAGTAATAGCAAAATATTGCCAGTAATACTAAAACAACTAGAAATAAGCCAAATATGTACAAAACAAGACGTCAAAAGAAATNACTTTAAAGTAATTCATGCATTTATTATATGGAGCATATGGAAAATAAGAAACTTGATCAAGCATCGGGGAAAATGAGTAAGCTAGCTTTGGTGTTGGAAATTCAAAGACCCATATATTTATTTGATAAATCTAGATATCCTTTATTGAAAGAGATGTCTAAGACTTTGCCCCTAATTGTGAAGTTCTTAGAGGGGTATTCACCACTAATCAATTACAAAGTTGTTAGATGGATTCATCCTCCCAGTNAAAGTGCAACAACAACTACTCCCTCATTGATCCCAAAGGTACTCAAACTTGACGGGCTGACCAGTAGCAGTGAAAATTGAAACATCAGCCAGTACATCACCAATGTCTTGAGCAAAGGCAGCGGTGGAAGCAGCATCTTTAGGCACAAAACTAGAAATTCGTTTTGGTGTAGTGGTGGTGAGAGGAATAGCAGAGGAAGGGAAAGGGTGAAGAAACTTGAAGGTGTTGGGAGTGGGAGAGAAAGAGGAGAAGGGAACGGAGGAGGGGGACGACGGAAAGAGGGGGGAGAGAGGAGGAGAGGAGGCGGCTGGAGATGGGGTTTTGGGGTCTGACTTGGTAGTTTTCTGGTGGTGTTTGGCTTATGTGGGTCTGGTTTTGAGGTCTGCTGCAGATAATCGTAGAAAATGGAGGTTGTGGGTGGTTTTGATGGTGGTTTGGTTGCTGGCTTCGCTGTTGGTGTTCTCGCCGGATAAGCATGCGAGTGGTGGCGCTGCTATTTTCGTCCGTTGTTGCTGCTGCTTCAGCCGGAAAAAGAGAAAAAGGGAAAAGAGGAAGGCAACGAGAAGAAGAAGAGAGGGGGAGGAACAGGGAGGAGAAGAGGAAGGGGGGAGGAGGGAGAAAGAAGAGAGGAAGGCGGCTAGGGGAGAGAGGAAGGTTTCCTCCCCTTTTTTTTCTTTTTTCTGAAAATTCCCCCCTCTTTTGACCTAGTTAGCAAGTTAAATAAAAACTTAAAATGGGCTCAAATGACGGGCTTAGCGTTGTGGCCCAAAATTACGAATTTTTAAAAATATTAGGCCAAAATTGGGTGTCAACAACTTTAAAGTAATTCATGCATTTATTATATGGAGCATATGGAAAATAAGAAACTTGATCAAGCATCGGGGAAAATGAGTAAGCTAGCTTTGGTGTTGGAAATTCAAAGACCCATATATTTATTTGATAAATCTAGATATCCTTTATTGAAAGAGATGTCTAAGACTTTGCCCCTAATTGTGAAGTTCTTAGAGGGGTATTCACCACTAATCAATTACAAAGTTGTTAGATGGATTCATCCTCCCAGTAGAACTAATAAATGCAACATAGATGGGTCATAGATAGATTCTTTTTCATTATTTGTAAGAAATGAAGAAGGTGGTTTCCTTTATAATGAGACCAGGATATTAAAACATGTTTCAGTTATTGAGTCTTTAATAAAAGCTATCAAAATGGGCCTAGATTATTGTTTGCATAATAATCAAGTTCCATTGATCATTTAGACGAACTCTCTATTGTCTCAATAAGTATTAAATATAAATTGGGAGGTTGCATGTTGATAGCTTGATATGTTAGGTACATAAATAGTCGGATTATTAATAAGGATGTGGAGATATGGCATACTGTAAGGGAAGGGAACTCCCTAGGAGACTTTTTTACTAATCATATTGTTAATTTTGCCGGAGAATACGTAATAGGCTAAAGAAATTGTGAAATTAGAAAAATAAAAAATCCTAATTTGCGGATGATATATGTTCAAAACAAGGACTCCAAGGTACAATTGGTAGACATAGAGTAAATAAAATGTATCAACAGCAAGGAATTGGGTAACAGAATCAGATAAAATGAAAGAACTAGATCATAGAAATATCTAGTAGACTTCAAAATAAAACCAATTTTTTTTATTAGCTTGAGTGGTATCAAATCCTGTAGGGTGTTAACCTGCTAGGACGATATATCGGAGGTAAAAACCAAAGAAAACTAAATACCAATAAAAGGGGTGGAAGACTTGTCTGGATTAACCTTAAGTCAACTGGAATGACGTTTGGATAAGATACAGAGACCATAAATTTGAGGCCATTTCAAAGGACAATGAACTAAAATTCTCTAGAACATCTCTGATCTGTACTGCAATTTAGATCTTTTCTACTGAAATTATAGAAGTCTGCATTGGTTTGAATCATAGCGTCAGTGAGAAATTCGGCGATGAAATGATTTCACACCAAATTTGTGTGCCTTGCAGATTATAGTTTGTGCGGAGGTGTTGAGAGATGAATGGTGATCTGCAAGCTAGATTTTCCTCACAGAAGATGCGTCAATTTGGTAAAGAGATCAGAGCAAATTAAATGGAGCTCTTCCTTATTAATCTTTCCATTTTTTTTATTTTATTTTGTTTTTTTCTCATTAAATGCAGATCACTTTTGATATGTTCTTTATACTTTTATTTTATTTTATTTAGGAATGAGTAAATTTTTAAACAAGTTTAAATTGATTATATAATTATCAATAGGTGAACGCCACATCATTAATTTATTAATTAATTGAATTTAAACTGGGGTCTGTTTAAAAAAATGACAGTATAGGACCTAAAGGTAGATGATAAGGGTTGTTCAGAGCCCATAGGTTGAAAGAGTGCAATTTCGTACCATTTACTATATTTTAAAAATATTTTAGGCCCTTTTTCGTGGAAACAATGATAAGAAATGACTATTCGGTTATTTCCGTGTAACGACGCAAGAGAACCCCAAGTCGTAACATGGAGCGTTTGACCTCGAAGAGGTCGTATACAATCCCTTAGCATTCATTACATAAGAGCATAAAAAATATGGAAGAGTCAAAACTTTCTTTAAGACATATCACAAAATGTATTTCAAAGAAGCAGAAGTCTTTCTAATAGTACAGTAACAAACCATGTATGGATCACATGAGTAAAATTCTTGGGAATTAGACCACATTAAATCTAAAAATACAATGAAAGACAAAAAAGGAACATAAAGGTTCATCCTCGAAGGTATGAGGACTCACCACTTTTTCACTTCTTCAAAATCCTTGAAACTCTACCCTTCAATAGCAACTGAAAGCTCCAATCCTACTAGTGAACTACTTTATAAGCCACATCCACGTATACTTGTGTAATGACAAGATAGCATCGTCTCAACCCTAAGCTACAACAAAATGGTCTTGGACTAACCAAGTCAAGCTATCAAGAAGACATTCTAGTCATGATACTTCACACTATCCCTCCGAGAGTATCGATCCTCCATCCTAGGCTACCTTTCCTATACTAATGCAAGCTACCATGAAAAACATTCTTCCTATGCAAGATCAAGCTAACCATGGAAGATATAAATTCTTCCATCCCAAGATATTATGATATCTACCATCCCAATCGACCATAAGATCTTCCATCCCATGTTACCATGAGATCTACAATCCCAAGTTACCATGATACCAACCTCAAGCTATTCTATCTTAACAAGCATGATTTATTTTAGGTCCTTAAGTTAACGTTGAAGCCTTCTATGTGAGAGAACTTGAATATCGTAAATTATTTGTGTCTAGGTTTATAAGACAAAGGGAACACCCAATCAATATCACCTTAGATTTGACTTTATCTCAAAAGAACTAACAACAATGATTACAAACCCTATTTTTATACTAGCTTCATTTTATCATCATGCATGTCTTATTACAGGGTATTCCATGATTTTGATCATTTGAAGGTACTTCTAGTCAAACTTGATCATATAGGTTCAATCCTAACACTACAGGTTAGATATTTCATATTTAATTTAACCTACTTGAATTCATATTTAGATGAACCTTACTATGATCAATTTGTATTCAAGACAATTGCATTAAGAATTGGGGTATTTCGGATTCACAATTTGGGGGACATTTAAGAGGGATCCATTGAAAGAACCCATAGATGAAAAATCTTCACATACCTTTGATCAATGCCTTAGAATAATCTTGAAACCTTGGTAAAACTTGACCTAGTTTCTACCTCATTCATTTCTTCTTTAATGGTGATCTTGAGAGAACTTTAGCGAATGAAGTGTTTTGATTTTGAAGAGAAAAGTCTAAACGGATAATTAATTGTTTTAATATACTTTAAATACCTATATAAAAAAATAATTGTCTATGACTTAATTGGAATGTGGGGAGAATTTACCAATTCACCACTCACTTCGCCGAACCCCTGGGAGATTTGAAGGTGGTGTCCCATGACCACCACATAAGGACAGTAGGGGTTGACGGGGTGTTCTGCAGCTTTGTGGATCGTGAATAAGGCTCCTACAATTGGGATTTTAACTCCTACAACTGATTGTGGAGCCACACCCTCCACCTATTTTGGCATAAACCTACCAACGGGCCGTTAACCAACGTCGTTGTTCATGTTGTTTTTGACAAATTTTTGGCCAATATTTGGTTCTTCTTCAATGACCTTTACATTGGTCCTAAGGGATTCATACCCAAACCTTTTACCCCTTACTTCAGTATTCTAAATGTTATAAACATTTGTACATGAGTTGGACCTAAAACCACACATCAAACTCCATGACAACACTAGACCATCGTAGCACCAAAAGACTAGTTTCGGACGTCTCTTGACGTTTAGGCACTAACACCTCCAAACTAATTTAATTTCATAAATTTAAGAATAGAGACTTCAGTTTAACCCTTGTATATGAAATTTCGGTCCTAAGTTTAGTTAACGCATGTCTATGAGATTTTGGTCATAATCTAAGTAGTACTTGTACCTTATCTCACTAATATGTGCCATACCTTGTACTTTTCTTCTTCTTTGAAGTTTCGAAAATAATATCTTTGTGTCTTTTTAGTTAATTTTTAACTTTTAATCAAATTTTAACATACCAGAAAGCTGAATGATGCCGAGTAAATTATATATTAAAAGACTTCAAACATCGAGATAATTTGATATGAAAAATTTTAGATTATATAGAGGTAATTTTGAGTTGATCAACATTGAAGAGTCAATATATACTTCATATATGGTCAATGTATAATTCATATATAGTTAAGTCATATTTAGTTTTTACGTGTATCATAATATATAGTCAGTATATAAATGATATGTAGATACAATATATTATATAGTCATTATATTTTAGCGAAATCTAGCATATAATCTATAGAGATGTTGAATATTTGATTAAGTATATAACTATATATATTGTAAACTAATTGCGAATTTATTATATATAATTGAAATTATATTTATAAAATTTAAGGCCAAAAAATAAACATTAATCTTAAATTAAGTGTAATTTTAGTTATTTTCTCAAAAAGTCTCACATAAACACAAAGAAATTAACTCATATCCTACGCACACTCTTCAGTTGCTTAATGCCAAAAAATATTTGAAAAAGAAAAAGTCGTCATTGGAGGGTTAAGCTCCAATCCTTTTCTTCTTTATTAGGCTAATTTGCTTCATCAACGTCAAATTTCAATTTCATATTCCTACCTATTGCTGAATTGAATGGATTCCTATATGGTTTTTACTCTTATACATTATCTCATTATTAGTTTAACGTTGCTCTATTTTTTAAAAAGTTGAAAAACTAAGCTAATTTGAGATGTGGATGAAGTTCTGATGTTTTGTTCCGGTGAAATGGTCTGCGAGAGGACATTTTTTTAGTTTTCATTCTGTTTAGAGTTAATATACGGGGATAAAAAAATGATTTTATGTGTTTGTTTTTATATCCTCAATTCTGCTTTGATGAAATTAGGGTTAGGTTTTCTTTAGGTGTGTGTGGTTGTTTGGAGGAATGCATTCTTTTTGCTAATAGATTTTATTAATAAAGGACTTTGTCCATGAAAATTGAGAGATTTGAAAAAATAAGGTAATTTTTTCACTCCAAATCATTCATAAAAATTCAAAAAAATTAGCTCCAATTTATATTCACAACAAAACACAAATCCGTTTTCAATCATCATTATTCACTTTTTTGATAGTGAAGAATGATTATTTAGAATTGTAGTTGTTTTGGGTTGTGAATATAAGTTGTAGTTAATTGTTTTGGATTTTTTGTGTATGATTTGGAGTGCAAAAAGTGTAAACAACTTGAATTTTATGGTCAATCATGTTAGTTTTTTGGAGTCTTTCTTCCCTGGGACTAATATCAGTGGGAGAGGAAGAAAATAAGTTATGTTATTAATGAATTTTGAAATGAAGTTATGGAATGAAATTAGATAAGAGTTTCTTCTATTGTAAAAAGTAAGGTATGAAATTTGTAGAGAATCCTGTAATTATTGGGATGAGTGATGCATATCAAATTTTTGGAAGTTATTTATACCCTTTTCTTTTTATTTTGGGTTCTCCTTCTTGAGGAGACGAGTATTAGAATGTAAAAATTTGATACATACGTTGCCTGTGACTAGTTGTCAGAATGGATAACAGTGATGTAGAGATGGTGGATGCCAAAAAGAATGTCTGTGCAAGTGTCGTCCTACTGTCCAATGAATCCCTCGCCAAGTAAAAAATTGTGTTAAGATTGAAGGCTCGATTGACATAAGCAATGTTGAGGACAAGAAATATGATTAAAGTGATTCAAAAAAAGAGGACTTGAAGAATGCTAGAAGTGAGAAAGAGAACCAGCTCAACTCTAAGAGTTAGGCATAGGCACAAGGCAATGTTATCAATGAGGACAAAAAGAATTCACAAGACCCAAAAAGTTGTAAAATTTTGAAAATGGAGAAGGAAAACATAAACAAAATGTACTGCTGGAGAACAGATACACCTACTATTGATGTTGAAACGGATAATATGGTAAGTGGCTATTTGAAGATGACTGACAATGTATTACATAAGGTTGATGAAGGATATATCTGAATGAAGTTCATCAAAAAAAGAAAATGATGTATGAGGTCAATAAGAATGGTAATGATATAATGGTTGATAGATAAGAGGACCATCAAAAGAAACAAATGCTACAACTGTTACCATTGATGGTTCTAGATTGTATGAGTTTCTAAAAGTGAAAATCGTATTTACTGATTCTTATATTTGAAAATAGCCTGAACCAGCTAGTCTAATGTTTATTATTAATCCTTCAACTACGAATGGTGGACAACATAGTTGGAAAGCATTGGAGAATATTTTTGCAGTGGTGCATACTCTAATATGCCGTTTTTGGACACCAAAGGTAGATCAGTGTATGTACCATTGCAGAGATATTCTCAGATGATTCCCCACTATGTTGTCAAAAATTTGTAGTTGAAGGACTAATCAAAAACATTGGACTAGCTGGTTTTGGCGTTTTTCCAATAGAATAAGTAGTAAATTAAAATTTTATTTTTTGAAGCTCATCCAATCTAGAACCATCAGTGGTAATAGTTGTAGGATTTGTTTTAATTTAATGGTACTCTTATCTATCAACTATCATATCATTACAATTCTTACTGATCTCATAGATCATTTTCTCATTCTTATGAACATGTCACGACCCAAAACCGAGCCGCGACTGGCACCCACATTTACCCTCCTATGTGAGCGAACCAACCAATCTAAACCTTAACATTTCAATTTAATATCAACATAAAGCAATGCGGAAGACTTAAACTCATTAATAAAAGACAATTCAATAACTTCTAAAATTCAACATCTATTATTTCCCCAAAATCTGGAAGTCATCACCACAAGAACATCTATGATCAAATTACTAAACT
>NC_028644.1:52548793-52559632 GCF_001406875.1 Solanum pennellii
TGGAACGAGACACCTGCGACGGTCCGTCGTGCCCACGACGGTTCGTCCTGCAGGTCCGTCGCCAAGTTCAGAGAGTCGATTTCAGTACCCTAATTTCAGAAGTCTAAGTCTTTTGGAACGAGACCCCCTCGACGGCCCGTCGTTCCCATGACGGTTCGTCGTGGGTTCCGTCGACTCACACAGTTTTTCCAGAAATAAAATCTGCTGCTCAAAACGACTAAACAGGTCGTTACAAAACTTCATGCAGTTATCCTTTGTCAATCTGTTGTACTTCATCATTAATCACCTTCAAATAGACACTAACCATATCATTCAAGCCAACATCAATAGTATGTGTTTTGTTCTACAACAACACATTTTGTTCAAGTTCCCTTTCTCCATTATCATCATTTCTAGCACTTTGTGGGATTTATAAATAGTGTTTCCTTCAACAACTACATTTTCATGTGTCTCGTACGGACTCTTAAAGTTGAGCTGATTCTCTGTCTCACTTCTAACATTAATCAAGTCTTGTCCCTTTCAATCACTTTGATTATCCGTTTTATCCTCAAAATTGCTTATCCCAATGAAGCCTTTTTGTTTTAACACTATTTTCGTACTTGATCAATGAGTCATTGTACACTAGGATTAGTAGCAAGGACATTCTTTTCGACATTCACCATCTCTACATCACCCATATCCATTCTGACAACTAGTCATAGGCAACATATCATATGTATCAAATTTTTGCATTCTGATAATCATCTCTTCAAGAAGTAGCTCAAAAAATATGAAGGGAAGGGAAGAAATAACTTCCAAAAAAATTTATACGCATCACTCGTTCCACTAGTTATATGATTATGTACAAATTTCATACCTTTATTTCAAATTCAATTTTTCAGAAGAAAAGAAACTTTATTTCTTAGTTCATTCTATTACTTCATTTAAAATTTATGAACAATTTAACTTCTTTTCTTCGGTGGCAAAGGATGAAAGACTCCAAAAAACAAATACGATTGGCCATAAAATTTAACTTTTTTAAAAATCTTTTAACTCCAAATCACTCACATAACTAAAACAGAAACCCAATTTCCAATCATCATTATTCACTTTGAATAATGATGATTTAAAATTGGACTTACGTTTGGTAGTGAATATAAATTGAAGTGAATTGTTTTTGAGTTTTACGAGTGATTTCGAGTGAAAACGGGTTTTCAAATTCTCTCTATTTTCATGGCCAATCTACCTTATATATAAATTCTATAAGCGAATGCATGCATTCCTCCACACAAATACAAAAAAAAAAACCCTAACCCTAGTTTCATCAAAACAGAATTGAGGACACAAATAAATAGAAAAAAAATCCTGTTATTCATCCCCATATGTTAAATGCGAACAGAATGACAACAAAAAAAGGTCATCCCTCCAATCTATTCACCAGAAAAATCATAAAAATATCATCTACATATCAAATGTGTTTAGTTTTTCATTTTTTTATCCAAAAACAGAGAAACGGTCAAAACATATACAAGTAATGGCGATGAGTAAAACAAGTTAAAGGAATCCGTCATAATCATCAAAAAGGAAGAAATCTATAATCGAAATAGGAGGTTAAAAAAGAAGGAAACGATGGTGACCATAATCATCCAATGACGACTTTTGCTTCTTAAAATATATTTTGGCACTATGTAATTGAAGACTGTGAGTAGGATATGAGTTAATTCCTCTATTTTTATGTGAGACTTTTTGAGAAAGTTACTAAAATGACACTTAATTTAATTCCTCTGTCTTTATGTGAGACTTTTTGAGAAAATTACTAAAATAACAATTAATTTCAGATTAATGTTTTATATTGATCGTATATTTTAGAAATAGTTTCAATTATATATAATATAAATTTGTAATTTGTTTAAAAATAAATATATTTATTTATTTAAGAAAACTATTCGATATACACATTGGATATATGATATATTTTTCTAAAAGTCATATAAAGTATAAGAAGGAGACTAATAAATACTCCTAAACTATAAGACATTGCTCAAATTTTCCACTTATCTATTTTGTGGCTCAAAATTGTCCTTTACGTCAAAGTATTGGGTCATACTTACCCTTCTAATTAACAAAAGTATGTTAAGTACCACGTGGACTCCACATAGATGCCACATAAAGGCCAAAGATTTCCCACTTCCGTGTAAACTAATAAGATCCCTAATATCTGAATTTTCCCTCATTTCTCTTAAAATTCAATTTCAGCCATTTCCCCTCATTTTTGCGGGTAGGATAAGAAACGATTCACAGATTTCTTCACTTTGGCACTATGTTTCAAAGTTCATTAAATGTTTACGAGTTCAAAGTTGTGGATTCATCCATAATTGGTGATGAATATATGTATTAAAAGGGTAAACCTCATTTATTTCTTATTGTTTAAAGGTATTCTTGAGCCTTTTTTATAAAGTATATACTGAATATATGATATAGCATGCCTATATATAAGTTATACATTGACTATACATTATGATCCAATAAAAAAATAGTTTAACCATATATGAAGTATACGTTGACAATTCAATCTCGATCAACTCAAATTCATCTCTAAATAATCTCATATTTTAGATATGGAATCATCTAGATGTTTCGAGTCTTTTTATTTGTTATTACCTAAAAAAGATTTACGTTTGCAATACATCAAATTTTAACGAAAATGATAAATAAGTAAGATGCATGAAATGACAAAACTTGATGAGGGGGGAAGAAAGAAGGAAACAATGTTATTAGTTGTGAAACTAGAAGGTAGAACAAGAAGAAGAGTTTAAGGTCTGGCAAATTGTTGTAATTTTTAAAATTTATCGAGGTAAGGTACTAGTAACTCCTAGACTATTACCGAAATATCAAGATACGCCTTAACTAAACTAAGATCCTATTACCCCCCTCCCCTCGGAGTTCAGGGCAATTCGAAGTCATTGGTACACTTGATGCATTCCACAAAAGAAAAACACAAGTAGAGCTCACTAAAGGACAACATGTACTAAGTAGATATCATTGGTCATAGTAACTAAGATGCATAAAATAATAGTACAAAATCAACTATAGCATATAGTAAGTGATAAAAAAAAACTACATGAACAAGTGACAACTAAAGCAAGTACATAATCAATGACGATATCAAGCACACACACAAGGACTCATGCCTCCACACCACACTTTAATGGGAAATGGGTTTTTTTAAGATTGAGTACATTCAGTTATTCTATATGTTTTCCTCTTTAATATTACCATGTTAGAACATGACACGAAGATCCTATAATAACGTGTAAGAACTTGACACCCCGATTCAATAATAGTAGGTGGAAATGTGACACCCCAATCCAATTATACCGTGTCAGAACGAGACACCCCGACCTAACAATACGGTGTCAAAATGTGATTCCCGATCCAATAATACCATGCCAGAACATGACATCCCGATCCAAAAATATATTGTTAATTTACAATTTATTATTAACACTTTTTACTTCCTTAACAATATTTCATCTAGCCTTCTTTATCAAGGCATTACTTAGATAGAGAGGGTTCAAGATTATAAATTTAACGTTCTCTGGATTCCATACCATTCACAAAGAACAGATAGATTATCCAAACCAAAAAACAAAGTCACATAGTAACACAATCAATTACATTGAGAAATTCATAATAATACTCAATGTATATCAATAACTATTGATAGTCCATCTATTAAATAGAATAAAGCATAACGTACCTCATAGAATAACCAAAGTCCATTAAACTACTTGTCCAATACATTTTCTTTCTTAATACCTCTGAAATATTCCAATATATCAAGTATATGTGCATAAGTTTTAAGTTAAATTGTCTATAAACACTCTTATTATTCTATTTCTTGCCCTAAAAATTAGGTTGTGAATTCTTTTTCGGATCGTAGACCAATTAGTTTGAGTAAGTTTCTTAATTAAATCATTTATTAGTTTATTAATGATAGATTGGAAGGCTTTCTCCCAAGATTGATTATCAGAATAAATTTGGTTTTGTTAACGGTAGAAATATCTTCGAATTATTGCTTTTAGCTCAAGAAATTGTTTCTGATATTAGATGTAGGGGTAAAGTAGATAATGTGGTTATTAAGCTGGATATGGACAAAGCTTATGATAGAGTTGACTAGAATTTCTTAATTAAAGTTCTTAGAAGGTTGGGTTTTGATTCTAATGTGACTAATAAGATTTGGAGGATTCGTGCTAATAATTTGTACTTGGTACTAATTGATGGGAAATTACATTGCTTTTTTCATTTAACTAGGGAAGTGAAGAAAGGGGATCCTGTATCTCTTGCTCTTTCTATGGTTACTGAAAGGTTTTTAATTCTATTTCTTAATAAGTTGTTTGAAATATCTAATTTTAAGTCTTATGGACTACCTAAGTAAAGTAAACAATTGAATCATCTGGCATATACGGATGATATAATTATCTTTGCAGCAGCAGACATAAGATCCTTACAACTGATTATTACAACAACAAAACTATATGAATATCAATCTGGTCTACTGATTGATAAGAACAATAGTTGTTATTATGTGTTCAGCAAAGCTACACGAACCTAAGTTCATATTGTGGAAGAAGTTACAAGTTTCTCTTAAGGAAAGTCTCATTTGATGTATTTGGGTTGTCCCATTAGGTATGGTATGAAGACACAGGTAAATTTTTCATAATTGATCAAATAAATTAAAAATAAGCTACAGTTATGGAAAGAAAAGATTATGTCTTGGGGGGGATGATTCTGATAAATCATATGTTGCAAAATATGCCTATTTACCTTTTAGCTGCTATTAGCCCTCTGAAATGTGTTATTTATGATATTCATAGGATTTTTGCTAAATTCTAATGGAATTTTAAAGAGTAGGGCTGAGCCACTCCCTAGATTGCTTTTGATGATATTTGTGTTCCAAAGAGTGAGGGAGATTTGGGGTTTAGATCTTGATTTGATGTGTCCAAATATCTTTTCGCAAAACTCTGGTGGAAGTATAGGAATTTCAATTCTTTATTGGCTAATTTCATGTGGAAGAAATATTATAAGATACATAGACTTTAAGTAGTTAAATGGAATGATGGTTCACAGGTATGGAAGGATATGCTTCAAACTAGTGTTTTTTTTATCAAGAAATTTAATGGGAACCAAAAGAAGGAGATGCTAGTGTTTTGTTTGATGATTGAACACAATTGGAGCGCTGCATTATGTATTACATATCTCATACCATTCATGTTAAATCAATTTTTCAATTGTACAATACACGATGATGGAATAATGAGGTGATAGCTACTATCTTGAATGAGGAGGTTAGTAGGCACATTAAAATTGTTCTAGGAGTATGCATTTTGTAGAGGGCAGAGCTAAGACTTTGTAGATGCCTAGTCATACTGGATATTTAAAATTTGGTCTGCTAGGGAGCTGTGCATGGTGAGGAAAGAACTTATAGCCTTAACCCTTAACATTTCTGAAAAATACTTACATTTTAAGGTGTCTTTCCTTTTTTGGAGAATGTGGTTAAGAAGAATTCCTATAAGAGAGGTTTTGATTAGAAGGGGCATAGCTGATTATATGGAGTGTTTTTGTAGTAATGATTATGTACAAGAATCTTTTATGCATTTGTTTATTCTCTATTCTGATTTATAACAAGTATGGAGGTTTTTATTTTATAAAACTGTAATTTGCATTTTACAGTGGTTTAGCTTAGGAATGTTTTTGAGGTTTCGTGGAATAGTGACTGCTCTACAAAATTGAAATCAATCTTAAAGCAGTTCCTGCAGTTATTATATGGAGCATATGAAAAAGAAAAAACTTGATCAAGCACCGGAAAAAATAAGTATGCTAGCTTTGGTGTTGGAGATTGGAACAGACATATATTAATTTGTTAAATCAAGATATCCTTGGTCTACAGAGATGCTTAAGACTTGGACCCTTGTAGTGAAGTTCTTAGAGGGTTATTCACCACTGTTCAATTACAAAGTTTTTAGAGGGATTCATCCTCCTAGTGGAACTAATAAATATAACACAGGTGGGTCAGTGATAGATATTTTTGCCTTAATTGTATGAAATCAAGAAGGTGATTTCCTTTATACTGAGACCATAGTATTAAAACATGTTTCAGTTATTGAGTCTTAAATAAAAGCTACAAAAATGAACCTACATTGTTATTTGCCTAATAATCAAGTTCATCTGATCATTGGGACGGACTCTCTATTGGCTGAATAAGTATTAAATAGATATTGGGAGGTTTCGTTGTTGCCAGATTGAGATGTTAGTTACATAATAAGTGGGATGATCAATAAGAAGGTGAAGATATGGCATACATTCAGGGAAGGGAACTCCCTAGCAGACTTTTTTACAAATCATATTGTTAATTTTGCATGTATAAATAGGCAGCAATTTCACAATTTGTAGGAGATTCCGCAATAGGCTTAGGCAATTGTGAATTTAGAAAAGAAAAAATATTCTAATTTGCGGATAATAAATGTTCAAAACACGGACTACATGATACAATTGGTAATAGACTCAGATGATATGCAAGAACTAGAACAGAGAAATATCTAGTAAACTTAAAAATAAAATATATTTTTTTGTTATCTGAGTAGTGGTATAAAATCCTTTAGGGTTTTAACCTACTGGGACGATATATCAGAGATGAGAACAAAGGAAAATTAAATATTAATTGAAGAGGTTGAAGACTTATCTGGATTAAGCTTTATTAAGCTGGAATGATTTTTGGGAAAGATAGCGAGACCATAAATTTGAGCCATTTCAAAGGAAAATGTACTTAAATTCTCTACAACATCTCCTATCTTTACTGAGATTTAGATCTATGCCACTCAAATTGAAGAAGTCTTCATTGGTTCAAATCATAGCGTTAGTGAGAAATTTGGCAATAAAATGTTTTCACACCAAATCTTTGTGTCTTGTAGGTTCTAGTTTGTGCGGAGGTTTTGAGAGATGAATGGAGATATGCAATCTGGATTTTCATCGGCGAAGATGTGGCAATTTGGAAAGACATCGGAGCAAATGAAATGGAGATTTTCCTTTTTAAGCTTTCAATTTTTGTTTTGTTTTATTTTGTTTTTTTCTCGTTGAATGCAGACCACTTTTGATTTGTTCTTTATACTTTTATTTTATTTCATTTAGGAATGAGTTAATTTTTAAACTATTTTAAATTGATTATATAATAAACAATAGGAAAATGCCACATCATTAATTTATTTAATAATTGAATTTAAACAAGAGGCTATTAAAAAAACGGCAATATAAGACCTAAAGGTAGATGATAAGGGTATTTGAGAGACCATAGGTGAAAGGAGGGTAATATCATACCATTTACGATAGTTTATGGGTATTTTAGGGTCTTCTCCGTACAAAAAATTATAAGAAATGACCATTCAGTTATTTCCGTGAAAGGACCCAAGAGCGCCCGAAGTGGTAACATGGTGGGTTCGACCTCAAAGATGTCTGAAGAATTAAAACTTTCTTTAAGAGATATCTCAAAAAGTATTTCATAAAACTAGAAGTCTTTCTAACATTATAGTCGCAAACCATCTATCAATGACATGAGTAAAATTCTTATGTTGTAGCCCACATAAAATCTAAAAACATAATGAAAGACATAAAAGGAACATAATGGTTCGTCCCCGAAGCTATGAGGACTCACCACTTCTTCACTTCTTCAAAGTCCTTGAAACTCTACCCTCAAGTAGCATCTCAAAGCTCTAACCCTACATTTGATTAAAATGTAGGCAATATGCATTAGTACAGAAGTACTAAGAATGAAAGGTAACATAAAATCATAAGAGCATCTCAAATGGTTAGTCAACATAAGCCATAAGCATAAGAGATAATAACAAAATCATAACATAATAAGTTCACATAAGGCATATTGAAGTTCATACTTCAAACATTAGTCCTTCATACTCAAATGAACTACTTTATAAGTTACCTTCAAGTATACTTGTGCCAAGCGAAGATAGTATCCCATAATACTACTTAAGCTAAGTACCTCTGTTTTTCCATCTTGGTCAAAGCCCACCTTCATAATTAGGACCTAGGTTTTCGTGATATAAGAAAACTATACCATTTAGTCACCTCCAAGCACCCTTGTTTAATGTATGTGAGGCATCCCATAATACCACACACACTAATCATGTCTTGAACTCACCCTATTAATTTTCATCAAATCTAGGTGTCACTATGAACATACTTCATATTAACAAGGTTCTATAAAATTAAGTCATTCCTATCATGGAAGGCAACTATACGCACTACTCCATCTAGGCATACTTCATGAAAGGATATTTCATAACTAGCTTCAAGTTATATGGATGCCATGTATTAATAGCATCCCATTCTACCATTCATACTAAGTACACATTTAGGCTAGCTTACTCAATGCAAACTTTCTTTCTTGCTATTTTATAAAGTAATAGCATACTATCATGCTATATCTAACTACTATGGAAAACATCATTCATACAATCCAAGTATCATAGCAAGGTTGTATGTATACCAACCCATCAACCATGAAGCCACTCATCAAGATGCAAATTATTCATAGGGGAGTATGAATCCTCAACCCTTAGCTATCCTCAGGAGATTATAATGTCTAAATCCTAAGCTATTGAAGTGGTCTTACCCTAACAAAGTCAAGCTATCATGAAGGCATTCTAGTCGGGCTATTTGAAGCTAACCCTATGAGAGTATCGATTCTCTATCTTAGGTTACGCTGCCTATACTAATTCAAGGTACCGTGAAAATAATTCTACCAATGAAAGATCAAGATAAACGTGGGATAGCTCCTTCATCTCAAGCTATCATGATATTTACCATCCCAAGCTACCGTGAGATTTACCATCCCAAGCTACCATGAGACCTACAATCCAGAGATACATAATGCAATTATCAATGAAGGAATCATAAGAATCAACCATAAGATATTCTATCTTAACAAACATGATTCATTTTAGGCTCCTTTAAGTCAACCTAGAATCCTTTTATGTGAGGGAACTTTACTATCCTAGCTTATTCATTACTAAGTGTATAAGACAAAGAGAATACCCAATCAAGATCACCTCATATTTGACTTAACCCCCAAAGCCCTAACAAAGCTATTCCATCACTTTGATCATTAGAAGGTAATTCTACTCATACTTGATCATATAGGTTCAATTCTAACTTATCAAGTTAATATAGTTCCTATTCAATTAAAACTAGTTCAATTCATATTTAGATAATCCTAACTATTATAAATTTTTATCAAAGACAATTACTTTGGGAAGATCAATTTAGGACGTCCAACCTTGCCTTTAATGGCCTAAACCCACAATGATCACCTTCATCATCTTAGATTATGGTTCATGAAGGTATTCACATGAAAACATCATATAAATATAATTCAAACATAATTCAATGATATCCACTAGATTGGAGTCTCAATCAAACCTTACCCACAATGTAATCACAACCCTAACTAGATCGGGGTATTTTGGATTCACAATTGGTGGATCTCTATGGGGATCCATGGCTGAAAGAACCCACAGAAGAAGGATCTTCTCATACCTATTATCAATACCTTATACTAATCTTCAAACAATTGTGAAACTCGACCTTGTCTCTTCTTCTTTCTTCCATTCTACTTCGATGGTGATCTTGATAGAGCTTTCGGAAGGGGAAGGTTTTTATTTAGAAGAGTGAAGTCTAAATTCATAATTAATTGTATTAAGATGTCAAAATACCCTAAACACTAAAAATAACCGTCCATGACTTAATTGGAACGTAGGGAGAATTTACTAATTCACCCCTCACTTGGACGAACCCCTAGCAGAATTGCAGGTGGTGTTCCACGACCCCCACCTGCGGACTTTAGGTATAAAATGCATATTTACTCAAGATTCTTCAACTAGAGTCAAAACATTGTAAATGTATCAATTCTAACAAGGCCTATACACATTCAAAAAACATAATCATCATAAGGACAACATCAATTCCATCATGCCAAATCATAAAACAATAAATTTAATTTTTTTCTAAAATCACAATAGAAGCATATACCAAAAAGGGACATGAGGAGATTACTCTTGATCGTCATTCGATTGGAGCGAATAGCACCTATTATTATTTTGAGGATCCACATCCTCACCACTAGAGAAAATTTTCTTATCTTATCTTATATTAGCCTTTACCTTAGGGAAATCTTTGTTCATATGGCCACTCTAACCACATCCGTAACAGCCATCTCTACTAGCCAAATACCTACATTCATGCCTCTTACCACACCTACAACGAGTATGCCATAGGGACTCACTACATTTCCCTTACGATCTATGGTTAGACACTATCTCATCGTTATACTTAGGTGCAATATAATAGCCTTGTCCTGAAACCTTTTGTCGATTCTTAGAATGACCATGCCCATCGAACCCATCATGAAAAGACTTATCCCTTTCAACCTAGAGCTCTTCTTTTCTGTAACTCTTCCCTTCATAATTTTTGAATCCTTTAGTTTTTGGTCAAACACATGAGACAATATATATCCATATCATCAACAAGCATTGCCATACGACATTCTGCTTCTACCAAATCGGATACTCCCATCATAAACTTATTCATGAAATCCCAAGGACTGGATACCTGTAACGACCCGAGAGTATACCCTAGAAATTATGGCATCGACCTCTCGGAGGTCTAAGACAAGCCTCATAGCATTCATTAAATGCATAAAACTTAAAAATAGCGGAAAATTTAGAACTTTTCATACCACATCATATGCTAGAATATTAGTTCATATATATATATATATATATATATATA
>NC_028644.1:52559971-52571739 GCF_001406875.1 Solanum pennellii
CATATATATATATATATATATATATATATATATATATATATATATATATAATCACAATTACATAGTCTAGACAATAAGTATTTTTACCATCATAAGACACAACTCAATTGAATAGAATAAGGATACTACCCTTAACAACAAAAAATACAAGTCTAAGCTATTACATGAACATAAAGAAACATCTTAACATGGGAAACCATTGAATCATAAGCGTCCCTTTACATGAACTTGGGAAACGTCTATCCAAGCGTGCCCCTCTTATAAACATACTTTAGCCATCACTTCCTACACTCTATGTAAAAACATGAAGAAGAATGGTATTAGTACAGGAATGCACTAAATATGATAACCATGCAAAAACATGCATTTAAAGAGGATATTTTCTTCGAACTCATTCATCATGTCTTTATATACTTCATATAGACGTGGATATTACTCATAACAATACTTAGGGCTATTTTATTACATTTAAAAATAATTTATTAAGTTACACTTCACACATAAGAACTATCACCTTAGACAAACTCCGAATGATACTAGTGAAATGTACAAATAGTATCCCATACTACTACTCATACCAAGTGATCCTAATAAGTCACCTTAGATTTAGGCACATCACATTAAATAACATACCACACATGCATTTAACCATAGAAATAAGACCACATCATTAATGGTAACTTAAGAACTTTTTTATTCATTGCATCTTAGTCATAAGTCATTAGTTCATTTGATAGATAAACCACCCTCACAACCCCTTCACAAGCTTTCTAGTGAAATGTACACATGGAGTGACATACCCCCTCATATACCAAGAAAACCCAATTAGAAGCGACAAGTGTAATTCACATGCATAATCATTATTCATGTCTTGAAATTCTAAAGTCAAACGTGACATGCATTCATACTAATCAGAACTAAACATAATCTATATTCATAAAGAAACATCATCATAACTTCCCTTAGAGTCCACTTGTCCAATGTATAAGTAGGGTACATAGTCATACCTACACTAAGTAATCTTGCAAGGTTCCATGACACTTATTTATAATCTTATCTTAGTTCATTTCTAAAATTTAGGAAGCTTAGCGATAAACAACATAGACCATGTGAGCTACATGGAATTCGGTTTCGTAAAATCCTACACCGATAAAAGTGTTCTACTAGACAAGGTAGAACCCACAAAATATATATCTAGGTGGATCCACTAGCCATGTCCTATAGGGGAACGTATTTAAGGGATATTGAGATTCCTTCTAGAAACTCGACTTATTGGATTAGATGAGAGGCTTCCATCTCATGAGTATCACTTGGATGACCCAACCTATTGCATTAGCAGAGGGGTCTCTTTCTCATTGTACATGTCGGCCCACTGAGCTTAAACTCCCTTTTTAATATTTTAAAGCCTTTATTTATCATTAATTCATAAAGTTGGCCTTTTAGGACTTGCTCCGTCATACATTATATAGCTCAAAGGTTTGTAAGATGAGAATCTATATTCATCAAAGAATCTATATTATGTAACACTGTACTTTCACATAATTCTACCATTCATATATTCATATGTGTGTGCGTTCAAATGTGAGATATACCTTAACATAAACACCTTTATTCGCACATTTTCATAAATTTATTTATGATGTACTTTTCATGTATAGTAATAGGTAATGATGTATAGGCGAACTATCCTTTCCTAAATAATAACAAATCTATCCTATTCATAGACATGCAGGAAGTGTGTGTACATTGGTCAACAATATCAAAAAATAACTATAATATGGTATTGAGGAAACCACCCTCAAAGATCACACATACCTGATATCTTGAGTCATACACATATAAAGCATTAAGGATTGTAGAATACACACACTCACATTACATCATAGGAGACAAGAGCATATTCAACATTAGAATAGAGGAATCCTACCACTGTTTTGATCACATGTTCATATAGGGTTCATATTGTTAGGGTCATGCTACAAGAATGTTCATCATCATTAGCCATATAGATCACACCTAACCCTAACATTATCATCAAACATGCATAACATCATTCACACATCTAGAGTATACGACTAGTATGGAAGACTATACATATAACTTCACATAACATCAGTTAACTTAGACATGATATTAAAATCAAGGATATATCCTTCAACTTCTAAAGCGTGGAAATAATCATATCATTTCCTCTTACACCTAATGTCGTCAAGGCCGTGATCATAACACATAAACATGTATGATAATGTAAACAGAACTACTATAAGTGGACCATACCAAGCATCACAATTCAATATACATTCTAAGCTAATTAGAGGAAATAGGTAAACTAAGTCAATTCTCCATAATTCAGAATCAATTGATATAGATAAGACTTGGAATAATCAATATACTATAATCTAATAACTATTGAATCATAATCTAATCATGATCACAAGACCCATAACTTATCATAATTTGAGATGATAAAGAGATCATGGGTTCTTCATGAAATTGGATTGAAAATCATGTTAAAAACATATATTAATCATATAATCATTATTAGAATGATTTTGTTATCCCTTTAACAATGAACCCATGGCTAGATTGAAAGATGATATTTTTGACTTAGAATCATGTTTGAAACAGCTTTGAAAGGACTCCTTAGACGAATGGTTAAATAGGATGAAAAATTTAGAATATCTTCTAAATTAGAAAACCCACAAAAATCTGAGAAGGAAGCTCCAAGAATGAACCTCCATAGCTTGTTCTTGAGCTTGGCCTCCAATGGAGGTTCGGGAGAATATGGAAGAGAAGAGAGTTAGGAGATTTTAATTTCATAATGGGTGTTGGTGTTTAGACTTGATAAAGGGGTCAAATAGGACATAAAAACTGTTTTTAACCGACTCACACAGTTACCAAAACACCCCTATACATATTTGGACTATTAGACATGTCAATTTTGACATCAAACGACCACAACCAAATTTGGGAAGTGGCTACGCGTCGCAGAGGCTGCTCCTAATTTTGCCTCACCTCATTTTTGAGGCAGTGAAACTTGTGTTTCTCATGTGATGCACATGTAGGTCAAGAGCAAGGCGCTAGAGCATGGTGGCCTTCACTTCTTGGTTCTGCACGTAGCCATTTGGCAGCTTCCTTGTCAAACGTTAGGGTCCTCTAAGGGGGCCCTTAGGTGGTCCTCGGGGATTCTTACCCGGAATTTTCGATGCTTAACATGTCTATTAGGATACTAGTCTCAACTCCACTATTTTACAACTCCAAAAAACACATAAATACAAGCCAACCATACAAGCACATACTAGTACATCTAAAGACTAAATTACGAATGTCTTGAACGTTTGAACTCCAACACTCTTCAAATAAACTACACATCTTGTAAAACACTTTATTTACGTGTTAATAACCTTTTTATCTCTATCTACCTTAGTTCATGTTGAGGGTTTTCATACTACCAAGCTTGGAGTATACTAAAACAAAAGGGTGAATTTCAAAGAGTATTCTTTAACACTCATATTAACTTGCTTGAGGTTGATGAATTCTCTCAATTTTTCTTCCCTCAAATCCAGGGTAAAAACCTATCGAGAAATTCCTACTTAATAATTTCCCACTCTATTGGGCCCACTCTCAACAACCTAATATCCTTCCATTGCCCATAAAAAATTTGGGCAACATCTTTCAATTGATAGGAGGCTAGATCCATCCTCCTAATGGTGGACACTCCCATGATTGCAAAAACCTTATAAGCCTCCCCTTTGAAACCATTTGGATCGTTGTCCACCTTTGAGCCATAGATTCCAGGATAATCATTCTCAACAACTCTTTTACCCTAGAGCCACCACCTCTTTATTAGTTTGCGCTATCAAGGATTGTGCCAATTGTTGCATAGAATCCCTAAGCTCGTCAAGAGTAGCATTCCCTATTGGAGGGTCGTTTGGAACTTGAGGGTGTACTTTGTGTTGATGTTAAGGAGGATCTTTGTTTGGAACTTGGGGGGGGGGGAATCTCTTGCTTCCCTTCACCTTCCTCAACTATTCTATCATTAGCTCTATAATTTGCCATAACATGAAAAATCATAGGCAAACATTAGAATAAAGACCTACTAGAGCTACACCTCTATGGCACAACTAAGAGAATAAAGAAGTGACATTGTTCCTAAACATCCAATAACCTCCAATTCATGAACTGTGTCGCGACGCACACCCATGAACAAAACTCTACTTTGATGTGGTTTGAGACATCCTATGAGCATTTCACAACCTTATGCTTTAATACCAAGTATCTCATGACCCGAGAGAACCCCCAAGTCGTTTCGACCTCGAAGAGGTCTATACAAGCCCTTAGCATTCATTACATAACTCAAAGAAAATATAGAATAACTTAGAACTTTTTTTAAGACATATCTCAAAAAGTATTTTATAAAAGCGGAAGTCTTTATTGCATTATTGTCTCAAACAATCTATGAACAACATGAATAAAAGTATTGGGAAGCACCCCACATAAAGTCTAAAAACATAATGACTAACATAAAAGTAACATAAAGGTTTGTCCTCGAACCTATGAGGACTCACCACTTCTTCACTTCTTCAAAGTCCTTTAAACTCTATCCTCCAATAGCAACTCAAAGATCCAACACTAAATTTAGTTAGAATGTAGGAAATATGTGTTAGTACAGAAGTACTAAGTATGAAAACTAACATAACATCATAAGAGCATCTCAAATAGTTATTTAACATAAGACATAAGCATAAGAGATAATGACAAAATCATAACATAACAAGTTAAACTTAGGCATATATAAGTTCATAATTCAAGAATTAGTCCATAATTCTTAATTGAACTACTTCACCAACCACCTCCAATTATACTTGTGTAATGCAAATATACAATCACATAATACTACCTTAGCCAAGTACCTTTATCTGGTCATTCTTGGTCATAGTACACCTTCATAATTAAAACGAGGATTTTCATGACATAAGAGCACTATAACACTAAGTCACCTCCAACCACCCTTGTGAAAATGTATGTGAGGACACTTCATAAGAGGACATTGCAACAGCCCAAGATAGGCACACTTCATAAGAGGACATTCCATATGTAGCTTTAAGTCATACTAAGCCATGTATGAATGGCATCCCATTCTATTCAATTTCCTCAACTATAGGTGTCATTAAAGACCTACTTAATATTAACAAAGAGTTGTCAACTTAAGTAATTCATATCATGGAAGGCAACTATAGCCCATACCCAATCTAGGCACACTGCATAAGAGGACATTTAATAAGCACCTTCAAGTCATACTTGTTCTAAGTATGAAATACATCCCATTCTACCATTCCCAATAAGTACTCATTTAGGCTAGATTCCTTAATTCTAACTATATTTCATACTTGTTTATAAAAGAATAGCATACCATCATGCTAGACCTAACTACAATGGAAAACATCATATTATGCAATCGAAGCTATCATAGGAAGGTTACAAGTATTCAAACCTGTCCACCATGCAATCACTCATAAAGATGCAAGCCATATATAAGGGAAAACTGATACTAAATCCTATGTTATTCTTAGGATAGTTTAATGTCTAAATCCTAAGCTACAACGAAATGGTATTGGACTAACCAAGTCAAGCTATCATCAAGACATTCTAGACAATATATTTCACACTATTCCTAGGAGAGTATCAATCCTCCATCCTAGGCTAACATGCCTATACTAATGCAAGCTACCATGAAAAACATTCTACCTATGCAAGATCAAGATAACCATGGGAGATCTTACTTCCTCCATCCCAAGCTATCATGATATCTACCATCCGAAGCGACCATGAGATCTACCATCCCAAGTTAACACGACCTCTACCATCCCAAGAAACCATAAGATCTACCATTTAAAGCTTCCGTGAGATCCACCATCTCAAGCTACCATGATATCTACCGTCTCAAGCTATGTAATCAAACTATCCATGAAGGAATCATAAGACTCAGCCTCAAGCTATTCTATCTTCACAAGCATGATTCATCTTAGGTCCTGAAGTCAACCTAGAATCCTTCTATGTGACAGAACTTGATTATAATACGTTATTCATATGTAGGTTTATAAGAGAGAACACCCAACAAAAATCACCTAAAATTAGATTTTATCTCCAATGAACTAACAACAACGATTACAAACCATATTTTCAATTCTAGATTCATTCTATTATGATCCATGTCTTATTACAAGCTATTCCATCATTTTGATCATTAGAAGGTAACTCTAGTCATACTTCATCATATAGGTTCAACTCTAAAATTACAGGTTCAGATCTTTCCTATTCAATTAAACCTATTTCAATTCATATTTTGATGATCCTTACTATGGTCAATTAGCATTCAAGACAATTGCTTTAAGAATTGTGGTATTTCATATTCACAATTGAGGGATATCTATGAGGGATCTATGGGTGGAATAACCCACGGATGAAAAAGCTTAACATACCTTTGATCAGTGCCTTAGAATAATCTTGA
Organism: Solanum pennellii; assembly: GCF_001406875.1. Taxonomy (NCBI): domain Eukaryota; kingdom Viridiplantae; phylum Streptophyta; class Magnoliopsida; order Solanales; family Solanaceae; genus Solanum; species Solanum pennellii. The sequence continues at coordinate 52,566,483 of NC_028644.1, forward strand.
AACCTTGGTGAAACTCGAGCTAGTTTATGGCTCCTTCATTTCTACTTTAATGGTGTTCTTGAGAGAACTTTAGATAAGAGAGTGTTTTTATTTTGAAGAGAAAAGTCTAAATGGATAATTAATTGTTTTAATATAATTAACATACATAAATAAAAAAAATTCTACGACTTATATGGAAAGTGGGGTGAATTTAACAATTAACTTTCACTTGGCCGAACCTCTGGGAGATTTGCAGGTGGCACAACCACCTCCTACGGAGCGTAGGTGTAGTGACAGGGTGTTTTGCAGCTTCATGGTTCGTGACTAAGGATCCTAAAATTAGGGTTTTATCTCCTACGAGTTATTGTGGAACTACACCCTCTACATACGGGGCATTAATCCACAAACGGGGAGTTAATAAAAGTCGTTGGTCATGCTGTTTTTGATATCTTTTTGGCCAATGTTTGGGTCTTTTTGAAGGACAATTACGGTGTTTCTATAGGAGTCATACCCTAACCTTTTATCCCTAAACTCGATATGCTAGGTGTAATAAACATATCTACATGAATTGGACGTAAAACCACACATCAAACTCCATTAAAAAAACACACTAGAACATCGTAGGACCAAAAGTCTAGTTTCTGGACGTCTCTTGATGTTTAGGCACTAACACTTCCATACTAATATAATTGCACTAATTTAATTCTATAGACTTCATTTTAACCCTTTTGAGTTATTATATCTCATTTAGAGCTCTAGCTTAGGTTATACGATTTTCGGGGTGTCTCATTCCGTGACCAAAATTTTAGTTAACATTTAAGAAAAAGCACAAGTACTTCAAACACTATGAACGATATCCTAGCGAAATACCTTAACTAAACAAAGATCCTATCCCCCCCCCCCAAATAGGTTTGTTTGTAATTTGATACAACTTTTGGCTTACATGACACACTCCATGACTACACACAATTGAGATGTGTTGGATTCCACGTAAGTGGAAAAGGTGTACAAAATTATAAAAAATGGGATCACGGGGTATTAGGATCTATGTTTAGTAAACACATGTATATGGGGTTTCGGTCATAATCTAGGTAGTACTTGTACTTTATCTCGCTAAAATTGGCCAAACCTTGTTCTTTTCTACTTCCTTCCAGTTTTGACAATAATAACTTTGTGTGTTCTTAGTTATTTTCTACTTTTTATTAAAATTTAATGTAACACAAAGGTGAATCATGTGGAGTGAATTATATATCAAAAGAATTCAAACATCTAGAGGATTTCATATCTAACATTTGAGATTATTTAGAGGTAATTTGAGTTGATCAAGATTGATGAGTCAATATATAATTCATATATAGTTTAGTCATATTTATTTTTTTAAGTGTATCATAATGTATAGTCAGTATGTAAATCATATATAGGTAAGATCTATTACTTAGTCAGTATTTTTTAGCGAACTATAGCATATAATCAATAGATATCTTGAATGTATTTTTAAAGTATATACCTATATCTATTGTAAACTAATTCCTAATTTATTATATATAATTGAAACTTAAAGTCGAAAAATATAAGGCAAAAATAAAACATTAATATTAAATTATCTATAATTTTACTTATTTTCTCAAAATGTCTTACATAAAGACAAAGGAATTAAGTTATATCCCATGCACACTCTTAAGGGTACTTAATTGCACAAAATATTTGAAAAAGCAAAAGCCGCTATTGGAGGGTTAAGCACGCAATCGTTTCCTTCATTGTTAAGCTACTTTGTTTCATCAACATCCAATTTCGATTGCAGATACCTACCTATTCCTGAATTTGATGGATTCCTATAAGTTTTTTTCTCTTGGATATTACAATTTCACTTGAAAAAACATCAGAACTTTATCCATATGAGATGTGGATAAAGTTCTGATGTTTTTTTTCCAGTGAAATGGTCCGCGGGAGAACATTTGTTCAGTTTTCATTCTGTTTAAAGTTAATATACGGTGATAAAAAACATGATTTTTTTTCTATTTGTTTTATCTTCAATTCTATTTTGATGAAATTAGGGTTAGGTTTTTTTTTTGTGTGTTTGTGAAGAGGAATGCATTCTTTCGCTAATAGATTTTATATTTAAGGGACTTTGGCCATGAAAATTGATAGATTTGAAAAACAAAAGGTACTATTTTTACATTAAATGATTCACAAAAACTCAAAACAATTAACTCCAATTTATATTCACAACCAAACACAACTACGTTTTCAATCATCATTATTCACTTTTTTGATAGTGAATAATGATTATTTAGCATTGGAGTTGTGTTTGTTTGTTAATATAAATTGGATTAAATTATTTTTGAGTTTTCGTGAATGATTTAGAATGAAAAAAGTGAAAATAATTGGATTTTATGGCCATTCATGTTTGTTTTTTTGGAGTCTTTTTTCAAATCAGTGGCAGAGGAAGAAAAGAAGTTAATTATTCAAGAATTTTGAAATGAAATTATGAAATGAAAATAGATATGAGTTTCTTCCCTTGTAAACACTAAGGTATGAAATTTGTAGAGAATCATATAACTATTGGATTGCGTGATGCATATCAATTTTTTTGAAGTTATTTCTACACTTTTATTTTTCTTTTGGGTGTTCTTTCTTGAAGAGAAGAGTATTATAATGTCAAAATTTGATCCATATGTTGCCTGTGACTAGTTGTCAAAATGGATAACGGTGATGTAGAGATGGTGGATACCAAAAAGACTGTCTTGCTAGTGATGTCCTAGTGTCCGATGAATCCACGTAAAAGTACAAAAATGGTGTTAAGACGGAGGGCTCGATTGTCATAAGCAATGCTGAGGACAAGATAGATGATGAAAGTGATTCAAAGAGAGAGGACTTGAAGAATGCTACGATGGAGACAAAGGACTAGCTCAACACTAAGAGTTAGGCAAAGGCACAAGGAAATGTAATCAATGAGGACAAACCAAAAATTGCTAAAATATTGAAAATGATGAAGGGAAACTTTAAGGAAACGTGCTGCTGGAGAACAAAATACACCTACTATCTATGTTGAATCGGATGATATGGTAAGTGGCTATTTGAAGGTGACTGACAATGAAGTCCATAATCTTGATCAAGCATATCTGAATGAAGTCATCAAAATAAGAAAATGATGTGAGGTAAATAAAAATGGTAATGATATAATGGTTGTTAGACAAGAGGACCATCAAATGAAAACAAATATTACAACTGCTACCAATGATAGTGCTAGATTGGATGAGTTTCTAAAAGTGAAAATCGTATTTACTAATTCCTAAATTGGGAAAATGCCAGAACCAGCTAGTCCAATATTTTTTATTAATCCTTCAACTACAAATGGTGGACAACTTAGTTGGGGAGCATGTTAGAATACTTCTGCAATGGTGCATATTCTAATATATTGTTTTTTGGCCCAAGGGTATATCAAAGAAGTTACCATTGAAGAAATACTCTGAGATGCTTCCCCACTATGTTGTCCAGCATTTGCAGTTGAAGGATTGATCGAAAACATTGGACTAGCTGGTTTTTGCGTTTTTCTAGTAGAAGTAGTAAATTCAATTTTCAATTTTTTAAGATCATCCAATCTAACACCATCATTGGTAATAGTTGTAGAATTTGTTTTAATTTAATGGTACTCTCATATATCAACCTTCATATCATTACCATTCTTATTGACCTCATAGATCATTTTCTCATTCTAGTGAAATTCATTCAGTTTTCCTTGGTCAATCTTTTGTACTTCATCATCAATAACCTTAAAATAGCCACTTACCATATCATTTGAGCCAACATCAATAGTATGTGTTTTGTTCTACAACAACAGATTTCGTTCAAGTTCCCCTTCTCCATATAAAATATTTTTAGCACATTGTGGGCCTCATAAATTGTTTTTTCCTGACCAACTACTTTATCATGTGTCTCATATTGACTCTTACAGTTGAGCTGATTCTCTATATCACTTATAACTTTAATCAGGTCCTCTCCCTTGGAATCACTCTGATCATCCTTTTTTCATAAAGATTGCTTATCCCAATAAAGCCTATTGTCTTAACGCCATTTTCGTACTCTACCAATGAGTCATTGTACACTAGGATCACCAGCAAGGACATTCTTTTCGGCATCCACCATCTCTACATCACCTATATCAATTCTGACAACTAGTCAGAGGCAACAAATCATATGTATCAAATTTCCGCATTCTAATACTCATCTCCTCAAGAAGGAGCACCCAAAAGATAAAGGGAAGAATAACTTCCAAAAAAATGATATGCATCACTTTTTCCACTAGTTATATAGTTCTCTACTAATTTCATACCTTTATTTCAAATTCAATTTTCATAAGAAAAGAAACTGTATATCTTATTTAGTTGTATAACTTCATTTCAAAATTCATGAATAACTCAACTTCTTTTCTTCAATGGAAAAGGATGAAAGACTCCGAAAAAAAACACGATTGGCCATAAAATTCAACACTTAAAAATATTTTCACTCCAAATCACTCACATAAACTCAAACATTGAATAATGATGATTTAAAATTGGATTTCTGTTTGGTTGTAATATAAATTGGAGTGAATTGCTTTTGAATTTTTACGAGTGATTTGGAGTAAAAACGGGTTTTCAAATTCTCTCAATTATTATGGTCAATCTACCTTATATATAAAATCTATTAGCAAAAGCATGCATTCCTCCACACAAATACAAACAAAAAAACCCTAACCCTAGGTTCATCAATACAAAATTGAGGACACAAAAACAAACAGAAAAAATCTTGTTTTTCATCCCCATATGTTAACTCTGAACAAAATGACAAATAAAAAAGATCCTCCCACCAATCAATTGACTAAAAAAAACATAAAAACTTCATCCACATATCAAATTGTAACGACCTGTTTAGTCGTTTTGAGCACCAGATTTTATTTTTGGAAAACTGGCTGAGACGACGGACCCCACGACGGACCGTCATAGGCACGACGGACCGTCGAGGGGGTCTCGTTTCAAAACACTTAGAAATTCTTAAATTTGGGTACTGAAATCGACTCTCTGAACTTCGTGATGACATGTCAGGACGGACCGTCGTGGGAACGACGAACCGTCACAGACCCTTTAGTGGAATTGAGTCTCTGAACTCTGTGACGGAGCAGCAAGACGGACCGTCGGAGGCACGACGGGCCGTCACAGACTGCGTAATCCAAGGCTGGGTCGGGTTTCTGTTACGTAATTTATGGGGCGTTTTGGACTATTCCTGCTTTAATTATAAA
>NC_028644.1:52577653-52579323 GCF_001406875.1 Solanum pennellii
CCTGGTGCAACCAAGATGTATCGTGACCTAAAGCAACACTTTTGGTGGAGTAGAATGAAGCGTGATATTGTTGATTTTACTGCCAAATGTCCAAACTGTCAACAAGTAAAGTATGAACACCAGAGGCCCGGATGAACACTTCAGAGAATGCCCATCCCGGAATGGAAGTGGGAGAGAATTGCAATGGACTTCGTGGTTGGTCTTCCCAAGACAATGGGTAAGTATGACTCCATTTGGGTGATTGTTGATAGGTTAACTAAGTCTTCTCACTTCATTCCGGTCAGGGTGACTTACAATGCAGAGAAGTTAGCCAAACTTTACATCTCGGAAGTGGTTCGATTGCATGGGGTTCCACTCTCCATCATATCAGATAGAGGTACGGAGTTTACTTCTAAGTTTTGGAAAACACTGCATGCAGAATTGGGTACTAGGTTTGACCTTAGTACTGCGTTCCATCCTCAGACCGACGGTCAGTCTGAGCGAACGATTCAAGTGTTGGAGAATATGCTTCGTGCATGTGTGATAGAATTTGGTGGCCATTGGGATAGCTTCTTACCCTTAGCGGAGTTTTCATACAATAATAGCTACCACTCAAGTATTGACATGGCCCCATTTGAAGCATTGTATGGTAGGAGATGTAGGTCTCCCATTGGGTGGTTTGATGCATTTGAGGTTAGACCTTGGGGTACTGACCTTTTGAGGGATTCATTAGAGAAAGTGAAATCTATTCAAGAAAAGCTTTTAGCGGCTCAAAGTAGGCAAAAGGAATATGCAGATCGAAAGGTTAGAGACTTGGAGTTCATGGAGGGTGAACAAGTCTTGCTGAAGGTTTCACCCATGAAAGGGGTGATGCGGTTTGGTAAAAGAGGTAAACTAAGCCCAAGGTATATTGGACCCTTTGAAGTACTTAAGCGAGTAGGAGAGGTGGCTTATGAGTTAGCCTTGCCTCCAGGGCTGTCCGGAGTGCATCCGGTATTTCATGTGTCTATGTTAAAAAGATACCATGGGGATGGAAACTACATCATTCGTTGGGATTCGGTTCTACTTGATGAAAATTTGTCTTATGAGGAGGAGCCTATTGCCATTCTAGATAGAGAAATTCGCAAGTTGAGATCAAGGGAGATTGCATCCATCAAAGTCCAATGGAAGAATCGACCAGTTGAAGAGGCCACTTGGGAGAAGGAGGCTGATATGCAAGAAAGATACCCACACCTGTTTACAGATTCAGGTACTCCCTTTTCGCCCTTGTTTTCTTCTCGTGATCGTTCGGGGACGAACGATGGGTAAATTGGTATCTATTGTAACGACCTGTTTAGTCGTTTTGAGCGGCAATTTTATTTCTGGAAAACTGGCTGAGACGACGGACCCCACGATGGACCGTCATAGGCACGACGGACCGTCGAGGGGGTCTCGTTTCAAAACACTTAGAAATTGTGAAATTTGGGTACTGAAATCGACTCTCTGAACTTCGTGACGACATGTCAGGACGGACCGTCGCAGGCACGACGGGCCGTCACAGGCTGCGTAATCCCAGGCTGGGTCGGATTTCTGTTAAGTAATTTAAGGGGCGTTTTGGACTATTCCTGCTTTAATTATAAAGTTAGTGGGTTAATGTTAATAAGTTTAATTACTTGGGTGTTAAAAGAGGTAACCTTGAGTAAATTAGTGGG
>NC_028644.1:52579678-52579766 GCF_001406875.1 Solanum pennellii
ATAAAAGAAGGCTTGATGAACTAAAGTGATGAGAGTAGTGGAGCGGGTGTCACGAACCGACACGTAGTCGGGTGTCACGATCCGACAT
>NC_028644.1:52580355-52602284 GCF_001406875.1 Solanum pennellii
TTCTTTGTCATTTGTGGAGTGCAGCAAACGTGCCATCGTCTTCAACTCAACCGCAACTCTAGCCAGTCTTCATCAAGCCAGATTTCAGGGTGAGCTATTGCTTCTAGCTTGGACTGGATCTTCCTCTTCATGTCTTGATGCCTTGAGATTCCGGCATGGACTAGCTTTTTACTTATTTTAGTTTCTTAGATACTCTTAGATTAGTAATTTGAGGATAGATGTTTTTGTGGTGATGACTTCCAGGTTTTGGGAATAAATAGTATTGAGTTTTTATAAGTTATTTAATCGATTTTCATTAATGAGTTTTAAGTCTTCCGCATTATATGTTGTTATTTATGGTTGAAATGTTGGGGATTGGATTGGTTGGTTCGCTCACATAGTAGGATAAGTGTGGGTGCCAATCGCGGCCCGTTTGGGATCGTGACACAAATGTAGTTAGTTTTTTCATTTTTTTTATAAAAATAGTGAAACCGCAAAAGATAAACAAGTATTGTCGATGAGTAAAAAAAGTTACAGGAATCCATCAAACTCTGTTACAGGAAGGAATCTGCAATCGAAATCGAAGTTTAACAAAGAAGGAAATGATGGTGACCTTAACCCTCCAATGACGGCTTTTGCTTCTTAAAATAATTTTTGGCACTAACTAATTGAAGAGTGTAAGCAGGATACGAGTTAATTCCTCTGTTTTTATATAAGACTTTTTGAGAAAATTACAAAAATGACAACTTAATTTAAGAGTATTGTTTTATTTTGGTCTTATATTTTAGAAATAGTTGCAATTATATATAATATAAATTAGTAATTAATTTACAAATAAATATAGTTATATACTTAAGAAAACTTTTTGATGTATATGGTATAGTTTTCTAAAAGTCATATAAAGTATAAGAATTAGACTCAAAATACTCCTAAACTATCAGACATTGCTCAAATTTTCCATTTAACTATTTTGTGCGTCAAAATTACCCTTCCCGTCAAAGTATTGGGTCATACTTACCCTTCTAATTAACAAAAGTATGTTAAGTGCCACTTGGACTTTACATGGATGCAAATAAATGCAAAAAACTTCCCACTTCCTTGTAGACTAAAAAGATCCCTAATATCTAATTTTTCCCTCATTTCTCTTAAAATGTGATTTCAGCCATTTCCCCTCAGTTTTGTGGGTAGGGTAAGAAACGATTCATAGATTTCTGCACTTTGCGACTAGGTTTCAAACATGATTACATGCCTAGGTTTCAAACTGGATCTTCAATACCATAGGTAAGTAAATCTTTATTCCTATTTTATTATTTTTATGAGTCCAAAGTTGTGGATGGATCCAGAATTTGTGATGAATTTATTGATTAAAAGGGTAAATCTGAGCTATTTTCGATAGTTTAATGGTATTTTTGAGCCTTTTCCGTGAAGTATATACTGTTTAAATAATACACCATACCTATATATAGGTTATACATTGACTATATATTATGATATACTCAAAAAACTAAATATAGTTTAACTAAGTATATGTTGACTATTCACCTTGATCAACTCAAATTAATCTCCAAATAGTCTCAAAATTTAGATATGGAATCATCTCGATGTTTTGAGTCTTTTTATTTATTATTCGTTAAAAATGATTCACGTTTGCAATACATCAAATTTTAACGAAAAGGATAAATAACTAGGAACATGCGTGAGATGATAAAAGTGGAGGAGGAGGGGGGAATAAGGCTAGGATGTTATGGATGGTGAAACTAGAAGGAAGAAGAAGAAGGGTAGAAATTCTGGCCAATTTTGTTAATTTTGAAATTTTAGCAAGATAAGGTACAAGTAACTCTTTGACTATAATAGAAAACTCATAGATACGCCTTAACTAAACTAAGATTCCATTACCCCCACCCCCTCCCTCCCCACCCCCATTCTTGCCCGGAGCTGAGGGAAATTCGAACTCATTGGTGAACTCGATGCACTCAACAAAAGAAAAACAAAGAAAAAGACTAGTAGGACTCAGTACATTGCAACATTTACTAAGTAGATATCATTAGTCCACTCAAAATAGTAACAAATATGAATAAAGTAACAGTATAAAATCAACTATAAGATTTAGCAAGTAATAAAGAATAATTGACATGAATAAGTGACAACTGAAGGAAGTACATAATCAATGAATATATCAAGCACACACACGAGGACTCACGCCTCAACACCACACTTTTTTTGGAAAATGGGTTTTTTAAGATTGAGTACATTTAGTTATTCTATATGTTTTCCTCTTTAATATTACCATGTTAGAACATCACATGAAGATCCTATAATGACGTGTATGAAGTTGACACCTCGATTAAATAATACTATATGGAAATGTGACATCCCAATCCAATTATACTGTGTCTGAACGAGACACCCTGATGTAACAATACGGTGTCAAAATGTGATTCCCGATCAAATATTACCATTTCAGAACGTGACACCCCGATCCAAAAATATATTGTTAATTTACAATTTATTATCAACACTTTTTACTTCCTTAACAATATTTTACTAGCCTTCTTTATCAAGGCATTACTTAGATAGAGAGGGTTCAAGATTAGAAATTTCACATTCTCTGGATTCCATACCATTCACAAAGAACACATAGATTATCCAACCACAAAACCAAGTCACATAATAACACAATCAATTATATTGAGAAATTCATAATATTGCTCAATGTGTATCAATAACCATTAATAGTCTATCTATCAAACATAAAGAATAACGTACCTCATAGAATAACCAAAGTCCATTTAACTACTTCTCCAATACATTTCCTTTCTTAATGCCTCAGAAACATTCAAATATATCAAGTATATTTGCATAACTTTTAAGTTAACGAGTCTATAAACACTCATATTATTCCATTTCTAAACCTAAAAAGTAGGTTGTGAATGCTTTTTCGGATCATAGACCAATTAGTTTGAGTAAGTTTCTTAATAAAATCATTTCTTAGTTTATTAATGATAGATTGGACGACTTTCTCCCAACATTGGTTGTCAAAATAAATTTGGTTTTGTTAACGGTAGAAAAATCTTTGTAATTTTGCGTTTAGCTCAAGAAATTTATTCTGACATTAGAATGAGGGTAAACTAGATAATGTTGTTATTAGGCTGGACATGGACAAAGCTTATGATAGAGTTGACTAGAATTTCTTGATTAAAGTTCTTAGAAGGTTGGGTTTTGATTCTAATGTGACTAATAAGATTTGGATGATTCGTGCTAATAATTGGTACTTGGTACTAATTGATGGGAAATTACATTGCTTTTTTCATTCTACTAGGGAAGTGAACAAAGGGGACCCTCTATCTCCTGCTCTTTCTATTGTGAGTTGGAGGTTTTTATTTCTATTTCTTAATAAGTTGTTTGAAATATCTGATTTTAAGTCTTATGGCTACCTAAGTATAGTAAACAATTGAATCATCTGGCATATGAGAATGATAAAATTATCTTTGCAGCAGCAGACATAAAACCCTTACAACTGATTAAGTAAACCACAACACCATATGAATATCAAAGCTACACGAACCTAAGTACAAATTGTGGAAGAAGTTACAAGTTTCTCTTAAGGAAAGTCTCATTTGATGTATTTCGGTTGTCCCATTAGGTATGGTATGAAGACAAAGGTAAACTTTTCATAATTAATCAAATAAATTCAGAATAAGTTTCAATTATGGAAAGAAAAGATTATGTATTGGGGGGGGGGGTTATTCTGATAAATCATATGTTGCAAAATATGCCTATTTACCTTTTATCTGCTATTAGCCCTCTAAAATGTGTTATTATGATATTCATAGGATTTTTTCTTAATTCTTATGAAATTTTAAAGAGTAGGGCTGAGCCACTAACCAGATTTCTTTTGATGATATTTGTGTTCCAAAGAGTGAGGGAGATTTAGGGTTTAGATCTTTACTTGATGTGTCCAAATCTCTTTTCACAAAACTCTGGTGGAAGTATAGGACTTTCAATTCTTTATTGGCTAATTTCATGTGGCAGAAATATTGTAAGAGACATAGACCTTAACTAGTTAAAAACAGGTATGGAAGGATATGCTTCAAGATAGAAATTTTTTTTATCAAGAAATTTGGTGGGAACCAAGAGAAGGAGATGCTAGTGTTTTGTTTGATGATTGAACACAATTGGAGCGTTGCACTATGTCTTCCATATTTATACGATTCATGTTGAATAAATTTTTCAATTGTACAATACACGATGATGGAATAATGGGGTGATAGCTACTATCTTCAATGAGGAGGTTTGTAGGCACATTAAGAATGTTCTAGGAGTATTCTTTTTGAAGAGGGCAGAGCTAAGCCTTTGTACATGCCTAGTCATACTGGAATATTTAAAATTGGGTCTGCTAGGGAGCGGTGCATGGTGAGGAAAGAAGTATAGCCTTAATCCCTAACATTTCTGAAAAATACATACATTTTAAGGTGTCTTTCCTTTTTTGGACTTCAGAAGAATTCCGATAAGAGAGGTTTTGATTAGAAGGGGCATAACTGATTCTATGGAGTGTTGTTGTAGTAATGATAATGTACAAGAATCTTTTATGCATTTGTTTATTCTCTATTCTGATTCATAACAAGTGTGGAGGTTTTATTTTAAAGAAACTGTAGGTTTGCATTTTCCAGTGGTTTAGCTTAGGCAAGTTTGTGAGGTTTGGTGGAATAGTGACTGTTCTAAAAATTGAAACCGGTTTTAAATCAGTTCCTGCATTTATTAGATGGAGCATATGAAAAAGAAAAAACTTCATCAAGCATCGTAAAAAATAAGTAAGCTAGCTTTGGTGTTGGAGATTTGAACAGACATATATTCATCTTTTAAATCTAGATATCCTTGGTCTACATAGATGCCTAAGACTTGGACCCTTGTAGTGAAGTTCTTAGAGGGTTATTCACCACTGTTCAATTACAATGTTTTTAGAGGGATTCAACCTCCTAGTGGAACTAATAAATACAACACCGGTAGGTCAGGGATAGATATTTTTGCCTTAATTGTATGAAATTAAGAAGGTTATTTCCTTTATACAGATACCATAGTATTAAAACATGTTTCAGTTATTGAGTCTTAAATAAAAGCTAGCAAAATGAACCTAGATTATTATTTGCATAATAATCAAGTTCCTCTGATCAATAAGACGGACTCTCTTTTGGCTCAATAAGTATTAAGTAGAAATTGGGAGGTTTCGTTGTTGCTTGCTTGAGATGTTAGTTACATAAAAAGTCGGATGATCAATAAGGAGGTTGAGATATGGCATACATTCAGGAAAGGGAACTCCCTAGCAGACTTTTTTACAAATCATATTGTTAATTTTGCATGTATAAATAGGCAGCAATTTCACAATTTGTAGGAGATTCCGCAATGGGCTAAAGCAATTGTGAAAATTAGAGAAGAAATAATATTCTGATTTGCGGATAATAAATGTTCAAAACACGGACTACATGCTACAATAGGTAGGGATAAAGTAAATTAAATGTATCAAAAACAAGGAATTGGTAATAGACTCATATAATATGCAAGAACTAGAACAGAGAAATATCTAGTAGACTTCGGAATAAAAAATTATTTTTTTGTTATCTAGGTAGTGGTATCAAATCCCTTAGGGTTTTAACCTACTGGGACAATATATCACAGATGAGAACCAAGGAAAATTAAATATGAATAGAAGGGGTGGAAGACTTATCTGGATTATGCTTTATTAAGTTGGAATGAAGTTTGGGAAAGATATCGAGACCATAAATTTGACGCCATTTCAAAGGACAATGAACTGTAATTGTCTAGAACATCTCGTATCTCTACTGAGATTTAGATCTATGCCACTCAAATTGAAGAAGTCTTCATTGGTTCAAATCATAGCGTTAGTGAGAAATTTGGCAACAAAATGATTTCACAAAAAATCTGTGTGTCTTGTCGGTTCTATTTTGCGCAAGGGTTTTGAGAGATGAATGGATATATGCAAGCTTGATTTTCATTGGAGAAGATGCGGCAATTTGGAAAGAGATTGGAGCAAATGAAATGGAGTTGTTCCTTTTTAAGCTTTCCATTTTTGTTTTGTTTTATTTTGTTTTTTCTCGTTGAATGCAGACCACTTTTGATTTGTTCTGTATACTTTTATTTTATTTTATTTAGGAATGAGTTAATTTTTAAACTAGTTTGAATTGATTATACAATGACCAGTAGGCGAATGCCACATCATTAATTTATTTATTAATTGAATTTAAATAGGGGGCTGTTAAAAAAAGGGCAATATAAGACCTAAAGGTAGATGATAAGGGTATTTGAGAGCCCATAGGTGAAAGGAGGGTAATTTCATAACATTTACGATAGTTTAAGGGTATTTTAGGGCCTTCTCCGTAGAAAAAATTATAAGAAATGACCATTCAGTTATTTTCCTGAAAGGACCCAAGAGAGCCCGAAGTCGTAAATGGTGGGTTCGACCTCAAAGATGTCTGATACAAGCCCTTAGCATTCATTACATAAGAGCATAGACAATATAGAAGAATTAAAACTTTCTTTAAGAGATATCTCAAAAAGTATTTCATAAAACTAGAAGTCTTTCTAACATTATAGTCGCAAACCATCTATGAATGACATGAGTAAAATTATTATGTTGTAACCCAGATAAAATCGATAACCATAATGAAAGACATAAAAGGAACATAATGGTTCGTCCCCGAAGCGATGAGGACTCACCACTTCTTCACTTCTTCAAAGTCCTTGAAACTCTACCCTCAAGTAGCATCTCAAAGATCTAACCCAACATTTGGTTAAAATGTAGGCAATATGCATTAGTACAGATGTACTAAGAATAAAAGGTAACATAACATCATAAGAGCATCTCAAATGGTTAGTCAACATAAGCCATAAGCATAAGAGATAATAACAAAATCATAACATAATAAGTTAACATAAGGAATATTGAAGTTCATACTTAAAACATTACTCCTTCATACTCAAGTGAACTACTTTATAAGTTAGCTTCAAGTATACTTGTGCAAAGCGAAGATAGTATCTCATAATACTACTTAAGCTAAGTACCTCTGTTTTTCCATCTTGGTCAAAGTCCACCTTCATAATTAGGACCTAGGTTTTCGTGATATAAGAGAACTATACCATTTAGTCACCTCCAAGCACCCTTTTTTAATGTATGTGAGGCATCCCATAATACCACACACACTAATCATGTCTTGAACTCACCCTATTAATTTTCATCAAATCTAGGTGTCACTATGGATACAGTTCATATTAACAAGGATCTATCAAATTAAGTCATTCCTATCATGGAAGACAACTATACGCACTACTCGATCTAGGCATACTTAAGGAGAGGATATTTCATGAGTAGCTTCAAGTCATATGGATGCCATGTATAAATGACATCCCATTCTACCATTCACACTAAAAATCATTTAGGCTTGATTAATCAATGCTAACTATCTTTTACTCTATTTTATCAAGGAATAGCATACTATCATGCTATACCTAACAATATGGAAAACATCATATCAAAAAATCAAAGCTATCATAGGAAGGTTACAGGTATACCAACCTATCCACCATGAAACCACTTATCAAGATGCAAATTATTCATAGAGTAGTATGAATCCTCAACCCTTATCTATCCTTAGAAGATTTTAATGTCTCAATCCTAAGATATTGAAATAGTCTAAGCCTAAGAAAGTCAAGCTATCATGAAGGAATTCTAGTCAGGCTATTTGAAGTTACCCCTATGAGAGTATCGATCCTCCATCTTAGGATACCTTACCAACACTAATTAAAGATACCATGAAAATAATTCTACAAATGAAATATCAAGATAACCATGGGAGAAAATAATTCCTTTATCCCAAGCTATCATGATATTTACCATCCCAAGCTACCGTAAGATTTACCATCCCAAGCTACCATGAGACCTACCATCCAAATATACATAATGCAACTATCAATGAAGGAATCATAAGAATCAACCTTAAGATGTTCTATCTAACAAACATTATTCATTTTAGGCCTCCTTAAGTCAACCTAGAATCCTTTTATGTGAGAGAACTTGACTATCCTAGCTTACTCATGTCTAGGTGTATAAGAGAAAGAGAATACTCAATCAAGATCACCTAATATTTGACTTAACAGCCAAATCCCTAACAACAATGGCTACAAACCCTATTTTCAATACTAGATTATATATATCATGATCCATATCTAATTACAAGCTATTCCATCACTTTGATCATTAGATGGTAATTCTACTCATGCTTGATGATATAGGTTCAGTTCTAACTTATCAAGTTAATATAGTTCCTATTCAATTAAAACTAGTTCCATTCATATATACATGATCCTAACTATTATAAATTTGTATTAAATACAATAACATTAGGAAGATCAATTCAGGAAGTTTAACCTTGCCTTTAATGGCCTAAACCCACAATGATCACCTTCATCATCTTAGATTATTGTTCATCAATGTATTCACATGAAAAAATAATATAAACATCATATAAAAATAATTCAAACATAGTTGAATGATATCCACTAGATTGGAGTCTCAATAAAGCCTTACCCACAATGTAATCACAACCGTAGCTAGATTGGGGTATTTTGGATTCACAATTGGTTGATATCTACGGGGGGATCCATGGGTTGAAGAAACCACAAATTAAGGAGATTTACATAACTTTTATCAATATCTTATACTAATCTTGAAACCTCGGTGACACTTAACTTAGTCTCGTCCTCATTCTTCCATTCTACTTCGATGGTGATCTTAAGAGAGCTTTTGGGAGGAGAGGGTTTTGATTTTGAAGAGTGAAGTATAAATTCATAATTAATTTTTTTAAGATGTTAAAATACCCAAAATACTAAAAATAACCGTCCATGACATAATTGGAACGTATGGAGAATTTACCAATTCACCCTTCACTTGGACGAACCCCTAGCAGAATTGCAGGAAGTGTTCCACGACCCCCACATGCGGACGATAGGTGGTGTTATGGGGCATCCTGCATCTACGTGGTTCATGAATCAGGCTCCTTCAATTGGGGTCTAAGATCCCACACGTATGTCTGAAGCCACGGCCCCCACCTACAGGGTGTCAATACACCAACGGAGTGTCAATCAAGGTCGTTGGTGAGCATATACGGAAAAGGGACATGAGGAGATTACTCTTGATCGTCCTTCGATTGGAGAGAATAGCACCTATTATTATTATGAGGACCTACATCCTCACCACAAGAGGAAACATTCTTATCTTATCTTATATTAGCCTTTACCTTAGGGAAATCTTTCTTCATATGGCCACTCTAACCACATCTGTAACAACCATCTCTACCGGCCAAATACCTACATTCACGCGTTTTACCACACCTACAACGAGTAGCCCATAGGGACTCACTATATTTCCCATAATATCTAGGGTTAGACACCCTCTCATCGGTATACTTAGGTGCAATAGAATAGCCTTGTATTGAAACCTATTGTCGATTCTTAGAATTACCATGCCCATCGAGCCCATCATGAAAAGACTTATCCCTTTTCAACCTAGACCTATTCTTTTTTGTAACTCTTCCCTTCATAATTTTTGACCCCTTTATTTGTTGGGGAAACACCATGAGGCAATATATATCCATATCATCAACAAGCATTTCCATACGACATTTTTCTTCTACCAAATCGGATAGTCCCATCATAAACTTATTCATGAAATCCCAAGGATTGGCTACCTGTAACTACCTGAGAGTATACCCTAGAAATTGTGGCATCGACCTCTCGGAGGTCTAAGAAAAGCCTCATAGCATTCATTAATTGCATAAAACATAAAAATAGCGGAAAATTTAAACCTTTTTATAGCACATCATATGCTAGAATATTAGTTCATATATATATATATATATATATATATATATATATATATATATATAATCGCAATTACATAGTCTAGACACTTAGTATTTTTACCATCTTAAGACACAACTGAATTGAATTGAATAGGGATACGAACATTAAAAACAAAAAATGTAAGTCTAAGCTATTACATGAACATAAAGAAACATCTTAACATGGGCAACCATTGAATCATAAGCGTCCCTTTACTTGAATTTGGGAAACGTCTATCAAAGCTCGTCCCTGTTATAAACATCCTTTAGCCATCACATCCTACACTTTGTGTAAAAAGATGAAGAAGAATGGTATTAGTACATGAATGCACTAAGTATGATAACCATGCAAAAACATGCATTTGAAGAGGATATTTTGTTTGAACTCATTCATCTTGTCTTTATATACTTCATATAGACGTGGATATTACTCATAACAACACTTAAGGCTATTTTATTAAATTTAAGAATCATTTATTAAGTTACACTTCACGCATAAGAACTATCACCTTAGACAAACTCCGAATGTCACTAGTGCAATCTACAAATAGTATCCCATACCACTACTCATACCAAGTGATCCTACTAAGTCACCTTAGATTTAGGCACATCACATTCAATAACATACCACACATGCATTTAACCTTAGAAATAAGACCACATCATTAGTGGTCACATAAGAACTTTTTTATTCGTTGCATCTTAGTCATAACTCATTAGTTAATTTCATAGATAAACCACCCTCACAACCCCTTCACAAGCTTTCTTGTTAAATGTACACATGGAGTCACATACCCCATCATATACCAAGAAAACCCAATTAGAAGAGACAAGTGTAATTCACATGCATAATCATAATTCATGTCTTGAAATTGTAAAGTCAAACGTGACATGCATTCATACTAATCAAAACTAAACATAATCTATATTCATAAAGAAACATCATCATAACTTCCCTTAGAGTCCACTTGTCCAATGTATAAGTAGGGTACATAGTCATACCTACACTAAGTAATCCTGCAAGGAACCATGACACTTATTTATAGTCTTATCTTAGATCATTTCATAACTTTAGGATGCTTAGCGTTAACATGTTTAGCGATAAACGACATAGACCATGTGAGCTACATGGAATCCGGTGTCATAAAATCCTACACCGATAAAAGTGTTCTACTAGGCAAGGTAGAACCAACAAAATAGATACCTAGGTGGATCCACTATCTATGTCCCACATGGGAACGTAGTTAAGGGATATTGAGATTCCTTCTAGAAACTCGACTTATTGCATTAGCGGAGAGGCTTCCATCTCATGAGTATCACTTGGATGACCCAAACTATTGCATTAGCAGAGGGGTCTTTTCCACATTGTAAATATCCACCCATTGAGCTGAAACTCCCTTTTTATTATTTTAAAGCCTTTATTTATCATTAGTTCATAAAGTAGGCCTTTTACAACATGCTCCGTCATACATTATATAGCTCAAAGGTTTGTAAGATGAGAGTCTACATTCATCAAAGAACCTATATTATGTAAGACTGTAATTTAACATAATTCTACCATTCATACATTCATATGTGTGTGGGTTCATATGTGAGATCTATATTAACATAAACACCTTTATTCGCACATGTTCATAAATTTATTTATGATATACTTTGCATGCATAGTAATAGGTAATGATGTATAAAAGAACTATCCTTTCCTAAATAATAACAAATCTATCCTATTCATAGACATGCATGAAGTGTGTGTACATTGGTCAACATTATCAAAAAATAGCTATAATATGGTATTGAGGAATCCACCCTCAAAGATATAACATTCCTCATGTCATAAGTCATACAACTATAAATCATTAAGGATTATATAATACACACACACATTACATCATAGGAGAAAAGAGCTTATTCAGAATTAGAATAGAGGACTCCTACCACTGCTTTGATCAGATATTCATCTAGTGTTCATATTGTTTAGGGTCATGCTACAAGAATGTTCATCATCATTAGCCATATAGACCACACCTAACCCTAACATGATCATCACACATGCAAAACATCATTCACACATCTAGAATATACGACTAGTATGGAAGACTATACATATAATTTCACATAACATCACATAACTTAGACATGATATTAAAATCAAGGATATATCCTTCAACTTCTAAAGCGTGGAAATAATCATATCATTTCCTCTTACATCTAATGTCGTCAAGGCCATAATCGTAACACATAAACATGTATGAGAATGTAAACACCACTACTATAAGTGGACCATACCAAGCATCACAATTCAATATACATTTTAAGCTAATATGAGGAAATAGGTCAACTTAGTCAATTCTCCATAATTCAGAATCAATTGATATAGATTAGACTTGGACTAATCAATATACTATAATCTAATAACTATTGAATCATAATCTAATCATGATCACAAGACCCATAACATATCATAATTTGAGAGGATAAAGAGATCATGGGTTCTTTATGGAATTGCATTGAAAATCATCTTAAAACATAGATTAATCATATAATCATTATTAGAATGATTTTTAAATCCCTTTAACAATGAACCCATGGCTAGATTGAAAGATGATATTTTTGACTTAGAATCATGTTTGAAAAAGCTTTGAAAGGACTCCTTTGACGAATGGTTAAATAAGTATGAAAAATCTAGCATACATTTTAAAGTATAAAACCCACGAAAATCTGAGAAGAAAGCTCCAAGAATGAACCTCCATATCTTGTTCTTGCGATTGGTCTCCAATGGAGGTTCATAAGAATTTGGAAGAGAAGAGAGTTTGGAGATTTTAATTTCATAATGGGTGTTGGGGTTTAGACTTGGGAAAGGGGTCAAATAGGACATAAAAACTGTTTATAACCGACTACCAAAGTTACCAAAACACCCCTATACATATTTGGACTATTAGACAAGTAAATTTTTACTTCAAAATGACCAGAACCAAATTTGGGAAGTGGCTACGCGTCACAGAGGCTGCTCCTAATTTTGCCTCACCACATTCTTGAGGAAGTGAAACTTGTGTTTCTCAAGCGATGCACATGGAGGTCAAGTGCCAGGCGCTAGTGCGTGGTGGCCTTAACTACTTGGTTCTGCACGCAGCCATTTAGCAGCTTCCTTGTTAAACATTTTGGTCCTCTACGGGGGGCCTTAGGTGGTCCTCGGGGAGTCTTACCCACAATTTTCGATGCTTAACATGTCTAATAAGATACTAGTGTCAACTCCACTATTTTACAACTCCAAAAAACACATAAATACAAACCAACCATACAAGGACACACTATTACATCTAAAGACTAAAATTTGAATGTCTTAGACATTTGACCTCCAACACTCTTCAAATGAAATACACATGCTGTAAAACACTTTATTTACGTATTAATAACCTTTTTTTATACACATGTGAGGCTCTATGTACCTTAGTTCATGTTGAGGGTCTTGATACTACCAAGCTTGGAGTATACTAAAACAGAAGGATGAATTTCAAAGAGTATTTTTTAACACTCATATAAACTTGCTTGAGGTTGACGAATTTTCTCAACTTTCCTTCCCTCAAATCTGGGGGAAAAACCTATCGAGAAATTCCTAATTAATAATCTCCCACTCTATTGGGCCCACTCTCAACAACCTACTATCCTTCCATTGACCATACAAAATTTGGGCAACATCTTTCAATTGATAGGAGGCTAGATCCACCTTCTAAATGGTGGACACTCCCATGATTGCAAAAACCTTATAAGCCTCCCCTATGAACCCATTTGGATATTTGTCCACCTTTGAGCCATAGATTCCAGGAGGATCATTCTCAACAACTCTTTTACCCTAGATCCACCACCTCTCTGTTAGCTTGCACCGTCAAGGCTTGTGCCAATTGTTGCATAGAATCCCTAAGCTCGTCAAGAGTAGCATTCCCTATTGGAGGGTCGTTTGGATCTTGACGGGGTACTTTGTGTTGATGTTGAGGAGGATCTTTGTTTGGAACTTGGGGGAGGGGCGGAATCTCTTGCTCCCGTTGACCTTCCTCAACTATTCTAGCATTAGCTCTATCATTTGCCATAACATGAAAAATATAGGCAAACATTAGAATAAAGACCTACTAGAGCTACACCTCTATGGCACAGCTAAGAGAATAAAGAAGTGACATTGTTCGTAAACATCCAATAACCTCCAATTCATGAAATGTATCGCGACTCACACACGTGAACAAAACTCTACTTTGTTGTGGTTTGAGACATCCTAAGACCATTTCACAACCTTATGCTTTAATACCAAGTATGTCACGACCCGAGAGAACCCCCAAGTCGTTTCGACCCCGAAGAGGTCTATACAATCCCTTAGCATTCATTACATAACTTAAAGAAAATATAGAATAACTTAAAACTTTCTTTAAGACATATCTCAAAAGGTATTTCATAAAAGCGGAAGTCTTTATTGTATTATTGTCTCAAACAATCTATGAACGACATGAATAAAAGTAATGGGAAGAAGCCCACATAAAGTCTAAAAACATAATTAAAGACATAAAAGGAACATAAAGGTTTGTCCTCGAAGCTTTGAGGACTCACAACTTCTTCATTTCTTCAAAGTCCTTCAAACTCTACCCTCCAATAGCAACTCAAAGATTTATCCTACATTTAGTTAGATGTAGGCAATATGCGTTATTACAATAGTATAAGTATGAAAACTAACAGAACATTATAAGAACATCTCAAATAGTTAGTCAACATAAGACATGAGCGTAAGATATATTAACAGAATCATAACATAAAAAGTTAAACTTAGGCATATATAAGTTCGTACATCAAGCATTAGTCCTTTATACTTAATTGAACTACTTCACAAGCCACCTCCATGTATACTTGTGTAATGCAAATATACAATACCATAATACTACCTTAGCTATAACATATGAGCACTATAACGCTAAGTCACCTCCAACCACCCTTGTGAAAATGTATGTGAGGCATTCCATAATACGACACAGATTTATCATGTCTTGAAGTCACCCTATGCATTTTAGTCAACTCTAGGTATCATCATAAACTTCTTCATATTAATAATGAGATATCAACTTAATTCATTCATATCATGGAATGCAACTACGGCAAATGCCCAAGATAGGCACACTTCATAAGAGGACTTTACATAGATAACTTTAAGTCATACACAAGCCATGTATGAATGGCATCCCATTCTAGGATCCCATTCTATTCATTTTCATCAACTATAGGTGTCATTATAGACCTACTTCATATTAACAAAGAGTTGTCAACTTAAGTAATTCATATCATGGAAGGTACCTATAGCCCATACCCAATCTAGGCACACTGCATAAGAGGACATTTCATAAGAACCATCGAGTCATACTTGTTCTATGTATGAATGATATGCCATTCTACCATTCACAATAAGTATTCATTAAGGCTAGATTCCTCAATGCTAACTATCTTTCATACTAGTTTATCAAAGAATAGCATAGCATCATGCTAGACATAACTACAATGGAAAACATCATATCATGCAATCCAAGCTATTATAGGAAGGTGACATGTATTCCAACCTATCCACCATGCAATCACTCATAAAGTTCCAAGATATATATAAGGGAGTATTGATCCTAAACCCTAAGTTATTCTTAGGATAGTTTAATGTCTAAATCCTAAGCTACAACGAAATGGTATTTGACTAACCAAGTCAAGCTATCATCAAGACATTCTAGACATAATATTTCACATTATCCCTCAGAGAGTGTCAAGTGTCCATCGCTAACTTGACTATACTAATCCAAGCTACCATGAAAAAAATTCTACCTATGCAAGATCAAGATAACCATGGGAGATGTTAATTCCTCCATTCCAAGCTATCATGATATGTACCATCCAAAGCGACCATGAGATCTACCATCCCAAGTTACCATGAGCTCTACCATCCCAAGCAACCATAAGATCTACCATTTAAAGCTACCATGAGATCCACAATCTCAAGCTACCATGAGATCCACCATCTCAAGCTACCATGAGATCTACCTTCTCAAGCTAAGTAATCAAACTATCTATGAAGGAATCATAAGACTCTACCTCAAGCTATTCTATCTTCACAAGCATAATTCATCTTACGTCCTTAAGTCAACCTAGAATCCTTCTATGTGATAAAACTTGATTATAATACCTTATTCATGTCTAGGTTTATAAGAGAAAGAGAACACCCAACCAAAATCACCTCATATTATATTTTATCTCCAAAGAACTAACAACAACAATTACAAACCCTATTTTCAATTCTAGTTTCATTCTATTATGATCCATGTCTTATTACAAGCTATACCATTATTTTTATCATTAGAAGGTAACTCTAGTCATACTTGATCATATAGGTTTAACTCTAAAATTACAGGTTAAGATCTTTCCTATTCAATTAAACCTATTTCAATTCATATTAGATGATCCTTACTATGATCAATTTGTATTCAAGACAATTGTTATAAGAATTGTGGTATTTCAGATTCACAATTGAGGGATATCTATGGGGATCTATGGGTGGAATAACCCATGGATGAAAAAGCTTAACATACCTTTGATTAGTGACTTAGAATAATCTTATAACCTTGGTGAAACTCGAGCTAGTTTCTGGCTCCTTCTTTTCTACTTTAATAGTGATCTTGAGAGAACTTTAGAGAAGAGAGTGTTTTGATTTTGAAGAATAAAACCTAAATGGATAATTAATTTTTATAATATACTTAACATACCTAAATAAAAAAAATTCTATGACTTAGATGGAACGTGGGGTGAATTTACAAATTCACCTTTCACTTGGACGAACCTCTAGGAGATTTGCAGGTGGTGTACCACGACCACCACCTACAGACTGTAGGTGGTGTGACAGGGTGTTTTGCTGCTTCATGGTTCGTGACTAAGGCTCCTAAAAATTGGGGTTTATCTCCTACGACTAATTGTTGAGCTAAGACCTCCACCTACGGGGCATTAACCCACAAACGGGCAGTTAATAAAAGTCGTTGGTCATGCTATTTTTGAAATCTTTTTGGCCAATGTTTGGGTCTTCTTGAAGGACATTTACAGTGTTTCTATGGGATTCATACCCCTAACCTCGATATTCTAGGTGTAATAAACATATCTACATGACTTGGACCTAAAACCACACATCAAACTCCATGAGAACACACTAGTACATCCTACCACTAAAAGACTAGTTTCTGGACGTCTCTTAATGTTTATGAACTAACACTTCCAAACTAATATAATTGCACTAATTGAAGTCTAGAGACTTCATTTTAACCCTTTTTAAGTTATTATATCTCATGTAGAGCTCTAGCTTAGGTTATAGGATTTCCAAGGTGGCTCATTCCTTGACAATAATTTTAGCTAACATTTAGGAAAAAGCACAAGTACTTCCTACATTATGAACGATATCCTAGCGACATACCTTAACTAAACTAAGGTCCTATCCCCCCCCCCAAACATGTTTGTTTGTAATTTGATACACCTTTTGGCTTACATGGCACACTCCATGACTACACACAATTGAGATGTTTGGATGCCACGTAAGTGAAAAAGGTGTACAAAATTATATAAAAATGGGATCACGGGGTATTAGGATCTAAGTTAGTTAACACATGTATATGGGGTTTCGATCATAATCTAGGTAGTACTTGTACTTTATCTCGCTAAAATTTGACAAACCTTATACTTTTCTACTTCCTTCCAGTTTCGACAATAATAACTTTGTGTCTTCTTAGTAATTTTTTTATTTTTCATTAAAATTTAACGTAACACAAAGGTGAATCATGTCGAGTGAATTATATATCAAAAGATTTCGAACATCTAGAGTATTTGATATCTAAAATTTTATATTATTTAGAGGTAATTTGAGTTGATCATGATTGATGGGACAATATATAATTCATATATAGTTTAGTCGTATTTAGTTTTTTAAGTGTATCATAATGTATAGTCAGTATGTAAATCATATATAGGTACGATCTATTATATAGTCAGTATATTTTAGCAAACTATAGCATATTATCAATAGATATCTTGAATGTATTTTTAAAGTATATAACTATATCTATTGTAAAGTAATTACTAATTTATTATATAAAATTGAAACTTAAATTCCAAAAATAAAAGGCAAAAATAAAAAATTAATCTTAATTTAAGTGTAATTTTACTTATTTTCTCAAAAAGTCTTACATAAAGACAAAGGAATTAATTTATATCCTATGCACACTCTTCAGTTACTTAATGCCAAAAAATATTTGAAAAAGAAAAAGCCGCCATTGGAGGGTTAAGCTCGCAATCGTTTCCTTCTTTGTTAAGCTACTTTTCTTCATCAACCTCTAATTTCTATTTCAAATACCTACCTATTCCTAAATTTGACGGATTCCTATAAGTTTTTTACTCTGCGATATTATTTGTTTATTAGTTGAGCGTTGTTGTGTTTTTTAAAAAGATGAAAAACTAAACTTATATGAGATGTGGATGAAGTTCTGAGGTTTATTCTAGTTAAATTGTCCGCGGGAGGACCTTTTTTTAGTTTTCATTCTGTTTAGAGTTAATATACGTGGATGAAAAACATGATTTTTTTTCGGTTTGTTTTATCCTCAATTCTATATTGATGAAATTAGGGTAAGGTTTTTTTTATGTGTGTTTGTGAAGAGGAATGCATTCTTTTGCTAATAGATTTTATGTATAAGGGACATCGGCCATGAAAATTGATAGATTTGAAAAACAAAAGGTACTGTTTTTACACAAAATGATTCACAAAAATTCAAAACAATTAACTCCAATATTTATTCACAACCAAACACAACTACGTTTTAAGTCATCATTATTCACTTTTTTGGTAGTGAATAATGATTATTTAGAATTGGAGTTGTGTTTGGTTGTTAATATAAATTAGAATTAATTATTTTGGAGTTTTTGTGAATGATTTGAAATGAAATAGTTAAAAAAATGAATTTTATGGCCAATCGTGTTTGTTTTTTTGGAGTCTTTCTTCAAATCAGTGGCAGAGGAAGAAAAGAAGTTAACTATTCATGAATTTTGAAATGAAGTTATGAAATAAAATAGATATAAGTTTCTTCTCTTGTAAAAACTAAGGTATAAAATTTGTAGAGAATCATGTAACTATTGGATTGAGTGATGCATATAAATTTCTTGGAAGTTATTTCTACCCTTTTCTTTTTCATTTGGGTGTTCTTTCTTGAAGAGACGAGTATTAGAATGTCAAAATTTGATCCATATGTTGCCTTTGATTAGTTGTCAAAATGTATAATTGTAATGTAGAGATGGTGGATGCCAGAAAGACTGTCTGGCTAGTGATGTCCTAGTGTTCGATGACTCCATGTCAAAGTACAAAAATGGTGTTACGACGGAAGGCTCGATTGACATACGCAATGCTGAGGACAAGATAGATAATCAGAGTGATTCTGTCACGACCAAAAACCGAGCCGGGACTGGCACCCACACTTACCCTCCTATGTGAGCGAACCAACCAATCTAAACCTTAACATTTTAACCATAATGAACAAAATACGATGCGGAAGACTTAAACTCATTAATAAAAAGACAATTCAATAACTTCTAAAAATTCAACATCTATTATTCCCCAAAATCTGGAAGTCATCACCCCAAGAACATCTATGATCAAATTACTAAACTAAGAGTATTCTAAGAAGCTAAAATAACAAAAGCTAGTCCATGCCGGAACTTCAAGGCATCAAGACATGAGGAAGAAGATCCAGTCCAAGCTAGAAGCATTAGCTCACCCTGAAATCCGGTGTAATGAAGACTGGCTAGAGTTGCGGTTGAGTTGAAGACGACGGTATGTTTGCTGCATTCCACAAATAACAAGGAAAACAAATACAAGTAGGGGTCAGTACAAAACACAGGTACTGAGTAGATATCATCGGCCAACTCAAAATAGAAAACAGTATATATCAGATAATATCATAAATCAACTACAATACTCAACGTGTAGCAACAACAAGTTCTATAATCATTAATAAGCACCGCCAAGTTCACACATGAGGACTCAAGCCTCAATACCATACTCATTTGGGAATTAGGTTCATTAGATTGAGTATATTAACATCTTTCAAGATTCATTATCTTTATTCCTCTTGTGTCGGTACGTGACACTCCGCTCCCCTACTACTATGTGTCGGTACGTGACACTCCGATCCCCTAAATCTACGTGTCGGTTCGTGACACCCGTCCCACTAATTCTATGTGTCGGTACGTGACACTCTGACCCCCTAATTCTACGTGTCGGTTCGTGACCCCCGATCCCCTAATTCTACGTGTCGGTTCGTGACATCCGATCCCCTAATTCTACGTGTCGGTTCGTGACACCCGATCCCCTAATTCTACGTGTCGGTTCGTGACATCCGATCCCCTAATTCTACGTGTCGGTTCGTGACACCCGATCCCCTAATTCTACGTGTCGGTTCGTGACATCCGATCCCCTAATTCTACGTGTCGGTTCGTGACACCCGATCCCCTAATTCTACGTGTCGGTTCGTGACATCCGATCCCCTAATTCTACGTGTCGGTTCGTGACACCCGATCCCCTAATTCTACGTGTCGGTTCGTGACATCCGATCCCCTAATTCTACGTGTCGGTTCGTGACACCCGATCCCCTAATTCTACGTGTCGGTTCGTGACACCCGATCCCCTAATTCTACGTGTCGGTTCGTGACATCCGATCCCCTAATTCTACGTGTCGGTTCGTGACACCCGATCCCCTAATTCTACGTGTCGGTTCGTGACATCCGATCCCCTAATTCTACGTGTCGGTTCGTGACACCCGATCCCCTAATTCTACGTGTCGGTTCGTGACATCCGATCCCCTAATTCTACGTGTCGGTTCGTGACACCCGATCCCCTAATTCTACGTGTCGGTTCGTGACATCCGATCCCCTAATTCTACGTGTCGGTTCGTGACACCCGATCCCCTAATTCTACGTGTCGGTTCGTGACACCCGATCCCCTAATTCTACGTGTCGGTTCGTGACACCCGATCCCCTAATTCTACGTGTCGGTTCGTGACACCCGATCCCCTAATTCTACGTGTCGGTTCGTGACACCCGATCCCCTAATTCTACGTGTCGGTTCGTGACACCCGGTCCCCCTAATACTACGTGTCGGTTCGTGACACCCGCTCCACTAATCTCATTCTATTAATTCATCAATCCTTCTTTTATACCAAGGCATCATCAACCCCATTACTTTAGTTCATCAAGCCTTCTTTTATACTAAGGCATCATCAATTTCATTAACAAAGTAGATTAGGGTTTTTCAAGATTTGGGATTCAATAGCTTCATCATGCTTATTTTATCACAATTATACAATCACATTCATACAAGCATACAATTAAGCATATAGAAGGGTTTACAATACCACCCAATACATATCATTCGCTATTAAGAGTTTACTACGAATAGCATAAACCATAACCCACCTCCACCGAAGATTTTTGTGATCAAGCAAGCAAATCCTCAAAATCCTTGCTATCCTCTTCGTTTCTCTCTCTCTCTACTCGTTCTCCCTCTCTTTCCGTTCTTTTTCTTTTTCTTATTCAAACCCTCTTTCTTTTACCCTAATTAGCATATAATTAAGTATAAAGATGCCAATAATATCCCCCTAATTAACTCAAGGTTACCTCTTTTAACCCCCAAGTAATTAGACTTATTAACATTAACCCCCTAACTTTATAATTAAAGCAGGAATAATCCAAAACGCCCCTTAAATTACTGAGCAGAAATCCGACCCAGCCTGGGATTACGCAGCCTGTGACGGCCCGTCGCGCCTGCGACGGTCCGTCCTGCTGCTCCGTCAAAGAGTTCAGAGACTCAATTCCACTAAAGGGTCTCTGACGGTCCGTCGTGCCCACGATGGTCCGTCCTGCCATGTTGTCACGAAGTTCAAAGAGTCGATTTCATTACCCAAATTTCAGAATTCTAAGTGTTTTGGAACGAGACCCCCTCGACGG
>NC_028644.1:52606145-52669625 GCF_001406875.1 Solanum pennellii
AAGTTCAGAGAGTCGATTTCAGTACCCAAATTTCAGAATTCTAAGTGTTTTGGAACGAGACCCCCTCGACGGCCCGTCGTGCCCATGACGGTCCGTCGTGGGTTCCGTCGACTCACACAGTTTTTCCAGAAATAAAATCTGCTGCTCAAAACGACTAAACAGGTTGTTACAGATTCAAATAGAGAGGACTTGAAGAATTCTATGAGTTAGATAAAGGACAAGGCCAACACTAAGAGTTAGGCAAAGGAATAAGGAAATGTAATCGATGTGGACAAACTAAAAATTGCTAAAATATTGAAAATGAAGAAGTGAAACTTTAAGGAAATGTGCTGCTGGAAAACAAATACATCTACTATATATGTTGAAACGGATGATATGGTAAGTGGTTATTTGAAGGTGACTGACAATGAAGTACATAATCTTGATGAAGCAGATCTGCATGAAGGTCATCAAAATAAGAAAATGATGTACGAGGTCAATAAAAATGGTAATGATATAATGGTTGTTAGACAAGAGGACCATCAAATGAAAACAAATGCTACAACTACTACCAATGATGGTGCTAGATTGGATGAGTTTGTAAAAGTGAAAATCGTATTTACTAATTCTTATATTTGAAAAATGCCAGAACCAGCTAGTCTAATGTTTCTTATTGATCCTTCAACTACAAATGCTGGACAACTTAGTTGGGGAATATCTGAGAATACTTCTGCAATGGTGCATATTCTAACATACTGTTTTTTTGCCCAAGGGTATATCAAAGAATGTACCATTGAAGAATTACTATCAGATGCTTCCCCACTATGTTGTCTAACATTTGCGGTTGAAGGATTGATTGAAAACATTGAACTTGCTGGTTTAGGCGTTTTTCCAATAGAAGGAGGAAATTCAATTTTCATTTATTGAAGATCATCCAATCTAATATCATCAGTGGTAATAGTTGTAGAATTTGTTATAATTTAATGGTCCTCTCATCTATCAACCTTCATATCGTTACCATTCTTATTGACCTCATAGATCATTTTCTCATTCTAGTGAAATTCATTCAGTTTTCCTTCGTCAATCTTTTGTACTTCATCATCAATCACCTTAAAATAGCAACTTACCATATCATCCGAGCCAGCATCAATAGTATGTGTTTTTTCTACAACAACATTTTTCGTTCAAGTTCTCCTTCTCCATTTAAAACATTTTTAGGAGTTTGTGGGCCTCATAAAGTGTTTTTTCCTTACCAACTACATTTTCATGTGTCTCATATTGACTTTTAGAGTTGAGCTGATTCTCTATCTCACTTCTAACATTAATCAAGTACTCTCCCTTTGAATCACTCTTATCATCGTTTTTGTCATAAAGATTGCTTATCCCAATAAAGCCTATTGTCTTAAAGCCATTTTTCGTACCCTACCAATGAATCATTGTCACTAGGATCAACAGCAAGGACATTCTTTTCGGCATCCACCATCTCTACATCATCCATATTCATTCTGACAACTAGTAAGAGGCAACATATCATATGTATCAAATTTATGCATTCTAATACTTATCTCCTCAAGAAGGAGCGCCCATAAGATAAAGGGAAAAATGACTTCCTAAAAAAATGATATGCATAACTTTTTCCACTAGTTATATAATTCTCTACTAATTTCTTACCTTTATTTCAAATTTAATTTTTTAGAAGAAAAGAAACTTTATATCTTATTTAATTCTATAACTTTAATTCAAATTTAATGAATAACTCAACTTCTTTTCTTCAATTTAAAAGGATGAAAGACTCGAAAAAACAAACATGATTGGCCATAAAATTCAACATTTAAAAATCTTTTCAATCCAAATCACTCACATAAACTCAAACATTGAGTAATGACGATTTAAAATTTGATTTGTGTTTGGTTGTGAATATAAATTGGGGTGAATTTCTTTGAATTTTACGAGTGATTTGGAGTGAAAACAGGTTTTCAAATTCTCTCAATTTTCATGGTCAATCTACATTATATATAAAATCTATTAGACAAAGCATGCTTTCCTCCACACAAATACAAACAAAAAAAACCCTAAACCTAGTTTCATCAAAACAGAATTGAGGACACAAAAACAAATAGAAAAAAATCATGTTTTTCATCCCCATATGTTAACTCTGAACAAAATGACAAATAAAAAAGTTCCTCCCACCAATAAATTCACTTAAAAAAAATAAAAACTTCATCCACATATCAAATGAATTTAGTTTTTTCATTTTTTTTTCATAAACAGAGAAACGACAAAAGATAAACAAGTATTGTCGATGAGTAATCAAAGTTACAGGAATCCATCAAACTCTGCAACAGGCAGGAATCTGCAATCGAAATCGGAGGTTAACAAAGAAGGAAACAATGGTGACCTTAACCCCCCAATGACGACTTTTGCTTCTAAAATAGTTTTTGGCACTAACTAATTGAAGAGTGTAAGCAGGATACGAGTTAATTCCTCTGATTTTATGTGACAATTTTTGAGAAAATTACTAAAATGACAACTTAATTTAAGAGGACTATTTTATTTTGGTCTTATATTTTAGAAATAGTTTCAATTATATGTAATATAATTAGTAATTAATTTACAAATAAATATAGTTATATACATTAGAAAACATTTTTATCTATACGGTATAGTTTTCTAAAAGTCATATAAAGCATATGAAAAAGACTCAAAAATACTCCTAAACTATCACACATTGCTCAAATTTTCCATTTAACTATTTTGTGGGTCAAAATTACCCTTCCCGTCAAAGTATTGGGTCATACTTACCCTTCTAATAAACAAAAGTATTTTAAGTGCCACTTGGACTCCACATGGATTCCACATAAACGCAAAAAATTTCCCACTTAATTGTAGACTAAATAGATCCCTAATATCTAATTTTTCCCTCCTTTCTCTTAAAAATTGATTTCAGCCATTTCCCCTCAGTTTTGTGGGTAGGGTACAAACAATTAATAGATTTCTGCACTTTGCGACTAGGTTTCCAACTTGATTAAATGCCTAGGTTTCAAAGTGGATCTTCAAGACCATAGGTTATTAAATCTTTATTCCTATTTAACAAATTTTTGAGTTCAAAGTTGTGGATGGATCCAGAATTTTTGATGAATTTATTGATTAAAAGGGTAAATCTGAGCTATTTTCAATAGTTTAAAGGTATTTTTGAGCCTTTTCCGTAATGTATATACTTTTTAAATAATACACCATACCTATATATAGGTTATACATTGATGATATTTTACGATGCACTCAAAAAACTAAATAGAGTTTAACTAAATATGAAGTATATGTTGACTATTCACCTTGATCAACTCAAATTCATCTCTAAATAGTCTCAAATTTTAGATATGGAATCATCTCGATATTTCGAGTCTTTTTATTTATTATTGGTTAAAATGATTAACATTTGCAATACGTCAAATTTTAATGGAAAGGATAAATAACTAGGAAGATGTATGAGATGATAGAAGTGGAGGAGGAGGGGGGGGGGGGATAAGGAAACGATGTTATAAATGGTGAAACTAGAAGGAAGAAGACGAAGAGTAGAAGGTCTGACAAATTTTAGTAATTTTGAAATTTAAGCAAGATAAGGTACAAGTAACTCCTAGACTATAATTGAAAACTCATAGATACACCTTAACTAAACTAAGATTCTATTACCCCCGCCTCCCTCCCTCCCCTCCCCCATCCCTTCTCGGAGCCGAGGGCAATTCGAAGTCATTGGTGCACTCGATGCACACAACAAAAGAAAAACAAAGAAAAAGACTAGTAGGACTCACTATCTGGCAACATTTACTAAGTAGATATCATTAGTTCACTTAAAATAGTGTCAAATATGAATAATGTAATAGTATAAAATCAACTATAAGATTTAGCAAGTAATAAAAAATAAACGACATGAACAAGTTACAACTGAAGGAAATGATATCAATCACATACATGAGGACTTACGCCTCCACACCACACTTATTTGGGAAATGAGTTTCTCAAGATTGAGAACATTTAATTGTTCTTATATGTTTTCCTCTTTATTATTACCATGTCAGATCGTGACATCCAGATCTAATAATACCGTGTCAAAATGTTACACCCCTATTCAATGATACCATGTGGGAATGTGACACCCCAATCAAATAATACTGTGTCATAATCAGATACCCCGATCAAACAATATGGTGTCGAAATTTGATTCCCGATCCAATAATACCATGTCGGAACGTGACACCCCTATCAAAAGATATATTGTTAATTTTTCATTTATTATCACAACATTTCACTTCCTTAACAATATATCATATAGACTTTTTTATTCAAGAAATTATTTAGATAGAGACGGTTTAGGATTATAAATTTCACGATCTCAGGATTCCATACCATTCAAAAAGAACACATAGATTATCCAAACCACACAACCAAGTCACACAATCACACAATACATATAGAACTTCATAGTATCACTCAATGAATATCAATAACTATTAAGAGTCTATCTATCCAATAGAATAAACCATAACCTATCTTCATAGAAGAACCAAAGTCCATTAAACTACTTCCGGAATACTTTTCCTTTCCTCAATACCTCTGATACTTTCTAATATATCAAGTATATTTGCATAAATTTTAAGTTAATGAGACTATAAAACACTCATATTATTCTATTTCTAGACCTAAAAAGTATGTGATGAATTCTTTTTTTGATCTTAGACAAATTAGTTTGAGTAAATTTCTTAGTAAAATCATTTCTTAGCTTATTGATGGCAGAGTTGAAGGCTTTCTCCCAAGATTGATTGCCAGAATCAATTTCGTTTTTTTAAGGGTAGAAATGTCTTTGAAGTTGTTCTTTTAGCACAACAAATTATTTTTGATATTAGATTGAGGGGTAAACTAGATAATGTGGTTATTAAGCTAGATATGGGCAATGGTTATGATAGAGTTGACTAGAATTTCTTGATTAAAGTTCTTATAAGGTTGGGTTAAATTCTAATGTGACAAATAAGATTTGAAGGATTCGTGCTAATAATTAGTACTTGGTACTAATTAATGGGAAATTATGTTGCTTATTTCTTTGTACCAGGGGAGTCACGAAAAGGGACCCTCTATCTCCTGCTCTTTCTATTGTGACTGGGAAGTTTTTATCTCTATCTCTTAATAAGTTCTTTGTAATATCAGATTTGAAGTCTTATGGACTGCCTAAGTAAAGTGAACAATTGTATCATCTGGCATATGTGTATGATACAATTATCTTTGCAGCAACAAACATAAGATCCTTACAGCTAATTATGAAAACTGCAAGAATTTATCAAGCATGGTATTTGCAATTAATTTGATGTATTTTGGGTTGTCCCAATAGGCATGGTATGAAGAAGAAGTTAAACTTTTCAAAATAGATCAAATAAATTGAGAATAAGCTCCAATTATGGAAAGAGAAGATTATATCTTTAGGGGGGAAGGGATGATTCTTATAAATCATAAGTTGCAAAGTATGCCTATTTATCTATATTTTTTGTTCGCCCTCTGAAATGTGTTATTTATGATATTCTTAGGATTTTCGCTAAATTCTTATGGAACTTTAAAGAGGAGGGCTGAGCAACTCACTAGATTGCTTTTGATGATATCTCTATTCCAAAGAGTGAGGGAGGTTTGGGGTTTAGATCTTTATATTATATGTCCAAATATCTTTTCCCAAAACTCTGGTCGAAGTTATGACTTCCTATTCTTTATGGGATAATTTTATGTAGAACAAATATTGTAAGAGACATAGACCTTAAGTAGTTAAATGGAGTGGTGGTTCACATGTATGCAAGGACAAACTTTAAGCTAGAGATTTTTTTTATCAAGAAATTTGGTGGGAACCAAGAGAATGTCATGCTACTGTTTGGTTTGATTATTAGACACAATTGGGAACCCTACAGTATTTCTTACCTATCTCACATGATTCATTTTAACTCAAATTTTCAATTGTACACTACGCGATGATGGAATAATGAGGTGATAGCTACTATCTTCAGTGAGGAGGTTTGTACGCACATTAAAAATATTCTGAGAGATATGCATATTGGAGAGGGCAGAGTTAAGCCTTTGTAGATGCCTAGTCGTACTGGGATATTTAAAATTGGGTATGCTAGGGAGCTGTGCATTGTGAAGAAAGAACCCATAGACTTAATCCTTAACATTTGGAAAAAATACATACATTTTAAGGTGTCTTTCCTTTTGTGGAGAATGTGGTTTAGAAGAATACCTATAGGAGAGGTGTTGATTAGACGCCGTATACCTGGTTCTATAGAGTGTTGTTGTAGTAATGATAATATACAGGAATCTTTTATGAATTTTTTTTATTCTCTGTTCTTATTTATAACAAGTGTTGAATTTTTTTTTTTATTGAAACTGCAGGTTTGCATTTTCCAGTGGTTCATCTTAGGAAATTTCTATAGGTTTGGTTGAATGTTGACTGCTCTACAAAATTGAAACGAGTTTTTAAAGCAGTTCCTGCATTTATTATATGGAGCAAACGTAAAACAAAAAACTTGATCACGCATCGAAAAAAATAAGTAAGCTAGCTTTGGTGTTGGAGATTTGAACAAACATATATTTATTTGTTAAATCTAGATATCCTTGGTCTACAGAGATGCCTAAGACTTAGCCCCTTGTAGTGAATTTCTTAGAGGGTTATTCACCACTGTTCAATTAAAAGTTGTTAAATGGATTCATCCTCCTAGTGGAACTAATAAATACAACACCTGTGGGTCAGGGATAGATACTTTTCCCTTAATTGTATGAAATGAAGAAGGTGATTTCCTTTATAGTGAGACCATAGTATAAAAACATGTTTCAGTTATTCAGTCTTAAATAAAAGCTACCAAAATGGGCCGAGATTATTGTTTGCGTAATAATCAAGTTCCACTTATCAATGAGAAGGACTCTCTATTGGTTCAATAATTATTAAATAGAAATTTGTAGGTTCCATGGTTGATATTTTGAGATGGTAGGCACATAAAAAGTCGGATGATTAATAAGGAGGTGGAGATATGACATACATTCATAGAAGGGAACTCCCTAGCAAACTTTTTTACTAATCATATTGTTAATTTTGCATGTATAAATAGGCAACAATTTCACAAATTGCAGGAGATTCTACAATGGGCTAAAGCAACTGTGAAATTAAATAAAGAATCAAATTATAATTTGCGGATAAGAAAAGTTCAAAACATGGACTGCTGGCTACAATAGGTAGACATAGGTAAATTAAATGTATCAATAACAAGGAATTGGGTAACACATTTTAGATGATACGTAAGAACAACAAGAGAGAAATACCTAGTAGTTTTCAATATAAAACCTATTTTTTGTTATCTTGAGCAGTGGTATCGAATCCTTTAGGATTTTAACTTGCTGGCACGATATATAGGAGGTGAGAACCAAAGAAAACTAAATACCAATCGAAGGCGTGGAAGACTTATCTGGATTAAGCTTTATTCAGCAGGAATGAAGTTATCGAAAGATATCGAGACCACAAATTTGAGGCCATTTCAAAGGACAATGAACTGAAATTCTCTAGAACATCTCATATCTCTATTCAAATTTAGATATATGCCACTCAAATTGAAGAAGTCTTCATTGTTTCGAATCATAGCGTCAGTGAGAAAATTAGCGATAAAATGATTTCGCACCAAATCTATATGTCTTGTAGATTGTAGTTTGTGCAGAGGTGTTGAGAGATAATGGAGATCTGCAATCTGGATTTTCATCGGAGAAGATGCGGCAATATGGGAAAGAGATTGGAGCAATTGAAATGGATCTCTTCCTTTCTAAGCTTTCCATTTTTGTTTTGTTTTGTTTTTGTTTTTTCTCGTTAAATGCAGACCATTTTTGATATGTTCTTTATACTTTTATTTTATTTTATTTATGAATGAGTAAAATTTTAAATTACTTTAAATTGATTATATAATGACTAATAGGCGAAAGCCACATCATTAATTTATTTTTTAATTGAATTTAAACTGGGGGTTGTTCAAAAAAGTACAATATAGGACCTAAAGATAGATGATAACGGTAATTTCGTACCATTTACAATAGCTTAAGGGTAATTTAGGCCTTTTTCCATAGAAAAATGATAAGAAATAACCATTCTGTAATTTCCGTGCAACGACCAGAGAGTACCCCAAGTCGTAACATGGTGCATTTGAAGTCGAAGAGGTCTTATACAAGACATTAGCATCATTTCATAAGAGTATAGAAAATAGGGAAGAATAAAAACATTCCTTAAGACATATCTAAAAAAGTATTTCATAATTCGCAAATCATCTATGAATGACATGAGTAAAGTTCTTGGAACATAGCCCACATAAAATCTAAAAACATAATGAAAGACATAAAAGGAACATAAAGGTTCATCCTCGAAGATATGAGGACTCACAACTTCTTCACTTCTTGAAAGTCCTTGAAACTCTACCCTCCAATAGTAACTCAACGCTCCAATCTTACATTTGGTTAAAATGTAGGCAATATTTGTTATTACAAAACTACTAAGAATGAAAGCGAACATAACATCATAAGAGTATCTCAAATGGTTAGTCAACATAAGACATAAGCATACGAGATAACAACATAGTCATAACATAACAAGTTAACATAAGGTAAATATAAGTTCATACTTCAAACATTAGTCCTTAATATTCAAGTGAACTACTTTATAAGCCACCTCCAAGTATACTTGTGCAATGGAAAGATAGCATCCCATAATAATACTTAAGCTAAGTACCTCTCTTTGGTCATTATTTATCATAGCACACCTTCAGAATTAAGACCTAGGTTTTCTTGATGAGTCATCCTATAATACCCCTAAGTTACCTCAAAGCACCCTTCTGCAATGTATGTGAGTCATCCTATAATACCACAGGCACTAATCATACCTTGAATTCTTCCCATTAATTTTTATCAAATCTAGGTGTCATTATAGACCTACATTATATTAACATAGATCTATTAACTTAAGTCATTCATATCATGGAAGGAAACTATACCCACTACTCGAGCTAAGCACACTTCATTAGAGGACATTTCATAACTAGCTTCAAGTCATACTAGTGCCATGTATGAATGACATCTTATCTACCATTCATACTAATACTCATTTAGAGTTGTTACTTCAATGCTAACTATCTTTAATACTATCATGCTACACCTAAAAAGTACAGAAAACATCATATCATGCAATCCAAGCTATAATAGGATGGTCACATGTATACCAACCTAGCCACCACGCAACCACTCATAAAGATGCAATTTATCTATAGGGGAGTATGAATCTACAACCATAAGCTATCCTTAGGAGAGTTTAATGTCTCAATCCTAAGGTAGTGAAATGGTGTTGGCCTAACAAAGTTAAGTTATTATGAAGGCATTCTAGTCATGCTATTTCAAGCTGTCCTCGTGAGATTATCGATCCTCCATACGAGGCTACCATGCCTATATTAATGCAAGCTACAATGAAAATTATTCTACCAATGCAAGATCAAGCTAACCATGGGAGAGCTTAATTCCTCCATCTTAAGCTATAATCATATTTACCATCCCAAGCTACCGTGAGATGTACCATCCCAAGATGCCATGAGACCTACTATCCCAAGCTACATAATTCAACTATCCATGAAGGAATCATATGAATTGACCTTAAGATATTCTATCTTAACAAACATGATTCATTTAAGGCTCCCTTAAATCAACCTAGAATCCTTCTATATTAGAGAATTGACTATCCTAGATTATTCATGTCTAGGTGTATAAGATAAGGAGAATATTCAATCAACATCACCTCATATTTGCCTTTTCCCCCAAAGCCCTAAAAATAATAGCTACAAACCGTATTTTCAATACAAGATTCTATCTATCAAGATCCATGTCTAATTACAAGATATTCCATAACTTTGATCATTAGAAGGTAATCTACTCATACTTAATCAATACCTTAGACTAATCTTGAAACCTTGGTCAAACTCGACCTAGTCTTTTCCTCTTTCTTCCCTTCTTGCTTAAAGGTGATCTTAAGAGAACTTTCGGGGGGCGAGGTTTTTGATTTTTAAAGGTGAAGTATAAATTCCTAAGTAATTGTTTTAATATGTGAAATACCTAAAAACACTATAAATAAGCGTCCATGACATAATTGGAACATAGGGTGAATTTACCAATTCACCCCATACTTGGCCGAATCCTTAGAAGAATTGCAGGTAGTGTCCCACGACCATCACCTATGGAGCATAGGTGGTGTGCCGGGGGTCCTGAATCTACGTGTTTCACGAATAAGGAACCTACTATTGGGGTCTAAGCTCCCACAGGAAGTGTAAAGCCACGCCCCTCTTCTACGGGGTGTCAGCCCACCAACGAGCGTCAGTCAAGATCGTTGGTCATGCTGTTATTGGCAGCTTTTTTGTTTGGGTCCTATACAAGGACCCTTACGGTGGTCCTTAGGGAGTCATACCAAAACTTTTTACTCCTAAACTCTATGTTCTATGTGTAATTAAAATTTATACATGAGTTGGACCTAATAACACACATCAAACTCCATGACAACACACTAGAACATCCTAGCACCAAAAGACTAGTTTCCATACGTCACGGACATATATTGACGTTTAGGCAGTAAAACTTTTAAACTAAGTTTTTTACATTATTTTCGGTCTAAAAACTTCATTATAACCCCTTTTTAAGTTATTAGACTTCATGAAAAGATCTATATTAGGTTATACAATTTCTGGGGTGTTTTAATACATCCCGCCTTGGGAACATTCATCCCAGAATAACACCTTAAACCTTCATAGGGAATCACCATGACTCATGACTAGCATTCCATCGTATTGCATTATTTATTAATGCACACATCCAACCAAGGAAACTCTAGTTTAAAGCTATACATACTCAATGCAACTCAAAATGCATGAAAGAAACATATTACTCATTTCCAAGGAGAAAGTAACATCTCCTAGATACAACATGCTCAACATAGACTCTTCAGGTCTAAAACACATATTGACTCAAGAGGCTACAACAAGAGCCAACACATGCAAATGAATCAATTCTAACAAGTCCTACACACATTCACAAACATAATCATCAGAAGGACAACATCAAGTCATCATACCATGTTATAAAACAACAAAATCAGGATTTTTTTCTCAAATAATAATAGAAGTAAATACCGGAAAGGGAAACGAGGAGATCACTCTTGATCGTCCTAGGATTGGAGAGCATAGAACCTATTCTTTTTTTGAGACTCCACATCCTTAGGACTAGAGGAAACTTGCTTACCTTTTCCTATATAAGCCTTTGCCTTACGGAAATTGTTCTTCATGTGGCCATCTCACCACATCCGTAAGAACTATCTCTACCGTCCAAATACCTACATTCATGCTTCTTACCACACCTAGAAAAAGTTGTCCATAGGGACTCACTACATTTCCCTTGAAATCTAAGGTTCGAAACCCTCTCATATTATACTAAGGTGCATTAGAATAGCCTTGTCCGAAAACTTTTTGTCGATTCT
Organism: Solanum pennellii; assembly: GCF_001406875.1. Taxonomy (NCBI): domain Eukaryota; kingdom Viridiplantae; phylum Streptophyta; class Magnoliopsida; order Solanales; family Solanaceae; genus Solanum; species Solanum pennellii. The sequence continues at coordinate 52,617,691 of NC_028644.1, forward strand.
TAGAATGACCATGTCCATCGAGTCCATCATGAAAAGACTTATCCTCTTCCGACGTAGACGTCTTCTTTTCTCTAGCTCTTTCTATCTTCAGTTTTAACTCCTTTATTTGTTGGGAAAACACCATGAGACAAGAGATATCCATATCATCTACAAGAATTGTATTACGAAATTCTTCTTCTACCTAATCGGATACTCCTGTCATCAATATATTCATCAAATCCCTAGTATTGGCTACATCTAACGAACTGAGAGTATATCCTAGAAGTTATGGTTTCCTTAGGTTGCCACACGGCATCGTCAACCTCTCTGAGGTCTAAGACAAGCCTCTTATCATTCCTTCATTGCATAAAACATAAAAATAGCGGAAAATTAAAAACATTTCATTGAACATCATATGCTAGAATATCACTTAATATATAAATACATAGTCTAGACACTAAATCTCTTTACCATCTTAAGACACAACTCAATAAAATAGAATAGGGGCACGAACCTTAACAGCCAAAAATATAAGTCTAAGCTATTACATCCATTTATAGAAACATCACTACATAGGCAAACAGAATCCTAAGGGTCCCTTTTACTTGAACTTGGAAAACATCTTTCCAAGCACGTCTCTCTTAGAAACATCCTCTAGCCAACACTACCTACACTTTGTGTAAAAAGATGAAGAAGAGTGGCATTAGTACAAGAATGCACTAAATATTACAACTATTCAAAAAGATGCATTGAAAGAGGATATTTAGTTCGAAATCATGCATAATGTCTTTATAGTAAAACTTCATGAACATTCATATAACTAGCACAATAATATTTACATGCTTGGTATAGACGTGGATATTACTCATAACAACAATCAAGGCCATTTCATCACATTTAAGAATCATTTATTAAGGTGCCCTTCACACATAATAACTATCACCTAAAACAACCTCCCAATCTCACTAGTGCAATGTACAAGTAGTATTCCATACTACTACTCGTACCAAGTGATCCTAAAAAGTCCCCTTAGACTTAGAAACATCACATTCAATAACATACCACAAATGCATTTAGCCTAAGACATAAGACCAACATACATCATTAATGGTACATAATATTTCTTTCATTTATTGCATCTTAGTGATAACTCATTATTTCATTTTATAGATAAACCACCCTCACAACTCCTTTATTAGCTTGCTTGCGCAATGTACACATGGAGTCCCATACCCCCACATATACCAAGAAAACCCCTTTAGAAGCCACATGTGTAATTAACAAGCATAATCATAATTCATGTCTAGAACTATGTAAAGTCAACCGTGACATGCATTCATTCTTAATAGAAATAAGCATAATAATTCATAAAGGAACCTCATTATAACATCCCTTAGAGTCCACTTGTGCAATGTATAAGTAGGGTCCATAGTCGTACCTACACAAAGTATTATTTCAAGGAACCACGAAAATTATTTATAATCTTATCTTAGCTCATTTCTTAACATTAGGGACGCTTTGCCATAACCGACATAAACCATGTGAGCAGAATGAAATTTTGTGTCGTACAACACCATATCGAAAACGACATTCTACTATCGAAGGTATAACCTACAAAAAAACTATATAGGTGGATCCACTATCTATGTCTTACAGGGGCACATAGTGAAGGGATATTGAGATTGCTTCTAGAAATCCGACCTATTGTATTAGCAAAGAGGCTTCCATCCCATGAGTATCACTTGGATGAACAAATATATTGCATTAGAGGAGGGGTCTTTACCTCATTGTATATATCCACTCATTAATCTTAAACTCCCTTTTTAGTATCTTAAATCAATTATTTATCATTAGTTCATAAATTAGAACTTTTGGGACTTCCTCCCTCATACATTATATATCTCAAATGTTTAAAAGATGAGAATGTACATTCATCGAAGAACCTATATTATGTGAGACTGTATTTTCACATAATTCTACCGTTCATACATTCATATGTGAATGCATTCATATGTGAGATATACCATAACATAAAAACCTCTAGTAACACATTTTCATAACTTCATTAATAATATACTTTGCATGCATAGTAATAGGTAATGATGTATAGGAGAAGTATCCTTTCCTTAATAATCAAGAATATATCTTTTTCATAACCATACATGAAGTATGTGTACATTGGTCAACATGATAACATAAAAGCCATAACATGGTATTGAGGAACCCACCCTCAAAATTCACAAAACGTGTACAACATTTCTCAAGTCTAAAGCGATACAGATATAGAGAAATAAGGACTATAGAGTACACACACTCACATTGGATCATCGGAGACAAGAGCATATTCAACATTACAGTATAGGACTCCAGCACTACTTTGATCACATCTTCATATAGGGTTCATATAGGTAAGGGTCATGCTACAAGAATGGTCATCATGATTAGCCATATACACCACGCCTAAACCTAACATGATCATTTGACATATACATCATCATCCACACACATAGATAGCATACAAGTTGTATGGAACACTTTACATATAACTTCACATAACATCAATTCACTTAGACATGAATTCACTTATAACTCCACTATTTTTCAACTCCAAACAACACATAAAAATAAGGCAACCATACAAGGAAACACTAGTACATCTAAATACTAACTTTCGAACATCTTGGACGTTCTTGGATGTTTCACCTCTAAGCCTCTTCAAATCAACTAAACATGCTATCAAACAATTATTTATTTTTTAATCACCATTTTAGGCACATGTGAGGCTCTAGCTAACTCAGTTTATTTTTAGGGTCTTTACACTACCAAGGTTGAAGTATACATAGACAGAAGGGTGAGTTTTAAATAGTACTCCTTAACACTCATATTTGCTTGCTTGAGGTTGATGAATTCTCTCAATTTTTCTTCCCTCAACTCCAGAGGAAAAACCTCTCTAGAAATTCTGACTTAATAATTCCAACTCTATTGGGCCCACTCTCAAAATCCTACTATCCTTGTCATGACCCGGATTCTTTTATCCGAATCACAAGTGGCGCCGTTGACCTCTTAAAGGTCGCAGACAAGACTCTTCTTGCATTCATCACATTCATATGGTTAATTTTAGAGGAAAATTAAGCACTTTTTAAATTTATGAAGTACACATAGACTTCATATTGTAATTACATAGTTACATCATATACTAAACTCAAAGTAAAGAACAACCATATATCATAAAGAACCAATTCGAAAAAAATGAATATATCACAATTAAGTTTGTCAAAAAGGGTCGTATTACAAAGCTTTGAAATGAAAGTATGAAAGAAACGTTAGGGACAACATCTACTAGATATGTCTACTACTAGGCTAGACAAAAAGTGTGGCATCCTCGAAATCAAGAGTACCTACCAAATGGTCTGGAGAACGCTTATGTCCAAACCGCTGCAAGTGAATCTTCAATCTGCTCTCTGACCTGCACCTATAAAAATATTAAATTGTATAGGGTTAATAGAAAACTTGTACTAATTATGGTTGCATATCCACATACACATAAGGCTATGCATGATCAAGGAAAGTTCTTCCTAAACAACATGCCATTTCTGGAAATTATAATCACTAGACTTTCCTAAATCATTAGTTGTGTATCGTGAAATGAATATGATGTATTTTAATACATTCAAATCACACAACTCATTTTCTATATCATTTCAAGACATTAGTATCATAAACATAATTTTAGAACAACTCTGGCGAAGATTTGAGATTTTTATCCTTTTGAACCCGAGAGCTCCTCCTTGTATACTTTAGTTTATTTTTCAATATTTTTCTTCTTGTTGTCGTGTAGTTCAATGATTCCTTTGATCCTATGTTTTACTTACAAGTGCAATGATTCATTTTAGTCCCATACCCACAATGAATCAAGTAAGTAATCCGAGGACTAAGGTATAATTCCACTTTCTTATAATGATTCATTCCTTACTCTATGTATCCATTAACATTTCATAAGGCAATCTCTCTTGGCTATGCCATCTGTTTCATTACTTTCATGTTATGGGAAGTTATGAGGTTTTTAGTTGTCATTGTGTTTCTACTTCCCTTTATTGGCATCATATAAGAAGTCATTATAAGGAAATATTATTTGGCCTTGCCCATTATTTGATGAAACTTCATAAGTATTGATATTGGCAATTGACATTCTAAAGCTCTTCTTCATAGCTCATTTTAAACATATGTTCCATCATGATTCTTTCTTGCTTTCATAGAGACATCTTTAGAAGTAAGATCATGCGACATAATTTGAAATTCAGTTTCTTCCCCACACCGAAAAGAGGTGATTCACCGATCAAAATGAATCTAGATCATGTGAGTTACTAATGAAATCTAGTGTCTGCGCCACAATGAAAAGGGGTGATTCCCGGCTAAGGCGAATCCATCTGAAGTGTTAACTCCACACTTAAAAGGAGTGGCTTATGATAATATTGAACCAAGAACATGTCGTAAGAATTAACCATGGGATCTAAATATGAAATCCGGCGTCTTCCCTACACTGAAAAGAGGTGGAATCACTGGCCAAAGGGAAACCGAAACATACCTAGCTTTCTTAGGTGGAAACCACTTGCTACTTCCTATGTTGGCTAGACATAGTTTAAAGACTAGGGACTTACTTGTCCATCTTGGTGGTAGCATCGTCTCATGAGACTTACACGTGCAATTACATGCGCATAAATATTCTATCGGTGTTGTGCTAACTTTCATTATCTTCTTTATCTTTTAGAGTTAACCATGTATTATTGAAGCTTACTTCTAGATTGATATTTACATACTCTTTTGATGACATGTCATCCTTACTTATAATTGATGTAATGTGAATTGTCCTTACATATCAACCTTACTTTACATTGATCAAATGTGAATTGTTCTTATATATCATCCTTAGGTGTTAATGAGACTGGTCTCGCACATTCTAACACCTTCATTCGTGAGTATTCTTTTAACATAGTAGCTTAGGAGTAAGTAAAAATTGTCTCACTTCCTTTAACACCCCTTTCTGGTAACTTAGTTAATTTACACCCATTTAATTATGTCATAACTCACGTTACATCCTTACTTTAGTGTAGTAGTTTCATGTCATAGTTTATGGACGATGAGCACTTATTTCAATGAGTTACATATGTTCATAGTTCATTCCTTAAGAGCATGTTATTAGTTGTCCCAATGAATGGCATGCCCTTGGTTATGGATTCATTATATTTCTTTACAAGTGCTTATAGAATATCATTTGATACTCTAACTACATAGGATTGGCAAATGATTAATATTAGCATCAACATTTGGATATTAAACTATATATCCATTTTTGTTGGCATAAGCCAATTTTACGTATGTTCATATATAAATCGAATACCATCAGTCAATATTTAAATCATTTACATAAACTCATATCCATTTGCATGCATCCCTTTCGACAAAGTAGTGTTAGCCAATTTGTTGGCATAAGATAGGCAATTCATTCAAGATGTGATTCATATATGTCTTTAAGCCAATCTTAGTTTTATGGCTTTTAGTGATAATTTTTTTAAACCTCTTCGAAAGAATCATATTAATAGTTCGATGAACTGAGCATCTTCATCACATCACAATAACATCAAGTCAACATTCGGCCAAAACACATAGGTCACTTAACACACCACAGACTAACTTAGCATATCATCGGTTCTTGATTTACATGATAGTATTAACTTTACATGACCACAAGTTCATAGATTTATTTGTTATTTATAAATGAAGAACATTACATGTTAAGAACAGCCAACACCACATACCATCAACATGATCTCTAACCTATTCATCATGGAATCAAAAAGGATACTAGGGACAAGGGAGTTTGACGACATTACGGGACTAACCCTAGTTTTCAAGATATTTTAACCGTTTGAAAAAATGTTCTTTTGAAAAAAGGAGTCCAGGAGAGAAAACCATACCTACAATGATCCCTTGTTGAACGAGAACCTTGAAATCGCCCAAGAAAGAATTTAGCGTTCTATGTTCTTGCGGTTTGTTGCTTACTGCCTTAGTCGTGAGTTTGTTGTGAATGGAGGTGGTTTCTAGGGTTTTTGAAACTGAAGTTGAATTCTTCAAATTATATTAATTAACTTAATTAATAACTTAATTAGTTAATTTCTAAAATACCCCTCTTAACTTGACTAAACACAGGAGGACCATTGACTTAGCCAATTTCAATTTTGAGTAAGTGTCTCGGCTAACCAAGAATTAATTTAATTAATTTGATGGATTAATTTATTAAATAAGGGACTTAATGAAATTACCAAAAAAACTCCTAAGTCACTAGGACGACAACTACTAATTTTGGACCATCCCAGGTTAGGTAATAGGTTGTCTCTATCTTGTCTTAACCAAAATCTTTAAATTGCTTTGTGATTTAAGTTGTACTTTTAAATTGATTTATTAAGCTCATAAATCAATTAATTGGAAGCCTAGAGTAATTACTAAAGTATCCCTAAGTTTTTAGGACCGTAACAAACTTTTTGACCATCCTAGGTTATGTACTAGGTTGTCTCTTTAAGTAGTTACTCTGTTAAGTCCTATATTGTCGGGTGCACTAATTAGTTTATTTTGTTTTGTCCTAGGTTATTTAGCTTTTTAGTGAAGTAGGTTAGAGTCTAGAATTGGTTAGGAATTTAGGCCCCACATGGAGTTGTCCCTTGTGCATGTTTTTTCCTCCTAACTACCCATGGCCTCTTCTTCACATGTCTAACACATGTGCTTGTACATGGGTTGCTTGTAGTTTCCTAACTAACTATTATTTATGGTTCATTTGGGATTGTTTACTTATTGTCCCAAGGATCCTCATTATGTCCTTGGGCACTTCTTAACTACATGATCAATTTACTTGATCATGTGCCATGGTATCTTGCCTTTAAACTTTAATGTCTCATAACTATTAGTGAGTTGGATGAAATATATTTGTTTAGCTTAGGGTCTTCATTGAAGTTGAATTTCCTAAACAAGCTTATTTATACTTAGAAAAATTGGCTAACACCCGTTAAGCCAGTATTTTCTAATATGCCCAATATTTTTCTTATTTGGGTATTTTATAGAAATTGGATAACACCCCTTAGCAAATTTTCTATACTATCCTCAATATTTCTGAATTTTGTGCATTGGAATGCCTATGTATCCCCAATATGCATTTTTACAAATTTACTGGTCTCTTCATTGGACATCTAATTTTTCCAGAATGTTACATTATTCCCCCCTCTTAGGAACATTCATCCTCGAATGACACTACACATCATTTAAAATAAAGATGGTGATTTTCGAATCTTACTTTAACATGCAGACACTTTTCTCTTTTGTGAATTTATGATTCACACTTAGTTGGATGATGCATAATATTCAAGCTTACCTGAAGCTTCACATTTGAGATTGAGGAATTTCCTTCTCAATCACACTTAACTTAATGCACACACAACTCATACAACACAAAAATCATGTCTACGCTATACAAAAACAACAACATGAATGCAAACATGACTTTATTTTAGCTCATATAGTGCAATAATTAAAACGTATGATTAGGGACTTACAACACCGAAATCTACTAATGCACTAAACCATACAGTTTTCTTAAACAAAGCCAGACTTACCAAGAGTATATCTAACCTCAAAAACTGAACAAGTGAGGGTAAAGGGATCTCATGTCGGCCTCGCCCCCATGTTCATCCCTCAACAATGTGGTTCCTCCATAACACCTTCAGAGTGGTAGCCTTCTTGTCCAGTCGTTTAACTTGGCGATCTAATATTTCTATTGGAACCTCTTCATGAGAAAGGTTCTCATCAGCTCCCAACCCCTCAACAGGAAGTATTGATGGTGGATCGCCTAAACAATTATTAAACATTGAAACGTGAAACACTTGATGAACAAAAGCCAAGTCTTGAGGTAACTTCAATTCGTAGGCAACATTTCCTACTCGTTGCAAGATCTCATAAGGACCTATAAACCTCGAACTCAACTTACCTTTCTTACAAAAACTCATCACCCCTTTCATGGGTAATATCTTCAAGTAGACTTGATCAGCCACCTCAAATTCCAGAACTCTCTTACTGTTATCTGCATAGGATTTTTGACGAATGTAAGGAGTCTCCAATCTATCCCTAATCATTCTCACCTTCTCCATAGCCTCATGTAAGATCTTAGTGATTAGGAAGGTAGATTCTCCTACCTCAACCAACCCAACCGGAGACCTACATCTTCGGCCATATAGTGCTTTAAAAGGTTCCATCCCAATATTGGAATGGTAGCTATTATTGTAAGAGAACTCTATCAGCGGCAAGTGATCATCCCAACTCCCCTTGAAGTCAATAACACATTATCTCAAAATCTCTTCAAGGGTCTGGATGGTACACTCTGCTTGTCCATCCGTCTGCGGATGAAAAGCTGTACTAAGCTTCACATGTCTACCAATGATCTTTTGGAAAGATCTCCAAAAATAAGAAGTAAATTGGTCTCCCCTATTCGAGATGATATATTGAGGAATCCCATGCCATGTCAGTATCTCATCAATATAAAGCTTCGCATAATCTTCAGCCTAGTAAATAGACTTCACAGGTATGAAGTGAGCGGACTTGGTCATTATTTCAGCAATAACCCAAATTGAATCATGTAGTTTCCTAGTCTTTGGCAGACTAACCACAAAATCCATATTGATAGCCCCCAACTTCCATGTTGGAATATCAATCGTTTGAGTGAGACCCCCAGGCTTAAGGTGTTTGGCCTTAACCTGTCTGAGATTCGGACAATTCTCCATGAATTTAGAGATATCTCTCTTTGTGTCTTTTCACCATTAGACTTCTTTAAGGTCATGGTACATCTTGGTGGCACATAGATGAACGGAATGCTTGGAACCATGAGCTTCTGCGAAAATATTAGACGTTAAATCATCATTATTGGGCAGACATAATCTGATCTGGTACCTGAGTACACCATCCCCTTCTAGGGAAAATGATTCATTCAACTTAATCAATACTGACTCTTTCAAATCCATGAGTACTGGGTCGAGATGCTGATTGGTTTTAAAATTTAAAATAAATGAGGATTCAGAACCTAAGTGAACCAAAACACCCACACTTGGTGCATTTGCCAATCGTACACCCAATCTAGCCAATTGGTGTACCTCTTTAACTAGATCATTCTTCTCATCATCAGTATGAGACATGCTTCCCATGCTGAATTGACTCAACGCATCAGCCACTACATTTTCCTTACCTGAGTGATAAAAAACACTCATATCATAATCTTTGAGTAGTTCTATCCATCTCCTCTGACGAAGATTCAACTCTCTCTGTATAAAAACAAAATGAAGAATTTTATGGTCAGTATATACATCAACATATACACCATATAAATAATGTATCCAAAGTTTTAATGCAAAGACAACATCAGCTAACTCTATATCATGAGTAGGTTAATTCTTCTCGTGGATTTTTAACTCTCTCGATGCATATGCAATTACGTTGCAATCTTGCATAAGAACACATCCCAAACCTACTCGGGAAGCATCACAGTACACCACATATCCTGCACCACTCCTCGACAATGTGAGAATTGAGGCTGAAGTGAGTCGATCTTTGAGCTCTTGGAAGATCTTCTCACATATTTCAGACCACTCGAACATCACCTTCTTCTTCGTCAGTGTTGTCAATAGATCACAAATAGTGGAAAAACCTTCCACAAACCTGCAATAATAATTGGCCGAACCCAGAAAACTATGAATATCTGTAGGATTAAGGGGTCTCGACCAACCCTTCACCTCCTCAACCTTCTTAGGATCAACTTCAACACCCTGGTCAGTAATGACGTGAACAAGAATGGTAATTGATATCAACTAGAATTTACATTTGCTAAACTTTTTATACAGCTGATGTTATCTTTGTACTTTCAATGTCTTTCGTAAGTGTACTTCATGCTCTTGATTAGACTTAGAGTATACGAGAATGTCATCTATGAATACTATAATGAAGGAATCAAAGTACTCATGGAAGAATTTATTCATAAGGTCAATAAATGAGGCTAGTGCATTAGTGAGACCGAATGACAAGAGAAGAAACTGATTGTGCCCATATGTAGTACAAAAAGTTTTCTTAGGAACGTTTTCCTTCCTCACTCTAAGCTGATGATAGCCTGACCGAAGGTCTATCTTGGAAAAGAAACTTAAACCTTTGAGTTGGTCAAATAGATCGTCAATTCTTGGAAGAAGGTACTTATTCTTTATAGTGACTTTGTTGAGTTGCCGATAATCGATGCACAATTTAACGGTTCCATACATTTTCTTTACAAAAAACACACGAGCACCCTATGGGGATATGCTCGGTTGGATGAAGCCCTTATCAAGTAGATTTTTTAGCTGCAACTTCAACTCTTTGAGTTCAGCTGGTGCCATCTTATACAAGGGAATAGAAATTGGCTTGGTGTTGGGATCTAAATTAACACCAAAGTCAATCTCAGCTTTAGGAGGTATTCATGGTAAATCCTCCGGAAAGACATCTGGGAACACATTCACTATTGACACAGAGTCTATGGAAGGAATTTCTTGATCTAAGTCATTGACTCTAACTATGTGGTACAAATACCCCTTAGATATCATCTTACTAGCCTTTAAGTGTGAAACAATTTGGCCGACTGGACTTGAACCACGCCTTGCCCATTCCCGCTCTAACTCATTTGGAAACTAAAACCTCACTACCCTGTTTCGACAGTCTATTGTAGCATAAAACTTATGGAGCCAATCCATACCCAATATTATATCAAAATCGAGTATGGTTAATTCCATAAGATCACCGTGAGTGACTCTATCAAGAATGTGAATTGGATAATTTTTGTACACTCTCTCTGCTCTAATGTCGTCCCCTATGGGAGTACTTACTAAAATTGGATCATGCAAGATTTCAGGAAACACATCAAATCTACTGGTTATCATGGGAGTAACAAATATTAGAGTGGAACCTAGATCTAACAATGCATACACAGGGAAAGTAAAGACATTCAACATACCCATGACTATAATAGTTGACTTCTCTTGCTCGTCTCTACCGTTCAGCGCATAAAATCGGTTCCTCTTGCAAGGTTCAGCTGTAGCATTTCCATTTTGACGAGGTTGAGAATCTGCCTTGGCCTTATTTATCACTTCAGGACAATCTCGGACCATGTGCCCAATCTTGCCACACCGAAGCAGACGTTAGTACCTAATAAACATTCACCTCCATGAGAACGTCCACATTTACCACAAGGCTTGAATTTTCCCTGGACGTTCCGATCTTTGCCGTTTCAGGGGCAAGACTTGTTCACGTTGGTATTCGAATTTCTTGATAAAGCAGAATTACCTGAATTCCACTTAAACAAAGGCCTGTTTTGGAATCCATATGATCCTCTACGCGAGCTACAACCAGTCAGATTCAAAGTCTTAGGCTTCTTGCCTTCATGAACTGTTCTCTTACGGCGGCTCTCCTCCACTTGCTGAGCATGCACCATCAACCTGCCCAGATCCATGTTGTCATGCAACATGGCTGCCTGACAATCTTCCACTAGATCCTCAGACACTCCAGTCACAAACCTGCTCATTTCGTCCCCGTTTTTTGCCAATAGTGAAAAAGAATACTTTGAAAGTTTAACGAATTTTAAGGAATACTTCTTGACAGACATACCTCCCTGTCGCAGGTTGATGAACTCTTCAACTTTGTCTTCCCTTTGTTCTCTATGAAAGAACCTCTCCAGAAAGGCAGTCTTCAGAACATCCTAAGTGATGAGAACATCTCCTAGTTCTCATCCATTTTCCCACATCCGGTACCAAACCTGATGTGCAGTCAACTCAGCCCTTTCCTACTCACCAACTCCTATGGCACATAGTATCTTGTGGACCTCATCCACAAAATCCTGAGGATCCTCTTTAATCTTGGATCCGTATTAAACTGGGGGATTCATTCTGGTGAAGTCCCTCAAAATGTTAGATATGGTGCAAACATGCGGGTTTTCCCTGGGAGCACCCTCTCTTGCGGCTTGAGCCGTGATGGACTAGCCTGAGTTGTGATGGCCTTTGCCATCTTCAGAAATGCCTCCCACACATTACCATCTGTCAATCCAGCTGGGTTGACAGGCACTTGACCTGCAGAAGCTAGGGCTTGAGGAGGAACTTGGTTTCCTCCAACAACTGCTTCACCAACTCTCCTACCTATATTTCTCCTCGTATTCAATTTCTACACGTAGATACTAGAAGCGAGTTAGATTCTTTAATGACACAAGATTTCATTATTCTATATAGCACGATAAGGAGTAGAAGAAGAAAGATTTGTTATCATCACGTAGTCTCTAAGTCATGATTGTGGCGCGCTTCACAACCATAAGTTGGAAACTACGTAACGTGGTTGTTTTGAGCTCTATTTCCTAGGTAATTTATCCTCATGCACTGATACCAAGTTTGTCACGACCCGGATTCATGAATTTAAATTGTAACTGGTCGTTGACCTCTCAGAGGTTGCAGACAAGTCTCTTCTTGCATTCATCACATTCATATCGTTAATTTTAGCGGAAAATTTAAAAAAATTTAAAATTTTGAAGTACACATAGATTTCATATAGTTATTACATAATTACATCATATACTAAGCTCAATGTAAAAAAGACCATCTATCATAAAGAATCAATTGAAAAAAGAAGATGAATATATCATAATTAAGTTTGCAAAACATGGCCTTATTACAAAGCTGCGAAATGAAACTATGAAAGAAACACTACGGACAACATCCACTAGCTTTGTCTATTACTAGGATAAACTAAAACTGTAGCATCCTCGAAATCAAGAGGACCTAAGAAATGTTTTGGAGAACACTGATGTCCAAACCATTGCAATGAATCTTCAATCTTCTCTCTGACCTGCACCTATTAAAATAGTAAATTGTATCGGGTTAGTACACCACTTTTTCTAAGTATGGGTATATGCACACATACACATAAGGCTATGCATGATCAAGCAAAGCTCTTCCTAAACAACATGCCATATCTGGAAAGTATAATCAATAGACTTTTCTAAATCGTTAGTTGTGAATTGTGAAATAAATACGTTGTATTTCAATGCATTCAAAGTACACAACTCATTTTCTATATGATTACAAGACATTTGTATTATCAACATAATTTTCGAAAAACTCGGGTGAAGATTTGAGATTTTGATCTTCTTGAACGCGAGAGCTCCTCTTTGTATACTTTAGTTTATTTTTCAATCTTTTTCCTCTTGTTGTTGTGTTGTTCAATGATTCCTTTGACCTATGTTTTACTTGCATGTGCAATGACTCATTATAGTCCCATACCCACATTGAATAAACTAAGTAATCTTAGGAATAAGGAATAATTTCACTACCTTACAATGAGTCAATTGTTACTCTATATATCAATGAATATTTCATAAGCCAATCTCTTTTGTCTATGCCATATTTTTCATTAATTTTATATTAAGGGAAGTTATGAGGTTTTTTAGTTGTCATTATGCTTCTACTTTCCTTAGTTGGCATTATATTACAAATAATTTGAGCCAATCTTATTTGGCCATGCCCATTATTTGATGAAACTTCATAAGTATTGATATTTAAAATTGAAATTCTAAACTCTTCTTCATAGCTCACTTTAAATATACGTTCCATCATCAATTTTTCTTGTTTACATGGAGACATCTTTAGAAGTAACATAATGCTATCTAACATGAAATCCAGTGTCTTCCCCTCTCTTAAAAGAGGCGATTCACCATTAAAATGAATTTAGATCATATGAGCTACTCATGAAATCCAATGTCTGCCCCACACAGAAAAAGGGTGATTCCCGGCTAAGGTGATCCATCTCAAGTGTTTACTCCACACCAAAAAGGAGTAACTCATGGCTATAGTGAACCAAGAACATGTCATGAGCAATAATCGACATAGATCATGTAAGCTAAACATAAAATTAGGTGTCTTCCCCACACTGAAAAGACTTGGAATCACTAGACAAAGTGAAATCGAATCATACCTAGCTCTTTTAGGTGGAAACCACTAGCTAGTTCCTATGTTGGCTTGACATAGTTTGAAGACAAGGGGCTTATTGAGAATAATTTTCAACCTCGGTGGTAGACTCGTCTCATGAGACTTACACGTGCAAGCACATGTCATAACTAGTCTATCGGTGATGTGCTCACTTTTATTATCTTCTTTATCTTTTAAAGTCAACTCAAGTATTAAGGAAGCTTGCTTCTAGATTGAGATTTACTTACTCTTTTGATGAATTTTCATCCTTACATTACATGGATGAAATGTGAATTGTACTTTCATATCATCCTTTCTTTTCATTAATGAAATGCGAATTGTCCTTACATATTATCCTTAGGTGTTACTGCCACTAGTCTCACACATTCTAACACCTTCATTCGGGAGTATTCTATTAACATAGTAGCTTAGGTGTAACTCACGTTACTTCCTTACTTTGGTCACTTACTTAATTTAACACCCCATTTTGGTCACTTACTTAATCTAGAACCATTTAATTATGATATAACTCACGTTACATCCTTACTTTAGTGTTGTAGCTTCATGTCATCGTTCTTGGACGATGAACAGTTCTTTCAATGAGTTACACATGTTCATAGTTTATTCCTTCAGAGCATGTTGGGAGTTGTCCAAATGAATAGCAGGACCTTTGTTATGGATTCATTGAATTACTTTAGAAGTGTTAATAATATCATTTGATACTCTAACTACACAAGATTGACATATGATTAATATTGGGCTCCATGTTTGGATATTAAACTACATAGCAATTTTTGTTGGCATAAACCAATTTTTACGTATGTTCATACTTAAATCGAATATGTATGAACCATTAGCCAATATTTCAATATTTTACATAAACTCAGCCATTTGCATGCATCCCTTTTTACAAAGTAGTTTTAGGAAATTTGTTGACATAAGATAGGCAATTCATTCAAGATGTGATTTCATATATGTCTTTAAGCCAATATTAGTTTTATTGATTTTAGTGCTAACATTTGTAAACCACTTGGACATCATCATATTAATAATTCAATGAACTTAGCATCTTCATAACATTACAATAACTACAGTCAACATTCGGCCAAAACACATAGATCACTTAATACATCACGGACGTAACTTAGCATATCATCGGTTCTTAATTTACATGATAATATTAACTTTACACAACTAAAAGTACATTGATTCATTTGTTATTGATCATTCAAGAACAATACATGTTAAGAACATGCAGCACCACATACCAACAACATGATCTCTAACCTATTCATCATGGAATCGAAAAGGGTACTAGGGACAAGGGAGTTCGACGACAATACGGGAACAACCCTAGTTTTCAAGATCTTTGAATCGTTTGAAAGAAAGTTCTCTTGGAGAAAGGAGTCCAGGAGAGAAACTCATACCTTATGTAGATTGAATCTGCGACGATCCCTTGTTGAACGAAAACCTTGAAATCGCCCAAGAAAGAATTTAGCATTATACGTTCTTGCGGTTTGTTGCTTACTGCCTTATTTGTGGTTTTCTTGTGAATGGACGTGGTTTCTAGTTTTTTTTGAAACTGATGTTTAATTCTTCAACTGTAGATTAATTAACTTAATTAATAACTTAATAAGTTAAATACTAAAATACTCCTCCTAAGTTGACTAGACATAAGAGGACCAATTACTTAGCCAACTTCAATTTTTACTAAGTGTCTCGGCTGACCAAGGCTTAATTTAATTAATTTGATGGCTGAATTTATTAAATAAGGAACATAAGGAGATTAAAAAACACCCAAAAGTCACCAGGACCACAATTTACAACTTTGGAACATCCTAGGTTAGGTACTAGGTTGTCTCTTTCTTGTCTTAGCCAAAATCTTGAAATTGCTTTTTGATTTAGGTTTTATCGTTTTAAATTGATTAATTGATTAAGCTTATAACTTAATTAATTATGTGTCCTATGGTAATTACTAAAGTATCCCTAAGTGGTTAGGACCATAACTAACCTTTTGAACCATCCTAGGCTAGGTACTAGGTTGTCTCTTTAACTAGTTACTAGGTTAGTGTCACCCGGTTAAGTCCTAGGTTGTCGGGTGCACCAATTAGTTTATTTCATTTTGTCCTAGGTTATTTTTCTATTTAGGGAAGTAGTTTACGGTCTAAAATTGGTTAGGAAGTTAGGACCCTCATGGAGTGGTCCCTTGTGCACATTTTTACCCCTAACTACACTAACCAAATTCAGGTAGGGTGGTCCCCTCCTTTGGCTACTTCTTCACATGTCTTTCACATGTCCTTGTACTTGGGTTAGTTGTAATTTCCTAACTAACTATTATTTATTGTTTATTGGGGAATGTTTAATTATTGTCCCAAGGATCCTCACTATGTCCTTGGGCACTGCTTAATCTACTTGATCATTTTAATTAATCATGTGCCATGGTATCTAGCCTTGATACTTGCATGCCTCATACCTTTTTGTGAGTTGGATGAAATATATTTTTATAGCTTAGGGTCTTCATTGCAGGTACATTTCCTAAAAAGCTTATATATACTTAGAAAAATTGGCTAACACCCTTTAAGCAAATATTTTCTAATACGCCCAATATTTTCTTATTTGGGTATTTTATAGAAATTGGATCATATCCCTTAACCGATTTTCAATATTATGCCCAATATTTCTCAATATTGAGTATTGGAATGCCTATGTATCCCCAATATAAATTCTTACAGACTTACTGAGCTCTTCATTAGACATGTAATTTTTCGAGAATATTACAATCCCTCCATTGCTCATATAAACTTTGGGAAACTTCTTCCAATTGATAGGCGGCTGGCTCCACCTTCTTAATGGATGATACTCCCATGATTGAAAGGTCTTTATAAACTTCCTCCATGAACCTATTTGGATCTTTTTCCACATTGGAGCCACAGATTCCGAGAGGCTCATTCTCAAGAACTCTCTTACCATAGAAGCATCCATTCCTTTTATAGGGTTGGGTAGATCCACCACCTCTCTATTAGCTTGCTCCATCAAGGCTTGTCCAATAGTTTCATAGTATTCCTATGCTCGTCAAGAGTAGCATCCCCTATTTAAGAGTCATTTGGAACTTGATGAGTTACTTGGTGTTAATCTTGAGGAGGATCTTTGTTTGGAACCTGGGGAGTAATTTCTTGCGCCCCTTCGCCTTCCTCAACTATTCTAGAATTAGCTCTACCATAACATGAACAATCATAGGCAAAAATTAGTATAAAGACTTACTAGAGCTAAACCTCTATGGAACGACTAAGAGAAAAATGAGATTATTTCTAAAAATCTAATAGCCTCCAATTCATGAAATGTGTCGCGACTCACACATATGAACAAGACTCTACTTTGATGTGGTTTGAGACATCCTAAGAACATTTGAAAAGCTTTTGCTTTAACAGCAAGTTTGTAATGACCCTAGAGCACCTCCAAGCAGTAACATGGTGTATTCCACCTTGAGGAGGTCTATACAAGCCCCTTAGAATTCATTACATAACAACAAAAAAATATGGAAGAATTTAAAACTTTCTTTAAGACATATCTCATAAAGTATTTCATAAAAGCGTAAGTCTTTCTAGCGTTATTGTCTCAAACCATCTATGTAATGAAATGAATAAAATTATTGTGACGCGCCCACTAAAGTCTAAAAACAGAATGGAAGACATAAAGGAATATAAAGGTTTGTCATCAAAGCTATGAGGACTCACCACTTCTTCACTTCTTCAAAATCATTGAAACTCTACCCTTTATTAACAATTCGAAGCTCACACCATACATTAGGTTAGAATGTAGGAAATATGCTTTAGTACAAAAGTACTAAGCCCGAAAGCTAACATAACATCATAAGAGCATCTCAAATGGTTAGTCAACATAAGACACAAGAATATGAAAGAATAACATAATCATAACATAACAAGTTAATCTTACAAATATATAAGTTAATACTTCAAACATTAGTCCTTTATACTTAAGCGAACTACCTCACCAGCCTCCACCAAGTATACTTGTTTAACGCCAAGATACTATCCAATAATACTACCTTAGCTATGTACCTATCTTTGGTCATTCCTTGTCATAGTACACCTTCGTAATTAAGACCTAGGTTTTCATGACATAAGAGCACTATAACCCTAATTCACCTCAAAGCAACCTTGTGAAATGTATGTGAGGCATCCCATAATACAAAACACATTAAGATCATTTTCGTCAAATCTAGGTGCATTATAAGCCTACTTCATATTAATAAGGAGATATCAATTTAAGTCATTTATATCATGCAAGGCAAATATAGCCACTACCCAAGATAGGAACACTTTATAAGAGGACATTACCTAAGTAGCTTTAAGTCATACTTAAGCCATGTATGAAGTGAATCCCATTCTATTCATTTTCATCAACTCTTGCTGTCAGTATAGAACTACATCATATTAACAAAGAGTTGTCAACTTAAGTAATTCATATCATGGAAGGCAAGTATAGCCAATACCCAATCTAGGCACTCTTCATAAGAGGACATCCCATAATGACCTTTAACTCATACTTGTTCCATGTATAAATGGCATCCCTTTTTACCATCCACACTAACTACTCATTTAGGCTAGCTTTATCAATGCTAACTACCTTTCATTCTAGTTAATCAAATATTAACAGTCTATCATGCTAGACTTAACTACCATGGAAAACATCATATCATGCAATCCAAGCTATCATAGGAAGGTTACAAGTATTCCAAACTAGCCAGTATGCAACCACTCAACAAATATGCAATCTACCCATAAGAGAGTACTGATCTTAAACCCTAAGCTATCCTTAGGAGATATTAATGTCTCAATCCTAAGCTACCACTAAATGGTATGATACTAATCAAGTCAATTTATCATGAAGACAATCTATCCTTGATAATTCACACTATCTCTTAATGAGTATCGATCCTCCATTCTAGTCTACCTTGCCTATAATAATGAAAGATACCATGAAATAAATTCTACCTATGCAAGATCAAGATAACCATAGGAGATCTTCATTTCTCTATCCCAAGCTATCATGAGATCTACCATTCCAAGCGACCATAAGATCTACCATCCCAAGTTACCATGAGATCTACCATCCCAAGCTGCCATGAGATCTACCATTTAAAGCTACCGTGAGATCTACTATCCCAAGATACGAAGAGATCTACCATCAAGCTAAGTAATTCAACTATCCATCAAGGAATCATAAGAGTCAACCTCAAGCTAATATATCTTTACAAGCCTTATTGATTTTAGGTCTTTAAGTAAACCTAGAATCCTTCTATTTGAGAGAACTTCACTATCGTAGATTATTCATCTCTTGATTTATAAGAGAAAGCGAACACCTAATCAAGATCACCTCAGATTTGATTTTATCTCCAAAGAACATACAACAATGGTTACAAACCCTAATTTCAATATTAACTTCATTCTATCATGATCCATGTCTTACCACAAGCTATTTTATCATTTTGATCATTATAAGGTGATTCTTCTCATTCTGGATCATAGAGGTTTAATTCTAACATTACAGGTTAAGATCTTTCATATTAAATTAAACCTAGTTCAATTCTTAGATGATCCTTACTATGATGAATTTGTGTTCAAGTCAATTACATTAAGAATTTGGGTATTTCACATTCACAATTGGGGGATATCTATGGGGGATCCATGTGTGGAAGAACAAACGGATGAAAAAGCTTCACATACCTTTGATCAATGTCTTAGAATAGTCTTGAAACCTTGGTGAAGCTCGACCTAGTTCATGCCTCCTTCATTTCTTCATTAATGGTGATCTTGAGAGAACATTATGGAAGGGAGTGTTTTTATTTTGAAGAGAAAAGTCTAAGTGGATAGTTAATTATTTTAATATACTTAAAATACCTAAAATAAAAAAAACAAACGTCTATGACTTAATTGGAGCGTGGGGTAAATTTACTAATTCACCCCTCACTGGCCAAACCCCTGGGAGATTTGCAGGTGCTGTCCCATCACCACCACCTACGAACCGTAAATGGTGTGACGAGGCATTCTAAAACTTCGTGGTTCGTTACTAAGCCTCCTCCAATTGGGGTTTTAGATCCTACGACTAATTGTGGAGCCACACCCTCCACCTACATCAACGCACCGGCACGCCGTTAATCAAGGTCGTCGGTCAGTCTATTTTTTGAATGGGTTTTGGCCAACATTTGGGTCTTCTTCAAGGAACTTTACGGTGGTACTAAGAGGGTAATACCCAAACCTTTTACACCCTAACATCAGTATTGTAGGGTTAATAAACATTTCTACATGATTTGCACCTAAAACCACACATCAAACTCCATCACAACACAATAAAACATCCTAGCACCAAAAACCTAGTTTTTGAACGTCTCTTTACATTTTTGCACTAACACTTCCAAAATAAGTTAGTTGCATTAATTTAGCTCTACACACTTCATTTCAACCCTTTTTAACTTATTATATCTCATTTTAGTGATCTATCTTAGGTTATACGATTTACAGCGTGTTTCATTACGTTAACAAAATGTTTAGCTTACATTTGGGAAAAAGCACAAGCACTTCCTACACTATGAACGATATCCTAGCGATACACCATAAATAAACTAAGGTCCTATTCACCACCCAAAACACGTTTGTTTTTTTAATCTGATACACTTTTGTCTTACATGACACACTCCATGACTCCACACCGTTAAGGTGTGTTGGAGATGTTTGGATTCCACGTAAACGGAAAAGGTGTAAAAAATTAAAAAAAATGGGTTCAGGGGGAATTATGACCTATGTTTAGTTAACGCATGTCTATAATATTTCAGTCATAATCTAGGTAGTACTTGTACCTTATCTCACTAAAAAACCTATTAGTTTTCTTCTTCTTTCCAATTTCAACAATAATAACTTTGTGTCTTCATAGTTATTTTTTTACTTTTCATTAAAATTTAACGTACCATAATGGTTAATTATGTCTAGTGAATTATATATCAAAAGGCTTCAAACATAGAGAGGATTTCATATCTAAAATTTGAGATTATTCAGAGGTAAACTTGAGTTGATCAAGATTAAAGAGTCAATATATACTTCACATATGGTCAATGTATAATTCATATACAGTTAAGTCATATTTAGTTTTTTAAGTGTATCATAATGTATAGTCTATATATAAATCATATATACGAACGATATATTATATAGTCAGTATACATTAGCGAAGTATAGCATATAATCAATAGATATGTTGAATATTTTTTTAAGTATATAAAATATTTATTGTAAACTAATTACGAATTTATTATACATAATTTAAACTTATATTCCTAAAACATAAGGCCAAAATAAAACATAAATCTTAAGTTAAGTGTAATTTTAGTTATTTTATCAAAAAGTCTCACATTAAGACAAAGGAATTAACTCATATCCTACGCACACTCTTCAATTTCATAATGCCAAAAAATATTTGAAAAAGCAAAAGTCCGGAATCGTTTCCTTCTTTGTTAAGCTACTTTGCTTCATCAACCTTCAATTTTTATTGCAGATTCCTACCTATTGTTGAATTTGATAGATTCCTATAAGTTTGTAAATCATCTACGTTGTTTTTTTATTAGTTGAACGTTTCTCTTTTTTTTGGAAAAAGATGAAAATCTAAACTCATTTGAGATGTGGATGAAGTACTGATACTTTTTTCCTGTGAATTGGTCCGCGGTAGGACCTTGTTTTAGTTTTCATTCTGTTTTGAGTTAATATACGGGGATGAAAAACATGTTTTTTTTTCCAGTTTGTTCTTATATCCACAATTCTGTTTTGATGGAATTAGGGTTAGGGTTCTTTTTTTTGTGTTTGTGAGGAGGAATGCATTCTTTTGCTAATTGATTTTATATTTAGGGGACTTTGGCCATGAAATTGAGAGATTTGAAGAAAAAAAGGTACTTTACTCCAAATCATTCACAAAAACTCAAAACAATTAGCTCCAATTTATATTCATAACCAAACTCAAATTCGTTTTCAATCATCATTATTCACTTTTTAATAGTGAATAATGATTATGTAGAATTGGATTTGTGTTGGGTTGTTAATATAATTTGGAGTTAATTGTTTTTGAGTTATTGTGAATGATTTGAAGTGAACAAAGTGAAAACAACTTGAATTTTATGGCCAATCGTGATTGTTTTATGGAGTCTTTGTTCCCTGCCACTGATATCAGTGGTAGAGGAAGAAAAGAAGTTAAGTTATACCTGAATTTTGAAATGAAGTTATGGAATGAAATTAGATATAAGTTTCTTTTCTTGTAAAAACAAAGGTATGAAATTTGTAGAGAATCATGTAACCATTGGAAAGAGTGATATATATCAGTTTTTTGGAATTATTTCTACCCTTTTATTTTCTATTAGGAGATCTTTCTTCAGGAGAAGAGTATTAGAATGTAAAAATTTGATCCATGTGTTGCTGTAACTAGTTGTCATAATGGATAATAGTGATGTAGAGATGGTCAGTGCCAAAAAGAATGGCCCTGCTAGCGATATACTAGTGTCCAATGAATCCCTGGTCAAGTACAAAAATGGTTTTAAGACGGAAGGCTCGATTGGCATAAGCAATGCTGAGGACAATACAGATGATTACAGTGATTCAAAGAGAGAGGACTTGAATAATGCTAGAAGTGATACAGAGGGCCAACTCAACTCTAAGAGTTAGGTAGAGGCACAAGGAATGTAATCGATAAGGACAAAAACAGTTACCAAGGCCAAAAAAGTGCTAAAATATTGAATATGGAGAAGGGAAACTTTAACGAAATGTGTTGATGGAGAACAAATACACATAATATTGAAGTAGAAACGGATAATATGGTAAGTGGCTATTTGAAGGTGACTGACAATGAAGTTTATAAGCTTGATGAAAGAGATATGAATGAAGATCATCAAAATAAGAAAAATATGTATGAGGTCAATTAGAATGGTATATATAATGGTTGATAGACAAGGGGACCATCAAATGAAAACAAATTCTACAACTTATACCAATGATATTGCTAGATTGGATGAGATTCTAAAAGTGAAAATCGTATTTACTGATTCTTATATTGGAAAAATACCACAACCAGCTAGTCTAATGTTTCTTATCAATCCTACAACTACAAATGATGGACAACATCATTGGGAAGCATCTGAGAATATTTCCGCAATGGTGCATACTCAAATATACCCTTTTTGGACACAAAGGGTATATCATATTCTGTACCATTGCAAAAATATTCTCATATGATTCCCCACTATGTTGTCCAACATTTGTAGTTGCAGGATTGATTGAAAACATTAGACTAAATTGTTTTACCATTTTTCCAATAGAAGAAGTAGTAAATTCAATTTTCATATTTCGAGCTCATTTAATCTAGCACTATCAATGGTAATAGTTGTAGCATTTGATTTAATTTAATGGTCCTCTGATCTATTAACCTTCATATCATTACCATTCTTATTGACCTCATAGATCATTTTCTCATTCTGATGAACTTCATTTTTTTCCTTGTTCAATCTTTTATACTTCACCATTAATCAACTTCAAATAGCCACTTACCATATCATCCGACCCAGTATCAATAGTATGTGTTTTGTCCTACAACAACACATTTCGTTCAACTTCCCCTTCTCCATTTTCAAAATTTTTAGCATTTTGTGTGCCAGATAAACTGTTTTTTCCTGACTGACTAAATTTTCATGTGTCTCAAATTGACTGTTAGAGTTGAGCTGATTCTCAGTCTTACTTTTAACATTCATCAAGTCCACTCCCTTTGAATCACTCTTATTATCCATTTTTTCCTCAAGATTGCTTATCCCAATCAAGCCTTTTGTCTTAACAACATTTTCGTAGACCGATGAGTCATAGTACACTAGGATCACTAGCAAGGACATTCTTTTCGGCATCCACCATATCTACATCACCCATATCCATTTTGAAAACAAGTCACAGACAACATAGCATATGTATCAAACTTCCACATTCTAATACTCATCTCGTCAAAAAAGAGCACCCAAAAGAAAAAGGGAAGGGAAGAAATAACTTCCAAAAAAACTGATATTCATCACTCTTTCCACTAGTTATATGATTCTCTAAAAATTTCATACCTTTGTTTCAAATTCCATTTTTCATAAAAGAAAACATTAAATCTTATTTCATTCTATGACTTCATTTCAAAATTCATGAATAGCTTAACTTCTTTTATTCAGTGACAAAGGATGAAAGACTCCAAAAAACAAACATGATTGGCCATAAAATTAAACTTTTTAAGAATATTTTCACTACAAATTAATCACATAAACTGTAAAAAAGCTCCAATTTCCAATCATCATTATTAATTTTGAATAATGACGATCTAAAATTGGATTTCTGTTTGGGTTTGAATAAAAATTGGAGTGAATTGTATTTAACTTTTTACGAGTGATTTTGAGTGAAACAGGTTTACAAATTCTCTCAATTTTCATGGACAATCTACCTTATATATAAAATCTATTGGCGAAAACATGTATTCCTCCACACAACAAATAAAAAAACCCTAACCCTAGTTTCATCAAAACATAATTGAGGACACAAAAACAAGCAGAAAAAAAATCATGTTTTTCATCCCCATATGTTAACTCTGAACAGAATGACCACTAAAAACGGTCCTCCACATATCAAATGTGTTCAGTTTTTTCATATTTTTTCAAAAACATAGCAACGGTCAAAATATAAACAAGCAATGTCGATGAGTAAAAAAAGTTATAGGAATCCATCAAACTCAGCAACAGGCAGGAATCTGCAATCAAAATCGATGGTTATTAAAGAAAGAAACAATGGTGACCTTAACCCTCCTATGATGGATTTTGATTTTTAAAATATTTTTTGGCACTAAGTAATTGAAGAGTGTGAGCAGGATATAAGTTAATTCCTTTGTCTTTATGTGAGACTTTTTGAGAAAATTACTAAAATTGCACTTAACTTAAGAGTAATGTTTTACTTTGATTTTATATTTTAGAAATAGTTTTAATTATATATAATATAAATTAGTAATAAGTTTACAAATAAATATATTTATATACTTAAGAAAACTATTCGATATATACATTGATTATATGATATAGTTTTCTAAAAGTCATATAAAGTATATGAAAAAGACTCAAAAATACTCCTAAACTATAAGACATTGCTCTAATTTTCCACCAAACTATATTGTGGCGTACAATTACCCTTCCTGCCAAAGTATTGAGTCATACCTACCCTTCTAATAACAAAAGTATGTTAAGCGCCACGCGGACTCCACATGGATCCCACATAAGCATTAGAAATTTCCCACTTCCTTGGAGACTAATAATATCCCTAGTATGTGATTCTTCCCTCATTTCTCTTAAAATTCAATTTCATCCATTTCCCCTCATTTTAGCGGGTAGGGAATGAAATGATTCACATATTTCTTCACTTTGCGAATAGGATTTGAAGTTGACTACCTGGCTCAGTCTCAAACCGGATCTTCACTACCGTAGGCTAGTAAATCTTTCTTTTTATTTTAATATGTTTACTAGTTCAAAGTTATGGATGGATTCACAATGGGTGATGAATTTATTGATTAAAAGAGTAAATCTGAGCTATTTCCAATAGTTTAAAGGTATTTTTGCGCCTTTTCCGGAAAGTATATACTGACTATATAATATAGCAAACCTATATATAAGTTATACATGACTATATATTACGATACACTCAAAAATCTAAATAGATTTGTAACTATATATGAAGTATACGTTGACCATTAAATCTCGATGAACTCAAAATAATCTCAAAATAGTCTCAAATATTAGATATGGAATCATCTCGATGTTTCGAGTCTTTTGATTTATTATTCGCTAAAAAAGATTTATGCTTTCAATACATCAAATTTTAATGGAAATGATAAATAACTAAGCAGAAGCATGAAATGAAAAAAATTGGAGGAGGGGGAAGAAAGAAGGAAACGATGTTAATAATGGTGAAACTAGAAGGAAGAAGAAGAAGAAGAGTATAAGGTTTGGCCAATTTTAGTAATTTTGAAATTTTATCGAGATAAGGTACAAGTAACTCCTTGATTATAACCGAAATCACATAGATACAACTTAACTAATATAAGATCATATTAACCTCCCCCTGGGAACTGAAGGCATTTTGATTTCGATGAACTCCTCAAAATAAAAACAAATCAAAACACAAGTAGGGCTCAGTGGGCAACATATACTAAGTAGATATCATTGGCCCATTCAAAATATTAACTAATATGCATAAATTAATAGTATAAAATCAACTATAGCATTTAGAAAGTAATAAACACACACAAACTACATGAACAAGTGACAACTGAAGCAAGTATGTAATCAATGATGATATCAACCACACATAAGAAGACTCATGCCTCCACATCGCAGTTGTTTGGGAAATGGGTTTTTTTAAGATTGAGTACATTTAGTTAATTATATATGTTTTCCTCTTTAATATTACCATGTCAGAACATGACATCCTAATCCAATAATTATGTGTCAGAAGGTGACACCCCGATTAAATAATTCCATGGAGAATGTGACACCCTAATCCAATAATACCATGTCGAAACGAGACAGCCCGATCTAACAATACAGTGTCAAAATAGGATTCCAATCCAATAATACCATGTAGGAACGTGACACCCCGATCAAAAAATATATTGTTAATTTATCATTTGTTATCACCACTTTTAACTTCCTTAACAATATTTCATATAGCCTTCTTTATTCAAGGCATTACTTAGATAAAGAGGGTTCAAGATCAGAAATTTCACGTTCTCAGGATTTCATACCATTCACAAAGAACACATAGATTATCCAAAACCACAGAACCAAGTCACACAATCACACAACCAATTACATAGAGAACTTCATAATATCACTCAATGCATAATCATTTTATCTATTCAATAGAACAAACCATAACCTACCTCCATAGAAGAACCAACGTCCATTAAACTACTTCTCCAATACTTTTCCTTTCCTCATTGCCTCCGATACTTTCCAATATATAAAGTATATGTGCATAAATTTTAAGTCAATAACGCTGTAAACACTCATATTATTCTATTTATAGCTCCAAAAAGTATGTGGTGAATTCTTTTTCGGATCTTAGAGAAATAAGTTTGAGTAACTTTCTTAATAAAATCATTTCTCAACTTATTCATGATAGATTGGAAGGCTTTATCCCAATATTTATTGCCTGAATCAATTTGGTTTTGTTAAGGGTAGAAATATCTTTGAAGTTGTGCTTTTAACTCAAGAAATTATTTCTAATATTCGGTTCAGCGGTACACTAGATAATGCGGTTATTAGGCTGGATATGGACAAAGCTTATGATGAGTTGACTAGAATTTCTTGATTAAAGTTCTTAGAAGGTTGGATATTAATTCTAATTGACTAATAAGATTCGTGCTAATAATTGGTACTTAGTACTCATAACTGCTAAAGTACATTGATTTTTTAATTCAACCTTATTCTACCAGGGAATTAAGAAAGGGGACCGACCCCCTATCTTCTGCTCTTTCTATTCTAACTGGGAGGTTTTTATCTCTATCTCTTAATAAGTTGTTTGAAATATCTGATTTTAAGTCTTTTGGATTTCCTAATTTAAGTGAACAATTGAATCTTCTGGCATATGCGGATGATAGAATTATCATTGCAGCAACAGACATAGGATCTATACTGCTGATTATGAAAATCGCAACACTATATGAACATTAATCTGGTCAACTTATTTATAAGAACAAGAGTTCTTATTATGTGTTCAGCAAAGCTGCACGGACTTATTTTCAGGTTGTGGAAGAAGTTACAAGTTTCTCTAAAGGAAAGTTTAATTTTATTTGTTTGGGTTGTCCCATTAGGCATGGTATGAAAAAAAGGTAAATTTTTCACAATTGATCAAATAAATTCAAAATAAGCTCCAAATATGGAAAGAGAAAATTTTGTCTTTCTTGGGGGGATGATTGTGATAAATCATATATTGCAAAAGTATGCCTATTTACCTTTTATATGCTATTAGACTTCTGAAATGTGTTACTTATTATATTCATAGGATTTTTTCATAATTCTTATGGAATTTTAAAAAGGAGGACTAAGCCACTGTGTTCCAAAGAGTGAGGGAGGTTTTGGGTTTAGATCTTTATTTGATGTATCCAAATCCTTTTTCGCAAAACTCTAGTAGAAGTTTAATACTTCCAATTCTTTATGGGCTATTCATGTGGCACAAATATTGTGAGAGATATAGACCTGATGTAGTTAAATAAAATGGTGGTTCACAGGTATGGAAAGATATGCTTCAAGCTACAAACTTTTTTATTTAGAAATTTGGTGGGAACCAAGAGAATGTCATGCTAGTGTTTGGTTTAATAATTGGACACAACTGGGAGCCCTCAAGTATGTCTTACCTATCTCACATGATTCATGTTAAATCAATTTTTCAATTGTACAATTGTCAATTATAGAATAACGAGGTGATAGCTACTATCTTCAATGAGGAGGTTTGTAGGCACATTAAAATGTTCTGGGAGATATGCAATTTGCATAGGGTAGAGTTAAGCCTTTGTAGATGCCTAGTGGTATTGGGATATTTAAAATTTGGTCTGCTAGGGAGTTTTGCATGTTTAGGAAAGAACCTATATACTTAATCCTTAACATTTGGGAAAAATACATACATTTTAAGGTGTCTTTCCTTTTGTGGAGAATGTGGTTCAGAAGAATTCCTATAGGAGAGGTTTTGATTAGAAGCGGCGTAATTGATTCTATGGAGTGTTAGTTGTAGTAATGATAATATACAAGAATCTTGTATGCATTTGTTTATTCGGTATTTTGATTTATATCAAGTATGGATGTTTTTTTTATTGAAACTGCACGTTTGCATTTTTCAATGGTTTAACTAGGCAAGTTCTTGAGGTTTGGTGGAATGTTGACTGCTCTACCAAAAAGAAACCAGTTTTAAAAGTAATTCATGCATTTATTATATGGATCATATGGAAAAGAAGAAACTTGATCACGCATCGGTAAAATTAGTAATCAAGATTTGGTGCTTGATATTAAAAGAAACATATATTTATTTGTTAAATCTAGATATCCTTCGTTGAAAGATATGCCTAAGACTTATCCCGTAATTGTGTAGTTCTTAGAGGTGTATTCACCACTAATCAATCGCAATGTTGTTAGATGGATTCATCCTCGTAGTGGAACTAATAAATGCAACACTGATGGGTCAGGGATTGATTCTTTTTCCTTATTTGTAAGAAATGAAGAAGGTGATTTCCTTTATAATGAGACAAGGGTATTAAAACATGTTTTAGTTATTGAGTCTTGAATAAAATCTATCAAAAATGGGCCTATATTATTGTTTGCATAATAATCATGTTTCACTGATCATTGAGACGGACTCTATATTGTCTCAATAAGTATTAAATAGATGTTGCGAGGTTCCATGGTTTATAGCTTGAGATGTTAGGTAGATAAAAAGTCAGATGATTAATAAGGAGGTGGAGATATGGCATACATTCAGGGAAGGAAATTCTATAGGCAGCAATTTCACAATTTGTAGTAGATTCTTAAATGGGCTAAAGCAATTGTGAAAATAGAAAAAAGAAAGAGATTCTAATTTGCGGATAATAAAAGTTCAAAACAAGGATTACAGGCTAAAATTGGTTGACATAGAATAAACTAAATGTATCAACAACAAGAAATTGGGTAACAGACTCAGATGATATGCAAGCACTATAACAGAGAAATATCTAGTAGACTGCGAAATAAAACCTTTTTTTGTTATCTTGAGCAGTGGTATCAAATCCTTTAGTTAACATGCTGGGACGATATATCAGAGGTGAGAACCAAAGAAAACTAAATATCAATATAAGGGGTAGAAGACTTATCTGGATTAAGCTTGATTCAGCATGAATGAAGTTGGAAAGATCCTGAGACCATAAATTTTAGGCCATTTGAAAGGACAATGAACTGAAATTTTCTAGATTATCTAGTCTCTCTACTGAAATTTAGATCTATGCCACTCCAATTGAAGAAGTATTCATTGGTTCGAATCATAGCGTTTAGTGAGAAATTTGGCGATAAAATTATTTCACACAAATCTGTGTGTCTTGTAGATTGTAGATTGTGCAAAGGTTTTGAGAGATGAATGGAGATCTGCAAGTTGGATTTTCATCGGAGAAGATGCGGCAATTTTGGAAAGAGATCGGAGCAAATGAAATGGAGCTCTTTCTTTATAATATTTCCATTTTTGTTTTGTTTTATTTTGTTTTTTTTCTCGTTGAATGCAGAATACTTTTGATATGTTAGTTATACTTTTATTTTAATTGATTTAGGAATGAGTAAATTTTTAAACTAGTGTAAATTGATTATATAATGACCAATAGGAAAACACCACATCATTAATTTATTTATTTATTGAATTTAAACTAAGGGTTGTTAAAAAAGGGCAATATAGGACCTAAAGGAAGATGATAAGGTAATTTTAGAGCCCATAGGTGAAGGAGGATAATTTTGTCCCATTTACAATAGTTTAAGGGTATTTTAGGTCTTTTTCCGTAGAAAAATTATATGAAATGACAATTCGGTTATTTCCGTGTAATGACCCGAGAGCACCCCAAGTTGTAACATATTGTGTTCTACCTAGATGAGGTCTTATACAAGACTTTAGCAAATAGTACATAAGAGCATAGAAAATATGGAACTAAGACTTTCTTTAAGACATATCTTGAAAAGTATTTCTTAAAAGCAGAAGTCTTTCTAGCATTATAGTCGCAAACCATCTACGAATGACAAAAGTAAAATTCTTGAGATGTATCCCACATAAAATCTAAAAACATAATGAAAGACATAAAAAGAACATTAAGGTTTGTCCTCGAAGCTATGAGGACTCACCACTTTTTAAAAGTCCTAGAAACTCTACCCTCAAATAGCTACTCAAAGCTCCAACCCTACATTTGGTTAGAATGTAGGCAATATGCGTTAGTACAAAAGTACTAAGAACGAAAATTAACATATCATCATAAGAGCATCTCAAATGGTTAGTGAACATAAGACATAAGGATAAGAGATAATAACATAATCATAACATAACAAGTTAACACTCAAGTGAACTACTTTACAACCCACCTCCAAGTATACTTGTGCAATGCGAAGTTAAATCCCAGAATACTACCTAAGTTAAGTACTTCTCTTTGGTCATTCTTGGTCATTGTAAACCTTCATAATTAATAGCTAGGTTTTCATGACATAAGAGCATTATACCCCCAAGTCACCTCCAACCACTCTTGCGCAATGCATGTGAGGAATCCCATAATACAACACACACTAATAATGTCTTGAATTCATCTACTCATTTTTATCAAATCTAGGTGTCATTATAAACAACTTCATATTAACAAGGATCTATGAACTTATGTCATTCATATCATGGAAGGTAAGTATGCCCACTACACGATCTAGGCACACTTCATAAGAAGACACCTAATAACTAGCTTCAAGTCATACTGGTGCCATGTATGAATAACATCCCATTGTACCATTTACACTAAGTACTCATTTAGGCTAGCTTACTCAATGCTAACTATCTTTAATACTATTTTATCAAAGAATAACATACTATCATGCTAGACCTAAATACTATGGAAAACATCATATCATGCAATCGAAGATATCATAGAAAGGTTACAGATATACCAACCTAGCCACCATAAAACAACTCATCAAGATGAAAGTTATCCATAGGGAATGCAATTCCTCAGCCCTAAGCTATCATTCAGAGAGTTTAATGTCTCAATCCTAATCTACCATGATATGGTCTTGGCCTAACCAAGTCAAGCTGTCATGAAGGCATTCTAATCATTCTATTTGAAGATACCCATATGAGAGTATTAATCCTCCATCCTAGGCTACCTTGCCTATACTAATGTGAGATACCATAAAATCATTTTACCAATCCGAGATCAAGCTAACCATGGGAGACCTTAATTCCTCCATCTCAAGCCATCATGATATTTACCATCCCAAGCTACCGTGAGATCAACCATCCCAAACTACCATGAGACCTACCATAACAATCTAAATGCAACTCTCCATCAAGGAATCATAAGAATCAACCTTAACATGTTCTATCTGAACAAACATGATTCATTTTAGGCCCCCTTAAGTCAACCTAGAATCGTTCTATGTGAGAGAACTTTGCTATCCTTGCTTATTGATGCCTTGGTGTATAAGAGAAAGAGAATACCCAATCAAGATCACCTCATATTTGGATTTACCCCCAAAGACCTAACAATAATAGGTACAAACCCTATTTTCAATACTAGCTTCTATCTATCATGATCCATGTCTAATTACAAGCTATTCCATCACTTTGATCATTCGAAGGTAATCCTACTCATACTTGATCATATAGGTTCAATTTTAACTTATCAAGTTAATATCATTCCTATTCAATTAATCCTAGTTCAATTCATATTTAGAAGATCCTAAATATGATCAATTTTTTATTTAAGATAATTACATTAAGAAGAACATTTCAGGACCTTCAACCATGCCTCTAATGGCCTATACCTACAATGATCACCTTCATCATCTTAGATTAGGGTTCATCAAGGTATTCACATGAAAACCTCATTTAATCATCATATAAACGTAATTCAAACATAAGTGTATGATATCCTTTAGATTGGAGTCTCAATCAAGCCTAACCCACAATGTAATCACAACCCTAGCTAGATTGGGGTATTTTTGATTCACGATTGGGGGATATCAATGGGGGATCTATGGGTTGAAGAACCCACGGATGAAGGAGATTCACATACCTTTTATGAATGTCGTAGACTAATCTTTAAACCTTGCTGAAACTCGACCTAGTCTCTTCCTCTTTCTTCCCTTTTTCTGTAATGGTGATCTTAACATAATTTTCGGGAGGGGAGGGTTTTTATTTTGAAGAGTGAAGTATAAATCAAATTTAATTATTTTAATATGTTAAAAAACCTAAAACGCTAAAAATAAATGTCCATGACTTAATTGGAATGTAGGGTGAATTTACCAATTCATCACTCATTTAGACGAACCCCTAGAAGAATTGCAGGTAGTGTCCCACGACCACAACCTACGTAGCGTAGGTGGTGTGACTGCGCATCTTGTATCTACGTAGTTCATGAAGCAGGCTCCTCCAATTGGGGTCTATCCCACAAGTAAGTGTGAATCCACGACCTCCATCTATGGCATATAAACCCACCAACAGAGCATAATTCAAGGTCGTTGGTCATGTTGTTTTTGACTACTTTTTGGACAACGTTTTTGTCCTCTTCAAGGACCCATACGGTGGTCCTTAGGGAGTAGTACATAAATGTTTTACCCCTAACCTCGATGTTCTAGGAGTGATAAATATTTATAAATAAGTTTGACCTAAAAGCACATATCAAACTCCATGACAACACATTAGAATATCGTAGCACCAAAAGACTAGTTTCCATACGTCAAAGACATATCTTGACATTAGGCACTAAAACTTCCAAACTAAGTTAATTGCATTAGTTTAGGTCTAAAAACTAGATTTTAACCCATTTTTAAGTTATTATACTTTACTTAAGGCTCTATCTTAGGTCATTCAATTTTTTGGTTTTTGAATACTCCCCGCCTTGGGAACAGTCATCCATGAATGACACATTAAAACCTAATAAGGAATCACCACGACTTAAGACTACCAGCCCATCTTTTGTGCATTATTTCTAAATGCACACAACCAACAAAGGAAACTATAATTCAAACCTAGACATACTCAATGCAACTCAAAAAGCATGAAAGAAACATATTACTCATTTCCAAGGAGAAACTAACATCTCCTAGCTCTAACATGTTAAACATAGACTCATTAGGTCTAAAATCCATATTGACTTAAGATGCTACAACAAGATCCAACAAAATGCAAATTCATCAACTCTAACAAGGCCTACACACATTCACAAACATAATCATTACAAGGAAAACATCAAGTCCATCATACCATGTCATAAAACAAGAAATCTGGAATTTTTTCTAAAATCATAAAAGAAGCACATACAAGAAATTTACATGAGGATATCACTCTTGATCGTCCTTGGTTTGGAGAGCATAGAACATATTCTTATTTTCAGGTTCCATATCCTCACCACTAGAGGAAACTTGCTTACCTTCTCTTATATTAGCCTTTGCCTTAGGGATATCTTTCTTCATGTGGCCACTCTCACCAGATCCGTAACAACCATCTCTACCGGCCAAATACCTACATTCATCTTCTTACCACACCTTGAACAAGTAGTCTATAAGGACTCACTACATTTCCCTAGCGATCTAGGGTTAGACACCCTCTCATCGTTATACTTAGGTGTATTAGAATGGCCTTATTAAGAAACTTTTAGTCGATTCTTAGAATGACCTTGTCAATCTGGCCTATCATGAAACGACTTATACCCTTTTGACCTAGACCTATTCTTTTCTCTAACTCTTAAATTCATGCGTATTGACTCCTATATTTGTTGGTCAAACACCATGATACAAGATATATCCATATCATCAACAAGCATTACCATACGACATTCTTCTTCTACCAAATCGGATACTCCCATCATAAACCTATTCGTCAAATCCGTAGGATTGGCTACCTGTAATGACCCGAGAAAATACCTTAAAATTTGTGGCATTCTCAGGTCTCCATATGGCGTTCTCAACTTCTCAGAGGTTTAAGACAAGAGTCTTTGCATTCATTCATTGCATAAAACATAAAAAATAGCGGAAAATTTAAAACTTTTCATAGCACATCATATTTTAGAATATCACTCCATATGTCTATAAAATCATAATTACATAGTCTAGACACTAAGTCTTTTTACCATCTTAAGACACAACTCAATAGAATAGGGACACGACCCTTAACAACAAAAAATATAAGTCTAAGCTATTATATAAACATAAAGAAACATCTTGACATCGGCAACCATGAATCATAAGGGTCCCTTTACTTGAAGTTGGGAAACATCTATCCAAGCTCGTCCCTCTTAGAAACAACCTCTAGCCATCACAACCTAAACTTTGTGTAAGAATGGTACTAGTACAAGAATGGACTAAGTATGGCAACTATGCAGAACATGTATTCAAGAGGACATTTAGTTAGAAATCATGCATCAGGTCTTTATTGTAAAACTTCATGAACATTTGTACAACTAGCACAATATAGTTCACATACTTCGTATAGATGTGGATATTACTTATAACAACCCTTAAGGCCATTTAAATACATTTAAGGATCATTTATTAAGGTACACTTCACACGTGAGAACTATCAACTAAGACAACCTCCAAATCTCACTAGTGCAATGTAAAAGTAGTATCCCATACTACTACTCACACCAAGTGATCCTAAGAAGTCACCATATAATTAGGCACATCACATTCCACAACATACCACACATGCATTTAACCTTAGAAATAAGACCAACATACATCATTAATGGTCACATAAGAACTTTTTCATTCATTGCATATTAGTTATAACTCATTACTTCATTTTATAGATAAACCACCCTCACAACCCCTTCACAAGCTTGCTTGTGCAATGTACACATGGATTCCCATACCTTCACATATACCAAGAAAACCCATTTTGAAGCCACAAGTGTAATTCACATGCATAATTATAATTTATGTTTTGAACTATGTAAAGTCAACCGTGACATGCATTCATGCTAATCAGATCTAAATATAATAATATTCATAAAGGAACCTCATCATAACTTCTCTTAGAGTCCACTTGTGTAATGTATAAGTAGGGTCCATAGTCCTCCCTACACTAAGTAGTCTTTCAGGGAACCATGAAAAGTAGTTATAATCTTATCTCAGTTCATTTCTTAACTAAAAGGATGCTTAGGCATAACCGACATACACTATGTGAGGTACATGGAATATGATGTCGTACAACCCCACACCTAAAAAGGCGTTCTACTAGCCAAGGTAGAACCAACATAATAACTGTCAAGGTGGATCTACTACCAATGTCCTACAAGTGCACGTAGTTAAGGGATATTGTTATTGCTTCTAGAAACCCGACCAATTGCATTAGCGGAGAGGCTTCCATCTCATAAGTATCACATGGATGACCTAACCTATTGCATTGCTACAGGGGCATTTTCCTTATTGTACATATACACTCATTCAGCTTAAACTCACTTTTTAATATCTTAATGCTTTTATTTATCATTAGTTCATATATTAGGCTTTTTGGGACTTGCTCCCACATAGATTACATAGCTAAAAGGTTCTAAGATGAGAATCTACATTCATCAAAGAACCGATATTATGTGAGACTGCACTTCCACATAATTCTACCATTCATACATTCATATATGTGTGCGTTCATATGTGAGATCTAACTTAACATAAACACCTCTAGTCACACATGTTCATAACTTCATTAATCATATACTTTACATTCATAGTAATAGGTAATGACGTATAGGAGAACTATTGTTTCCTTAATCATCATGAATGTATCTTATTCATAGACATGCATGAAGTGTGTGTACATTGGCCTACAAAATCACATAATAGCCATAACATGGTATTAAGGAAGCCACCCTCAAAGATCACAAAACATTATAACATTCCTCAAGTATTAAGACATAAAGATATAGAGCATTAAGGACTAAAAAATACTTACACTCACATTACATCATAGGAGAAAAGAGCATATTAAAAATTAGAATAGGACCCTAGCACTAGTTTGATCACGTATTCATATACGGTTCATATTGGTAAGGCTCATGATACAACAATGTTCATCATCATTATTCATATAGACCACACCTAACCCTAACTTGATCATCACACGAACACGACATCATCCACACACCTAGAGCATACAACTAGAATGAAATATTGTACATATAACTTCACATAACATCAATTCACTTAGACACTATATTAGAATCAAGTGTACATCCTTCAACTTCCAAAACATGGAAATAATCATATCAATTCATCATACATGTAATACATTCAAAGATATGATAATAACACATAAACATGTATGAGAAAGTAAACACAACCACCATAAGTGGACCATACCAAGCATCATAATTCAATATACACTCTAAGCTAATAGGAGGAATTGGTCAACTTACAAATTCTCCAAGATAATGATAATCTTCATCAATTATCATTTATTCATAATTAATTTATATACATAAGACTAGGATTAATTACGATACTATAAGTAAATAACAATTGAATCATAATCTAATCAAAATCACAAGACCCATAATATATCATAATTTGAGAGGAAAGGAGATCATATGGTCTTCATTGAATTGGATGGGAAATCATATTAACAACATAGATTAATCATATAATCATCATTAAAATGCTTTTGAAATCACATTAACAATGAATCCATGGGTATATTGAAAGATGAGATTTTTGACTTAGAATGATGTTTGAAAAAACTTTGAAGGACTCCTTAGATGAATGGTTAAATAACGATGAAAAATTAACATACCTTCTAAACTATAAAGCCCACAAAAATATGTGAAGAAAACTCCAAGAATGCACCTCCATAGCTTTCATTGACAATGGTCTCCTATGGAGGTTTAAGAGGAGATGGAAGAGAGAGAGTTTTGGATATATTGATTTCTTAACGGGTGTTGGGGTTATGACTTGGAAAACGGGTTAAATAGGACATAAAAATAGCTTATGAATGACTCCAAAAGTTACCAAAACACCCCTAGATTTATTTGTACTTTTAGACATGTCAAACTTGATTTTTAAATGACGCAACCAAATCTTGGAAGTGGCTACGCGTCGCGGAAGCAGCTCTTAATTTTTACTCACCACATTTTTGAGGCAGTGAGGCTCGTGTAGCTCGCGTTACGCACAGGCAGACCAAGTTCAAGGCACGCGACGCGTTGTGGCCTCCACTTCTTGGTTCTGCATGTTGCCATTTTGCAGCTTCCTTGTCTAACATTTTGGTCCTCCTCGGGGGCCCTTAGGGTTGTCCTCGGGGAGTCTTACCCGGATGTTTTTACCCTTAACATGTCTATTAAGATAAACAACATTGTTTTTCAACTCCAAACAACACAGAAAAATAAGGAAACCATACAAGGACACATTAGTACATCTAAAGACTAACTTTTGAATGTCTTGGACGTTCTTGGAGGTTTGACCACCAAAACTCTTCAAATAAATGTTGTAAAACAGTTTATTTACATGTTAATAATCCTGTTAGACACATGTGAGACTCTATCTACCTTAGTTCATTTTGAGTGTGTTGACACTACCAAGCTTGGAATATATTTAGACAAAAGGGTGAATTTCAAATAGTATTCCTTAACACTCATATTACCTTGCTTGAGGTTGATTAATTCTCTCAATATTTCTTCTCTTGGCTCCCAGGGAAAAACCTATCTTGAAATTCTGACTTAATAATTTCCCACTCTATTGGGCCAACTCTCAACAACCTACTATCCTTCCATTGCTCATACAAAATATGGGCTACATCTTTCAATTGACAGGCAGCTAGCTCCAACTTCTTAATTGGTGATACTCCCATGATTGCAAGAACCTTATAAACCTCTTCTATGAACCTATTTGGATTTTTTTCCACCTTGGAGCCACAGATTACGGGAGGCTCATTCTCAAGAACTTTCTTACCCTACAAACAACCATTCCTCTTATAGGGTTGGCCAAAGACACCACCTCTCTAGTAGCTTGCGCCGTCATGGAAGCTTGTTAAGAGTAGCATTCCCTATTGTAGGGTCATTTGGAACTTGAGGACGTACTGGTGTTTATCTTGAGGAGGATCTTCCTTTGGAACTTGGGGAGGAATCTCTTGCTACCCTTCACCTTCCTCGACTATTCTAGCATTGGCTCTAGTATTTTCCATAAACTTAAAAATCATATGCAAACATTAGACTAAAGACCTACTTGAGCTAAACCTCTATGGCACGACTAAGAGAATGAAGAAGTGACATTGTTCCTAAACATCCAATACCTTACAATTCATAAAATGTGTCGCGACTCACACCCATGAACAAGTCTCTACTTTGATGTGGTTTGTGACATCCTAAGACCATTTCATAACCTTATGCTTAATACCAAGTTTTTCATGACCTGATATCACCTCAAGTCATAACATGGTGCATTCGACCTCGAAGAGGCCTAAACAAGCCCTTAGAATTCAATACATAACAGCAAAGAAAATATGGAAGAATGGAAAAAAAATTAAGACATATTTCAAAAATTATTTCATAAAATCGGAAGTATTTCTAGAATTATTGTCTACCTTCTATGGATGACAGGAATAAAAGTATTGGGCCACAGCCCACAGAAAGACTAAAAACATAATGAACGACATAAAAGGAACATAGAGGTTTGTCCTCGAAGCTATGAGGACTCACTACTTCTTCACTTCTTCAAAGTACTTGAAACTCTACCCTCCAATAGAAACTCAAAACTCCAATCCTACATTCAGTTAAAATGTAGGCAATATGCATTAGAAAAAAAGTTTCTTAGTAGGAAAGCTACATAACATCATAAGAGCATCTCAAATGGGTAGTAAACATAGGACATAAGCATAAGAAATAATAACATAATCATAACATAACAAGTTAACCTTAGGAATATATAATTTCATACATCAAAGATTACTCCTTTATAATTAAGTGAACTACTTCACCAGCTACCTACAAATATACTTGTGTAATGCCAAGATACTATCCAAAAATACTACCTAGCTAAGACCTAGGTTTTCATGACAAAAGAGCACTTTCACCATAAGTCACCTCCAAGCAACCTTGTGAGATGTATGTGAGGCATCCCATAATACCACACACATTAAGAATGTCTTGAAGTCACCATATTTATTTTTGTCAAATCTAGGTTTCATTATAAACCTACTTCATATTAACTAGGAGATATCAATTTAAGTCATTCATATCATGGAGGAAACTATAGCCACTGCCCAAGATAGGCACACTTCATAAGAGGACATTACATAAGTTGCTTTAAGTCATACTTAATCCATGTATGAATGGCATCCCATTCTATTCATTT
Source organism: Solanum pennellii (assembly GCF_001406875.1). Taxonomy (NCBI): domain Eukaryota; kingdom Viridiplantae; phylum Streptophyta; class Magnoliopsida; order Solanales; family Solanaceae; genus Solanum; species Solanum pennellii. The sequence goes on from NC_028644.1 coordinate 52,657,885, forward strand.
TCATCAACTCTAGGTGTCATTAAGACCTACTTCATATTTCAAAGAGATGTCAACTTAAGTAATTCATATCCTGGAACACAACTATAGCCAATACCCAATGTAGGCACACTTCATAAGAGGACATTTCATAAGCACATTGAAATCATACTTTTTCCATGTATGAATGGTATACCATTCTACCATTCACACTTACTCATTTAGGCTAGCTTTCTCAATGTTACTGATCTTCAAACTAGTTTATCAAAGAACAACATACTATCATGCAAGACCATACTACCATAGAAAACATCATATCATGAAATCCAAGCTATCATAGGAAGGTTACAAGTATTCCAACCTAGACACCATACCAATACACATCATGATGCATGTTATCCATAAGGGAGTACTAATCCTAAACCCTAAGATATTATTATAATAGTTTAATGTCTGAATTCTAAGATACCACGAAATTGTCTTGGACTAACCAAGTCAAGCTATCATGAAGATATTCTAGTCATGATACTTCTCACTATATCTCAGAGAGTATCGATCCTTCATCCAAGGCTACCTTGCCTAAACTAATGCAGGCTACCATGAAAAACATTCTATCTATGAAACATAAAGCAGACTATAAGAGATCTTAATTCCTCTATCCAAAGATATCATGAGATCTACCATTCCAATCCATCATGATATGTACCATCCAAATTTACCATGAGATCTACCACCCCAAGCTACCATGAGATCTAACATTGAAAGCTACTCTGAGATCTACCATCCCAAGCTACCTTGAGATCTACCATACCAAGATAAGTAATTCAACTATCCATGAAAGAATAATAAGACTCAACCTCAAGCTATTTTTACTTAACAAGCGTGATTCATTTTAGGTCCTCAAGGCAACCTAGAATCCTTCTATGTGAGAAAATTTTACTATCGTAGCTTATTCATGTCTAGGTTTATAAGACAAAGAGAAAACCTAATTAATATACCCTTATATTTTATTTTACATCGAAAGAACTAACAACAATGTTTATAAACCCTATTTTCAATACTAGCTTCATTCTATAATTATCCATGTCACATTACAAGCTATTCCATCGTTTTGATTATTAGAAGGTAATACCAGTCATACTTGATCATATAGGTTCAATTCTAAACCTAATTCAATTAATATTTAGATGATCCTTACTATGATCAATTTGTATTCAAGACAATTGTATTAAGAATTTGGGTATTTCGCATTCACAATTGGAGGATATCTATGGGGGATCCATGTGTCGAAGAACCCAAGGATGAAAAATCTTCACATACCTTTGTTAAATGCCATAGAATGATCTTGAAACCTTGGTGAAACTCGACCTAGTTTCTGCCTCCTTCGTTTGTTCTTTAATGGTGATCTTGAGAGAACTTTAGGGAAGGTAGTGTTTTGATTTTGAAGAGAAAAGTCTAAATGGATAATTAATTGTTTTAATATATTTAACATATCTGAATAAAAAAAATTACGGTCTATCACTTGATTGGAACGTGGGGTGAATTTACTAATTCACCCCTTACTAAGCCGAACACCTAAGAGAATTGCAGGTGGTGTCCCACGAGCACCACTTATGGACCGTGGTGTGACGGGGTGTTCTGCATCTTCATGGTTCATGACATAGTCTCCTGCAATTGGATGATTATCTTCTACGACTTATTGTGGAGCCACGCCCTTCACCAATAGTGAATTAACCCACCAAGTGACCGTTAATCAAAGTCGTTAGTCAAGTTGTTTTTGAAAATTTTTTGGCTAACGTTTGTGTCTTCTTCAAAAACCTTAACAGTGGTCCTAAGGGAGTAATACCCAAATATTTTACCCTTAACCTCAATATTCTATGTGTAATAAGCATTTCTACATTATTTGGACCTAAAACCAAACATCAAACTCCATGACAACACACTAGAACATCCTACCACCAAAAGAATAGTTTCCAGACGTCTCTTGACGTTTAGGCACTAACACATTGAAACTAAGTTCATTGCATTAATTACGTCTAGAAACTTCATTTTAACCTTCTTTAAGTTATTATATCTCATGTAGATCTCTATCTTAGGTTATACGATTTCCAGGGTGTTTCGTTCCATTACGAAATTTTAGCTAACATTTGTGAAAAAGCACAATTATTTCCTACACTATGATCGATATCCTAGCGACACACCTTAACTAAATTAAGGTCCTATTCTCCCCCATAAACAGGTTTGTTTGGTATTTTTACACACCTTTTGGCTTACATGATACACTCTATGACTCTACATAATTGAGGTGTTTTGGGGATGTTTGGATGCCACGTAAGCGGAAAAGGTGTACAAAATTACAAAAAATGGGCTTAGGGGGTTTAATTATCTAAGTTTAGTTAAAGCATGTCTATGATATTTTGGTCATAATCTAGTTAGTAGTTGTACCTTATATCTCTAAAAAAATTGGCCAAATCTTGTACTTTTCTTCTTCCTTCTAGTTTCGACATTAATAATTGTGTCCTCTTAGTTAAGTTTTTACTTTTCATTAAAATTTAACGTACCACAATAATGAATAATGTCAAGTGAAATGTATATTAAAAGTCTTCAAACATCGAAAGGATTTCATATCAAAAATTTGAGATTATTTAGAGGTAAATTTAAGTTGATCAAGGTTGAAGAGTCAATATATAATTCATATATGGTCAATGTATAATTCATATATAGTTAAGTCATATTTAGTTTTTTAAGTGTATCATTATGCATAGTCAGTATATAAAACATATATAGGCATGATATATAATATAGTCTGTATATTTTAGCGAACTATATCATATAATCAATAAATATGTTGAATATTTTTTATGTGTATAACTTATCTAGTGTAAACTACTTACTAATTAATTATATATAATTGAAACTTATATTCTTCAAAATATAAGGACAAAATAAAACATTAATCTTATATTGTCATTTTAGTTATTTTCTCAAAAAGTCTCACATAAAGACAAAGGAATTACCTCATATCCTACTCATACTCTTCTGTTGCTTAATCCGAAATTTGTTTTTTAAAAATCGAAAGCCGCCATTGGAGGGTTAAGCGCACGATCATTTCCTTATTTGTTAAGGTACTTTGCTTCATCAACCTCCAATTTCGATTGCAAATTCCTACCTATTGCTGAATTTGATGGATTCCTATAAGATTTTTACTCATTCATAGATTCTTCCACACTATGTTGTCCAACATTTGGAGTTGAAGGATTGATCACATTGGACTAGCTCGTTTTTGAATTTTTCCAATTGAAAAAGTAGTAAATTAAATTTTCATTTTTTGAAGCTCATCCAATCCAGCAACATCAATGGTAATAGTTGTACCATTTATTTTAATTAATGGTCCTCTCATCTATAAATCATCATATCATTACCATTCTTATTGACCTCATAGATCATTTTCACATTCTAATGAACTTCATTGAGTTTTCCTTCGTCAATATTTTGTACTTCATCATCAATCATCTTCAAATAGCCACTTACCATATCATTCGATCCAGCATCAATAGTGTGTGTTTTGTTCGACAAACAACACATTTTGTTCAAGTTCCCCTTCTCCATTAAAACCTTTTTAGCACTTTATGGGCCTTATAAATAGTTTTTTCCTGACCGACTACATTTTCATGTGCCTCAAACGGACTCTTATAGTTGAGCTGATTCTCTGTCTCACTTCTAACATTCATCAAGTCCTCTCCCTATGAATCACTTTGATCATCTTTTTTGTCCTCATGATTGCTTATCCCAATCAAGCTTTTTCTCTTAAAACCATTTTCGTATTTGACCAATGAGTAATAGTACACTAAGATCACTAAAAAGGACATCCTTTTTGGTATTCACCAACTCTACATCATCCATATCAATTCTGACAACTAGTCACATGCAACATATAATATGCATCAAACTTCTGCATTCTAATACTCATCTCCTCAAGAAAGAGCACCTAAATGAAAAAGGAAAGGGAAGAAATAACTTCCAAAAAAAACTGATATGCATCACTATTTCCACTAGTTATATGATTCTCTACAAAATTCATACCTTTATTTCAAAATCAATTTTTAAGAAGAAAATAAACTTTATGTCTTATTTCATTCTATAACTTCATTTCAAAATTCTATATTAACTTAACTTCTTTTCATAAGTGGCAAAGGATGAAAGACTACAAAAAATAAACATGATTCGCCATAAAATTCAACTTTTTAAAAATCTTTTCAATACAAATCACTCACATAAACTCAAAAACAACTCCAATTTCCAATCATCGTTATTCACTTTGAATAATGATTATTTAAAATTGGATTTGTGTTTGGTTGTGAATACAATTATTTTTAATTTTTTACGAGTAATTTGAAGTAAAAGCATGTTTTCAAATTCTCACAATTTTCATGGTCAATCTACATTATATATAAAATCTATTAGCGAAAGTATGCATTTCTCCACAAAAATACACATAAAAACCCTAACCCTAGTTTCAATTGAGGACACAAAAACAAATAGAAAAAAAATCATGTTTTCCATCCCTATACGTTAACTCTGAACAGAATAACAACTAAAAAAGGTCCTCCCGCCAATCAATTCACCAAAAAAATCATAAAAACATCATCCACATATCAAATGTGTTTAATTTATTCATTTTTTTTCAAAAATAGAGTAATGGTCGAAAGATAAACAAGTAATGTCGAAGAGTAAAAAAAGTTACAGGAATCCATCAAACTCAGCAATAGGCATGAATTTTCAATCGAAATCAAAGGTTAACGCAGATGAAAATGATAGTGACCTTAATCCTCCAATGACGGCTATTGCTTCTTAAAATATTGTTTGGCACTAAGTAATTGAAGAGTGTTAATAGGATATGAGTTATATCCACTGTCTTTATGTGAAACTTTTTTAGAAAATTACTAATACGACACTTAATTTAATAGTAATGTTTCATTTTTGTCGTATATTTTAGAAATAGTTTCAATTATATATAATATCAATTAGTAATTAGGTTAAAATAAATATAGTTATTAACTTAAGAAATCTATTTGATATATACATTGATTATATGATATTGTTTTGTAAAAGTCATATAAATATAAAAAAAGACTCAAAAATACTCCTAAACTATCAGGCGTTGCTCAAATTTTCCATTAAACTATATTCTGGCTCAAAATTACCGTTCCCGTTGAAGTATTCGATCATACTTACACTTCTAATCAACAAAAGTATGTTAAGTGCCTCGTGGACTCCATATGGATGCCACATCAGCGACAAAATTTTCCCACTTCCTTGTACACTAATAAGATCGCTAATATATGATTATTCCCTCATTTCTCTTGAAATTCGATTTCAGCCATTTCCCCTCATTTTCGCGGGTAGGGTAAGAAACGATTCACAATTTTTTTTTACTTTGCGATTAAGTTTATAAGGTGATTACATGGCTAGGTTTCAAATTGGATCTTCACGACCGTAGGTTAGTAAAACTTGTTCATATTTTATTATTTTTACGAGTTCAAACTTGTGGATGGAATCACAATTTGTGATGAATTTATGGATTAAAAGGATAAATCTGAGCTTTTTTCGATAGTTTAAGGGTATTATTGAGTCTTTTCTGTAATATATATAGTCACTATATAATATAGCGTACCTATATATAAGTTATACATTGATTATAAATTACGATCCACTAAAAAAACTAAATATAGTTTACTTATATTTGAAGTATATGTTGACTATTCAATCTCGATCAACTCAAATTCATCTCTAAATACTCTCAAATTTTAGATATGGAATCATCTTGATGTTTCGAGTCTTGTAATTTATTATTCGCTAAAAAGTATTTATGTTTGCATTACCTCAAATTTTAACGTAAAGAATAAATAACTAGAAAGATGCATGAAATGGAAAAAGACGAGGTGGGAGAAATAAAGAGGAAACGATGTTATTAATGGTTAGACTAGAAGGAAGAAGAAGAAGAGTATAAGGTCTGGCCAATTTTAGTAATTTTGAAATTTTAGCGAGATATGGTACAAGTAACACCTAGAATATAAGTAAAATCTCATAGATACGCCTTAACTAAACTAAGATCCTATTACCCCCAGGAGCTTAGGTCAATTCTAAGTCATTGGTACACTTGATGAACTCCACAAAAAAAAAAAAACACAAGTAGGGATTAGTATAGGGCAACATGTACTAAGTAAATATCATTGGTCCATTCAAACTAGTAGTAAATATTCATAAAGTAATAGTATAAAATCAATAGCATTTAGCAAGTAATAAACAACAAACGACATGAACAAGTGACAATAGCAGCAAGTACGTAATCAATGACGAAATCAAAAACACACACAAGGACTCAAGCCTCTACACCAAGCTTCTTTAGGAGATGGGTTTTTTTATGATTGAGTACATTAAGTAAATTCTATATGTTTTCCTCTTTAATATTACCATGTCAGAATGTGACACCCCAATAATACCTTGTCGGAACACGACACCCTTATTCAGTAAAACCATGACGGAATCTGACACCCTGATCTAACAATACAGTGTCAAAGTGTGATTCCCAATCCAATTATACCATGTCGAAACGTGACAACCTGATTCAAAAACATATTATTAATTTATTATTTATTATCACCACTTTTAACTTACTTAACAATATTTCATCTACACTTCTTTATTTAAGGCATTACTTAGAGAGAGAGAGAGGGTTCAAGATTATAAATTTATCATTCTCAGGATTCCATACCATTGACAAAGATAACATAGAGTATCCACACCATACAATCATTTAAATAGAGAACTTCATAATATCACTCAATGCATATCAATAACTATTCAGAGTCTATCTATCCAATAAAATAAACCATAACCTACCTCTATCGAATAACCAAAGTCCATTAAACTACTTATCCATTACTTTTCCTTTCCTCAATGCATCTGAAACTTTCCAATATATAAAGTATATGTGCAAAAAAATTAAATTAACGTGTCTATAAACACTTATATTATTTTATTTATAGCCCTATAAATTATGTGGTGAATTCTTTTTTGGATATTAGACCAATTAGTTTGAGTAACTTTCTTAATAAAATCATTTCTCAACTTATTCATGATAGATTGGAAGGCTTTCTCCCAAGATTGATTGCCAGAATCAATTTAATTTTTTTAAGGGTAGAAATATTTTTGAAGTTGTGCTTTTAGCTCAAGAAATTGTTTCTGATATTAGATTTAGGGGTAAACTAGATAATGTGGTTATTAAGCATAATATGGACAAAGCCTATGATAGAGTTGACTAGAATTTCTTGACTAATGTTCTTAGAAGGTTGGGTTTTAATTTTAGTGTGACTAATAAGATTTGAAGGATTTGTGCTAATAATTGGTACTTGGTACTAATTACTGGGATAGTACATGGCTTTTTTCATTCTACCAGGGGAGATAAGAAAGGGACCCTCTATCTCCTACTCTTTCTAGTGTGATCGGGAGGTTTTTATCTATATATCTTAATAAGTTGTTTGAAATAACTAATTTTAAATCTTATGGATTGCCCTTGTAAAATAAACAATTGAATCATGTGGCTTGTGCAGATGATATAATTATCTTTATAGCAACAGACATAAGATCCTTACAGTTGATTATGAAAACCGCAACACTATATGAACATCAATCTGGTCAACTTATTGATAAGAATAGGATTTTTTATTATGTGTTCAGCAAAGATGCACAGACTTATGTTCAGGTTGTGGAAGAAGTTACAAGTTTCTCTAAAGGAAAGTTTCATTTTACTTGTTTGGGTTGTCCCATTAGGCATGGTATGAAGAAGAAGGTAAACTTTTCAGAATTGATCAAAACAAATTCAGAATAAGCTCAAAATATGGAAAGAGAAGATCCTGTCTTTGGGGGGGGTGCTTATAATAAATCATATATTTCAAAGTATGCATATTTACTTTTATCTGCTATTAGCCCTCTGAAATGAGTTATTTAAGATATTCATGGGATTTTTGCTAAATTCTTATGAAATTTTGAAGAGGAGGGCTAAGACAATCACTGTTTGCTTCTCTGTTCCAAAGAGTGAGGGAGGTTTGGAGTTTAGATCTTTATTTGATATGTCCAAATCTCTTTTCGCAAAACTCTGGTCGAAGTTTAAGACTTCCAATTCTTTGTGCTAATTTCATGTGGAAAAAATATTGTAAGAGACATAGACCTTAAGTAGTTAAATGGAATGGTGGTTCACAGGTATGGAAGGATATGCTTCAATCTAGATATTTTATATATCAAGAAATTTTGTCCCAGAGAAGGTCATGCTAGTGTTTGGTTTGACAACTGGACACAATTTGGAATCCTACGGTATGTCTTACCTATCTCAAATGACTCATGTTAAATCAATTTTTCAACTGTACAACACACGATGATGGAATAATGAGGTTTTAGCTACTACTTCAATGATGAGGTTTGTAGGCACATTAAAAATGTTCTGGGGGATATGCATTTTGCAGAGGGCAGAGTTAAGCCTTTGTAGATGCCTAGTGGTACTAGGATGTTTAAAATCGGGGCTTCTAAGAAGTTGTGCATGGTGATGAAAGAACATATAGACTTAATCCTTAGCGTCTGGCAAAAATAAATACATTTTAAGGTGTGTTTCCTTTTGTGGAGAATGTGGTTAAGAACAATTACTATAGGAGAGGTTTTGATTAGAAAGGGCATACCTTATTATATGGACTGTTGTTGTAGTAATGATAATATACAAGAATCATTTATGCATTTGTTTAATTTCTATTCTGATTTATATCGAGTGTGGAGGTTTTTATATAGAATCAACAGGTTTGCATTTTGTAGTCAAATTCTGGAGGTTTGGTGGATTGTTTACTGCTATAAAAAAACTTAAACCAGTTTTTAAAACAGTTCCTGCATTTATTATATGAAGCTTATGGAAAAGAAGTAACTTGATCAAGCATCGGGGAAAATAAGTAAGCTAGCTTTGGTGTTGGAGATTCGAAGAATCATATATTTATTTGCTAAATCTAGATATCTTTGGTTGAAAGATATGCCTATGACTTGGCCCCTAATTGTGAGTTTCATTGAGGGGTTTTCAGAACTAATCAATTGCAAAGTTGCTAGAAGGTTCATCCTCTCAGTGCAACTAATAATTGCAACATTGATGGGTTAGGGATAGATTCTTTTGCCTTGTATATAAGAAACGTAGAAGGTGATTTCCTTTATACTGAGACCAGGGTACTAAAACATGTTTCAATTATTGACTCTTAAATAAAAGCTACCAAAATGGGCCTAGATTATTGTTTGCATAATATTCAAGTTCCGCTGATAATTGAGACAGACTCTCTATTGGCTCAATAAGTATTAAATAGAAATTAGGAGGTTCCGTGGTTGATAGTTTGTGTTCTTAGGTACATAAAAATTTTGATGATTAATAAGGAGGTGGACATTTGGCATACATTAAGGAAAGGGAGTGTAACAACCTGTTTGGTAGGTTCGAGCAGAAAAAATTATTCTGATAAAAACTGACTGGGTCGACGGCTCGTTTTGGGTCGTGACAAACTTGGTATCAGATCTTTAGGTTCGTTGGTCTCATCACACAAGAACGAGTCTAGTAGAGTCTTGAGGAACGGTAGGGGGACGCCCTTACTTTTCTTTGAGAGGCTATAGGACTTTAGGAAAACTCCATTCTTTCTTTCTTTCGTGCTATTACTTGGGTCCAATTGGTATCTAGGTTATACAAATTGGTATCTGACATCCTCACTCTATCTCGCAGATGGTTAGAACTAGAGCAACAACTGTGTCAACACCAGCACCGGCAGGACAGGGTGCGTCTGAGCCAACCATTGGGACCGTAGCTCGAGGAGGAGCAGTGGCAAGAGGCCGTGGTAGAGGTCGCTGGAGGACGCCCTCTAGAGGTAGAGGACAAACACCTGGTCCAACTAGTAATAGGGTAGTGAGAGAGGGTGAACAAGGGGAAAATGAGCAGGTTCAAGAAGAGGAATTACCACCCCAGCCTATCCCAGAGATGATTAACCAGGTTCTTACCTATCTTAGTGGGTTATCTGATCAGGGCCAGACACCACCCGTGTTTTCTGCACCAGCACCTCAGGTGCAGGGGGTACAACATGCAGCCGCTGTGGATCCCCGCATGGATGCCTCATTGGAAGTAGGCAAGTTTCCTCGATTGACTACGGGGTCCACAATGACAAGTGATCAGCATGAACTTTTCACTAAATTCTTAAAGTTAAAACCTCCAGTATTCAAGGGTGCTGAGTCTGAAGATGCCTATGATTTTTTGGTTGATTATCATGAGTTGCTGCATAAGATGGACATAGTAGAACGATTCGTTGTGGAGTTTGTGACCTATCAGTTTCAGGGCGATGCCAAAAGTTGGTGGTGGTCGTATATTGAGTGTCAACCAGCACAGGCACCACCTATGACTTGGGCATCATTCTCTAGCTTATTTATGGAGAAGTATATACCCCGGACTTTGACGGATAGGAGGAGAGATGAATTCCTGATCCTAGAGCAAGGGAGGATGTCTGCTGCTGCTTATGAGGCTAAATTTTGTGCACTATCTAGGTATGCCACTAAGCTTTGTTTCAGTCCACAAGAGCGGATTCGCCGTTTTGCGAAGGGATTGAGGTCAGATTTGCGAATCCCAGCCATACAGGTAGCTGCTGCAGCAAAATCCTTTCAGGAAATGGTTTATTTTGTGATAGAAGTGGAGGGGGTAAAGCCAGACGACTTCACCATGGCGTCGACATCTAAGAAGTTCCGTAAGGGAGGTGAGTTTAGAGGTTCTTACTCCAGAGGGCAGAGTTCAGGAGGTTATCAAAACCGCCCTATTCAGTCATCCCTGCAGGATTTAGCTGAGGGTCCATCGCAGCCCAGTCAGCCTTTTTCTGAGTTTGGTGGTTATCCTCAGACTTTGTCACCTTCACAAAGACCTATGCTTGACTCCAGGAATTGTTATGGATGTGGGGAGACTGGACATATTAGGAGGTATTGTCCAAAACAGAGTTACAGACCCTCAATGGTTAGAGGTAGAGGTGGTCATGGGAGAGGCCGCCATTCTGGAGGACGTGGTGGACAAGGTAATGGTGGTCACCCAATCAGTCGGGGTGGCAGGCAAGCTGGAACTGCTGCGGCGCAACATGATAGGGGCAATGGATAGACAGGTGATAGGGCCCATTGTTATGCTTTCCCCGGGAGGTCTGAAGCAGAGACATCTGATGCTGTTATCACAGATAATCTTTTGTTCTGTGATTGCATGGCTTCTGTATTATTTGTTCCTGGATCCACATTTTCATATATATCTTCCTCATTTGCTACTGGTCTTGATTTACATTGCGAATTGCTTGACATGCCTATTAGTGTCTCTACTCCTGTGGGTGAGCCTGTGATAGTTGAGAAGGTGTATAGGTCTTGCCTTGTGACTTTTGTAGGGAGCAATACCTATGTAGATTTAATTATCCTAGAAATGGTTGATTTTGATGTAATTCAGGGAACTTGGCTTTCCCCAAATTTTGAAATTTTTGATTGTAATGCTAAACCTGTGACACTGGCCATGCCTGGGACAGATCCGCTAGTGTGGGAGGGTGACTACATTTCCACCCCAGTCCGCATTATGTCTTTTCTTCGCGCTAAGAGGATGGTTAGTAAAGTTTGTTTAGCTTCTTGGCACATTTCAGGGATGATACTTCCAAAGTACCTTCGATTGAGTCTGTTTCGATAGTCTG